>NC_133619.1:321754589-322122089 GCF_048593235.1 Sminthopsis crassicaudata
TCATAAGTACCCTGCAATCATGCTACTACTCCTACATACTAGATTTAGGAAGCCTGTGCTCTTCTAGTGAAGACTCATAGTCCTAGCAAAATACAATAAAAAGAGACCAGGGTTCAGGAATGAATGAATGGATGGATGGATGGATGGATGGATGGATGAACAATAATTTCTCAAGTGCTTACTGCATTCCAAGTACTATGCTAAGCAGTGAGGTTTTCAATAGACAAATGAGACAGCTTACATTCTAATACTAACGAGATTGTGTGTGTGTGTGTGTGTGTGTGCGTGCGCGCGCGCATGCGTATGTGTGTGTATGTAAAGGTTCAGCTGTAGAAAGACTCGGACAACACAGTGATTCTAATGATGGAGTGACAAAGGATATGGCTAAGGAATCCAGAGGATGCAATTCCAGAGCAGAGAGCCAGGTCTAGAAGGTATGTCAGCAAAGTAACAGAATTTCTGCTTCTGGATGTGGCACTCACTAGTTAGATGATCTTGGACAATTTAATTGGCAGTACATTTTTAAAATACTATATGAAAGACATGGTTGTGCAAAAATAGGAATGAACTTCTTCTCAAAGATCTTCCAAATAAAATAATAAAGCTAAATAAAGTTTCAGAAATTTGAAGAGAGTGAGATGACTTTCAAAATGAATGGCTCGGATTTGGAGGAGGTGAGTGGTGAGTAAAGAAATGGCACTTGGATTGAACTTTAAAATGTACTTTGAAAAGCAGAGATGCTCATGGAAGAAGGCCAGGATGTGCCTTATTGGTGTAAGTAGGGTAAAAGATTGGTAGGTATTGGCAAAAAGGACTTGATAGTGACCTGTCTAAGCTATAAATTCAGTGAGTCCTTGTATTTATCTAGCCTTGACCAAATTGTTTCAAGCCTACTATAATGATATGTAAGCACATGAGTGGTTAAATTTTCCCAGATGAAGAGATGCAGAGGGAGGAAGCAAGACTAAAATATTTTAGTCTTTCTTTTACTATTGGCCAAATTTTTCTACTCATTTTTCTCTGTACATATCTTGTACTTTCCCATTTTCTTATTCTTTGCTGTTCCCTTATCATGGAATGAGGTTTTCCTAACTCTGATTATCTATTCCCAGTCATTTTTTGAGTCCAACCTGTAATGTAACTTTTGCTATTAAGATTTCCCTGGTCATAGGATCACAACTCAAAGTCTGTCTCTCTCTTTTCCATGAATTCCAGTGGCATTCATATGGATTTTTTTCGAATAGCTACTTATATATGTGACCTGTATTGGAATGGAAATCTATGAAGCATAGATCCTGCATGCACATTCACTATGAATCTCTTGAAGATTTCTATCTTCCTCTTTATGTTTTCAAAGTTACAGAATGGAGACTTAACAAAAAAGCACACCTGGAGTAGAATTTTACCTCCAATTAGAATTTATATCTGCAAAGTATTTTATATTCATTTTAATAGTTTATCACCATTTTTTATATTAGGGGAAAATCCATTGGCTGCTCAGTCTGAATGAATGATGACTGAATAAAATAAAGTAATTCTAGGTACCTTTTAGATATATTTTTAAGTTCAATTCAATTTAGTAAACATTTATTAAGTGCCTGTTATGTGCCAGGCATTGTAATAAGCACTGGGGTTACAAAATGAGGCAAAAATTAGTTCCTTTCCTCAAGGAGCTTACAATCTAATAAAGGAGACAATATGCAAAGAAATATAAACAAAGCAAGTTACAAACATGATAAATAGGAAATAATTAGCAGAGGGAAGACACTGAAATTAAGAGGGGTTGAAGAAGGATTCTTGAAAGAGGTGGGATTTCTAAAATGAGACTTAGAGTAAGACAGGGAGGTTAGTAATTGGGGTGGAAAAGGGGGAGCATTTCAGGCACGAAGAATAGCCAAGGAAGATGCCTGCAGACAAGAGATTAATGTCTTGTTTAAGGAATAGCCAGGAAGCCAGTGTCACTATATTGAAGAGTACATATTGAAATGAAAATTGTAAAAATACTAGAAAGGTAGGAGAGGACTAGGTTAGAAAAGTCTATGAATACCAAATATAACAATTTGTATTTGCTCCTGGAGGCAATATGAAGTCACTGGAATTTATTGACTGGGAGTGGTAGGGGGAGGCAGAGAATAACATGATAAAAGTAACCTTTTAGGAAAATTAGGAAAAACTTTTATAGAGAATGGATTGGAATGGGGAAAGATTTGATTCAGAAAGTCCCACCAGTTATTACATTAATCAAGACAAGAGGTGATGAGGGCCTATACTAGAGTGATGGCAGTGTCAGAGGAGAAAAGGAGGTATATTTAAGAGGTGGTATAAAGATGAAATCAGAAGACCTTGGCAACAGCTTGGATATGGGGAAGGGTAAAACAGAGTGAGGAAACCAGGAAAAATCTGTTTGTCACAAAAACCAGTTTGTGAGCCTGAGAAACTGGGAGAATGGTGCTGTAATAGGAAAGGTAGGAGGTAGGAGAGAGGATTTAGGGGGAAAGATAATGGGTTCTGTTTTGGAGTATTGATTTCAAGATGTCTACTGGACATCAAGTTCAAGGTATATGAAAGGAGTTGGAGATGTGAAGTTGGAGGTCAGCAGAGAGTTTAAGGTAGGAAAGGTAGATTTGAGCATCATTAGCACAAGGATAACAATAATAAGGACCTGGAAGTTATAGTGAAGTAGCATAGATGGAAAAAAGAAAAGCATCCAGGATTAAAATCTTCAGAGTCACCTACATTTAGAAGGCATGATCTGAAAGAGGCTCTAGAAAAGGATACAGAGAAAAGTGGTCAAAGAGGTAAGAGAAAAGCTAGGAGATAGTGGTATACCAAAAACCTAAAGAAGAAAGTGTATTAAGGAAGGAAGTATTATCAGCAATGTCAAAGACTGCAAATATGTTAAGGAAGTTGAGGACTGAGAAAAGATCAATGGATCTGTTAGCCAAAAGATTATTAGTAACTTCGGAGAAAGTAGTTTTAATGAAAAAATAATATCAAGAGTCCAATTTAAAAATATATATATATATATATTTAAAATGAAATACAAAATAGAAAAAGAAATACAGAAAAAAAAGGAAAATAAAATAAAAAATCCTAAAACATTATCACATGACCAGCAGAACATCAGGGAAGATTAATAATATGTACCAATAAATTTCCATTTCAAGAAGTCATAGGAGATGGAGTCAAGATGAGGATGGTATAATGAATGCAGGGATTTGCCTGAGCTCTCCCCCACACTCCACCAAATACCTTTAAATAATGGCTCTAAACAAATTTTAGATCATTAGAACTCACAGAAAGAGTGGAACAATTTGCTAGCTGAAGATGACTTAGGATAGCAGGAGAGTGGTGTGTGTCTGGAGCCTTCAACAGCAGAGTATGAGCTCCTACAAGCCAGGATCAGGCATTGGAGCCTCTGAATATACTGCAGTATTGACAATATCTAGATCTTTCAGCCCACAGACACCAAAGATAACTTGGAAGGTGAGCAGGAAAGATTTGTTAAGCTAAAGCATGAGTAGAGGCTCAGCAAACCAGGAGGGAGCTTTGGGAGCCATTTCATCATCAGTAGTGGCAGCAAGAGCAGTGACACTGGCAACACCTGTGGCAGCTTCCAAATATTTTAGCCCAGAAGTTGAGGGCTGAACAACTGGTCAGAGGGAGATTGCAGGGAGCCTCTTTGCTGGCACTGAGGCAGGACTCTATTATTTTAACCATGCTCAGATCTTGTGATCCAGTGCATGATCACAGTACAGGTCACTAGAAAGATCTCTGAAAAGAGCTGTACAAAACATTCTTAAAATAGAGTCCTACTTTAGTAAAGGATTAAACATCAAATAATAGGCTCTAAGAATAAGCAAACAACAGAAAAAGATTCTAGCCATAAAAAATTACTATGGGGACAAGAAAGATCAAATTACAGACTCAGGAGAAGATAACAAAGTCAAAGCTCTTACATCTAAAGCCTCTAATAAAAACAAGATTTGATCTTAGGTCATGGAAGAGCTCAAAAGGGATTTAAAAAATTAAGTAAGAAAGCATATATAATGGAAGATATTATATTTATGGCTGTCCATCTTTGCTTCTTTGTAGGTTATTCTTTTGTTCTCTGTTGTGCACTTTTCATTCCCTCCAAACAAGCCACAGTTAAGCACTCTGTGCTCTGCTCCAATCTTTCTTTTGAACCATTCAATTACCAATGTCAATCTTAAGATATGGTTTATATTCCCATGTATAAAATGTAGTTTTTCCTTCTTGAGTTCTCTAAAATTAATTTTTGATTTTGGCTCTTATATATTAAATTTCCTATTGAGTTCAGATTTAGTTGAGAGTAAATCCTGAAAAACTGAGAGATCACTGAATGCCCATTTTTTTCATTACTATAATTAGTTTTCCTGAATATGTTATTTTTGACCTTAGGTTTTTTCCTCCTGGATATGATATTTTTGACTGTCGACCTAGTTTTTTTAATTGTTTATATATATATAAACATTCCAGGAACTGTGATCTTTTATGGTAGCTGTCAATAAATTTTGGATGATTCTAATTGTAGCTCCAGCATATTTGAATTTTTTCTCTTTGATCTGGGAATTTCAAAATTTAGCAATGATATTGCTATTTGTCTTTGTGGGATCTGTTTGAGATCCTTTCATGTCTATAATCATTCTAATGCACAATTTTGTTTAGTTTGTAAGGGAAATCTGGAAAACATGGAATTTTTTGATGTAGTCAATAGTCTTCCAAGAATCCTCTAGGCCTAAAGTCAAATTGTAAGGGATTAAAGAGAGAATGAGAAGAAAGACAGTAGAGTCACTCATATCAGATGACCTTTCATATCATATGACAAGAAGAGAAATATAGAAATTAGTAGGATGGAAAAATCAAGTGAGGGTTTTTTTTCAGGATAGGGGAGACATGGACATCTTTGTGGTAGGAAAGGAGCCAGTAGAGAGAGAGATGGGACATAAGTGGAAGAGTGGAGATGACAGAGGGGGCTATCTGTTGGAGGAGATGGGATAGAATGAAATCACTTGAATAAATAAAGGGGTTAGCCCTAGGTAAAGAGTAAGGCCACTTTATCATGTGAGACCAGTAAAGTAGAAGAAAGAAGAAGGCACCTAAGTGATAGGAGATGAAGAAGAGGGGGGAAGAGGATATATGATGAATGGCCTCAATGTTTTTCTGTAAAATATAGGCAAATTTCTTGGCTGAAACAGTGGGGCTAGGGAGCCAGGGAAGGGTTAAGTTTGAAAGAACCATTGTGGAGAATGGGACAGTGAGATACAATAGAATTTCCTAGCAGGATTGAGAGTCCAGTTGAAATCATATAACATAAATTTGTAGTGTATTCACAGCTTACTATAATTATTTTTTTCCTTAGCCTTCCATTAGGCTACATCATGTATTGCATCTTGCTGTTTAACCATCATCAGTTTAGCTTGACAACAAAAGACCTTGCTCCTTTCAATTACTAGTTATGACTACATCAAGAGTAAGTTTAATTCCTATGACTGCTCTCTTTGCTACCCAATGCAAAAGCAATTTCTTACCTACTCCAACTTTCTTCCTTTAGTGTTTCTTTTTCTTTCCTTCCAACAGAAGCATGAATAGAGTAAGCTATATAATATGGCTCAGTGCTGAAAGCAAAATACTCACTATGTGACTGGACTCTGCAAACAGAAGGAATTATTTTTCCACTTATAAAGTATGAAAAATTCTCTTCCCAAGAGCTTTCTTCCTGGCTGGAAGCTCTTTTACATATAATGGCATTTTTCTTAGTGACTTGAAACTTTTGTAAACTATCTCACCTGAGTCCTTCAGAAACTGTTTCTTAAATGAGCCTCTAGCTATAAAATCCATATGCTGCTTGGACCAAGATTTAAACTAGTTTTATGGCTATAGCCTAAAGCAATCAGTTAAAACAAGAACAGATCCTAAAGTTTAGCGCATTAATGAACATGATTAAAAATATCTATAATTGGAAGAGAAAACCACTGGAAGAACAGAGAACAATAAATAATTATTCCTTTGACATGCATTTGTTTTAGATTGTAAACTCTTTTAGGACAAGGCCTATGCCTTTTTTCATATTTAAACCTTCAGTACCTAGCACAGTATTTTTAACAGGGGAGACAATAAATGTTTGTTGAATTTAATGTGTTAGTGAATTCCCAAAATATCTTTATTTCTAAAATGAGTTTTGCATGGTTTGGGTTAGGAAACAATCATATCAATTAAAAATTGAGTGAAAGACTTTTAGAAATACAGACTGATCTAGTTATGTGATGCCAAATATATTTGGAGCCAGTCAGATAATGGCTACATTTTTTAGCTTTTATCCAAATCTACAAAGGCAAAGTGAAGTACAAAGTATTTCGAATAACTGATGAATTGGATGTATGTAGAAAGTCAATATAGATGATTTCTGCCCACAGTCCTCTTTTTTTCACTCATTTTCCTTGTATTGGTGCTCATATTGTTCCCTGCAACTGAAAGGACTTCCCTTTTCTCCCCTACCTTTTCAGTTCTCCAAGATGGAGCTGCAGATTTTGTTCCCATAATGCTTTCTCTGACTAATCCAATGCCTTCTCTGAACCCTTGAATAGTATTTAAGGTGGGTCTAATTATTTCTTAGATATTAAGTTTCTTGCTCCTAAGTAAATTGTAAATTCTTTCAGGAAGCAGTAATAAGGTGCATAGGGTAGCTCTGTGGGTAAGTTTTATATATATATATATATATATATATATATATATATATATATATATATATATATATATATGAGAGAGAGTGTTAAGGCATTTTATGGTTTGTATAGGGAGGTTGCTAATGATTAATGACTAATAGATCTCAATAATGACCTTTCTGATGTGATAGCAGTAGCTTTCCCTAAGCAAATAACAAACATTTTATTCTGTCATCCTGGAAAGATTGAACTTTGTTCTTCTGGTCCAGTATGATAAATGAAAGACTTTTAACTGATCTACCATCATGAAAAGTTGAGCTAAAAGTACCCAGGATAATCTTTAATCTTATACTTGTTATCTTTCTTCTCTCTGTCAAACTCTAAATGGAGTAAAATGATATGTGTTCAAATCCTGACTCTAATACTAACTCTCTAACATCAAGTAAGATCATCATGATCTCCTTTTCCTCCTTCTTCACTTCCTTCACTATCTCCTCCTCTTTCTTCTCCTCTTCCTCCTATCATGGACTTGTGAATATGACAGTCATTGAATGAAAAGACAGTAGCCTGGAAGTTTTAAGCCACAGAGTTAGACTTATCTAAATTCTTCTTTGGTTATTTATCTCAAATAGAATTTTGCCAAATTACAGGGCTTTCCTTATGATCTCTAACTCTGCTCCAAAGCTCTCTTGTAATTTTTCAAGGACTCATCTTACAGTCTTCTAAGAAAATTTCTTTCCTATATTTTGGCCCTCCAAATATAATCCCATTCAAATTATGATCAGCTCTGGCCTTAGATGTTTACCAGATATCTAAGATGTTTACTAAGATATCTGGGTAAGTCACATGACTTCTATTTGCCTTAGTTTTTTCAACAAAAAATTGTGAACATTAAATGAAATAATATTTATATAAAGCACTTAGCAAAGTACTTGGCACATAATAAGTGTTATGTAAATATGTGTATATGCTAGGCACTGTGCTAGGTACTGGTGACATCAAAACAAAAGAAAACCAGTTTTTCCCCTCAAGAACTTAACATTCTTTTGGGTTTTTTTGAGACTATCAGAATACAATATGAACAGAGATAAGAAAAGATAAGATCATTTGAGAATTGAGAGTAAATCAGCCACTAGAGCATGAGGATTCATAAAGATCCTAGGGATCCATGAATAGATTTCAATGGGTCAATGGAATTGGGTGAAGAAAAACAAAAGATTTTCAGCAACTTTTATTTTCCTTTGTAATTTTTTGTATTTTACTTGACTTGTTTAATAACATTGTTTTGAGAAGAGTTTGTAAACTCTATCAGACTCTGTAAACTCTACCAGACTCTCAAAGGGGTACTTAATTCAAAAAGAGCCTTTGAATGAGAGGAATCAGTAAAGATTCCTATAAGACATGACACCTGAGTTGAGGTTCAAAGAAATTTAAGGTTTCTAAAACATGAAAGTGAGGATAAAAAGGACATTCCTCTGTGTGTGTGTGTGTGTGTGTGTGTGTGTGTGTGTGTGAGAGAGAGAGAGAGAGAGAGAGAGAGAGAGAGAGAGAGAGAGAGAGAGAGAGAGAGAGAAGAAAAGAAGAAGAAGAAAGAGAGAGGGAGGGAGGAAGAAAGAGAAAATAGGTGTAAGAGATAGAAGGCTGAGTGTTGGAAATTTCCAGCTCTGTGTGTATGAGAGGGAAAAATTCTAAATAATACTGGAAGGGTAAACTGGAGCCAGATATCCTGAGTCTTTATAGAGCTTTATGGTTTATAAAGCCTTTTCATATCCATTATTAAAATTGATCCTCATAATAATCCTGTGGGACTGATATGATAATTTTGAGTCTACAAATAGAGGATATGAGGCTCAGAGATCTTAAGTGATATATTCAGACTAACATAGCTGGCAAATTTCTGGTCAGATTGAGAACTTGTTTTTTGATTTATATGCAGTATTCACATGGAATTTCACCTAAACTAAGATATGGTTTGTGGGGAATTCACACTCCTTCAATTATCCTGCTCTTTCTTGATCTTTAGTCTCTCGTAAAAACTTAACCCCTTCAAATTTTATATCTTTAGATGCTTACTTGCATAAAATAGAGAAAGAGAAGATCAATGAATTGGGCTTGCAACTAAAAAAGCTAGAAAAAGAACAAATTAACCCTACCCCCAATCAAATACCAAACTTGAAATACTAAAAAATAAAAGAAGAGATTAGTAAAATTGAGAGTAAAAAATACTGAATTAATAAATAAAATTAAGAGTTGGTTTTATGAAAAAAATAACAAGAAAAGAGATAATCTTTTATTTAATTTGATTAGAAAAACGTAAGAGGAAAATCAAATTGTTAATCTCAAAAATGAAAAGGGAGAACTTTCCACCAATGAAGAGGAAATTAGGGCAATAATTAGGAGATACTTTGTCCACCTTTATGCCAATAAATTTGATAACCTAAGTGAAATGGAGAAATACCTACAAAATCTAGATTGCCCAGATTACCAAAAGAGGAAATAAATTACTTAAATATTCCCATTTTTGAAAAAATAAATAGAACAAGCTATTAATCAGCTCCATAAGAAAAAACCTCCAGAACCAGATGGATTTACATGTGAATGCTGTCAAACATTTAAAGAACAATTAATTCCAATACTATTATATAAACTATGTGAAAAATAGGGAAAGAAGGATTCCTACCAAATTCCTTTTATGATACAGATGTGGTACTGATACCTAACCCAGATAGGTTAAAAACAGAGAAAGAAAATTATAGACCAATCTCCCTAATGAATATTGATGGAAAAATCTTAAATAAAATATTAGCAAAAAGATTACAGAAAGTCATCCCCAGAATAATATACCATGACCAAGTAGGATTTACATCAGGAATGCAGGGCAAGTTCAATATTAGGAAAACTACTAGCATAATTGACTATGATTATCTCAATAGATGCAGAAAAATCATTTGATAAAATCCAACATCCATTCCTATTAAAAACACTGGAAAGTGACTTTTCCTTAAAATAGTCAGTAGCATCTATTAAAAACCATCAGCAAGCATCATATGTAATGAGGATAAACTGGAACCATTCCCAAAAAGATCAGGGGTTGCCCACTATCACCATTGTTATTCAATATTGTATTATAAATGCTAGCTTTGGCAATAAGAGAAAAAATAGATGAAAGGAATTAGAATAGGTAATGAGAAAACCAAATTATCACTCTTTGCATATGATATGATTGTAGACTTAGAGAACCCTAGAGAATCAACTAAAAACCTATTAGAAATAATCCACAACTATAGTAACATTGTAAGATACAAAATAAATCCATGTAAATCATCAGTGTTTTTATACATCATTAATAAAATCCAACAGCAAGAGATACAAAGAGAAATTTCATTTTAAATAACTGTTGATAGTGTAAAATATTTGGGAATCTATCTGCCAAGGGAAAATCAGGAGCAAAACCATCTGGAGTCACTGATTTTACCACAAATGCTATGTTAATTACCCTAAAACAATACTGATATTTGTCAAATATATATATATATATATATATCTTTTGAAGGATATCATAGCAACAAGAAATGCTAACAAAGAATCATGATTTTAGTGAGCATTTTGCAGTATTACAGGAGTTTATCTAGATATTACTCTATCTTCATTTTGATTTTTAAAACTAGATTTAAGAGCAAACCATAATACCAACAAACTTTATTACAATACAGAATTCTGATTAAGTGTTCAGTCTTAAATAAAACTAATGCTATTTTGTTTAAAAAAAAAAAAAGAACAACAACAAAAAAACTTAGCTCTTTTATAGCTGTTGCCTCATGGGCCTCATCATAGATTATAAAATTGAATTTGAGAAATTAATTCCTTCAAATATATTAATATGTAATAATGATTTAATGTCTTCCCTACCTGTTGTCATTTCAGTCACATCTGATTCTTAGTAACTCCATTTGGGGGTGTCTTGGCAGAGATATTAGAGTGTTTTATCATTTCCTTTTTCAGCTCATTTTAAAGATGAGAAACTGAGGTAAACAGATTTAAAAGATTTTTCCAGGATTTCATGGCTAGTAATATTTGAGGCTAGATTTGAACTCAGGAAAATGAGTGTCACTAATTTCCAGCCTAGTGCTCTCTATCTGCTTTTCTACTTAGGTAACATCATTTGAATGCTAACAGAGACCTTGACCTTAACCGTAAAGAAGTACTTATGTGCTTATTTTAGATGATAGATCAGGCTGAGGATATATATATATATATATATATATAAATTATATGTATATACATTTTAATATATTAAATTATATGTATTATATATTAAGTTGCATATATGCTAAATTACACACACACACATATATATGTATATATATATATATATATATATATATATATATATATATATATATATATATATATATATATATATATATATATATATATATATATATATGAAAAATGATAACAGATATGTGACTCCCTAGTCTTCATATAGGACCTGCTCTGAGTTAAGAGCTTGGAAATGATAAGAAGTGTTTCTTATTGTTATTTTTTTTTCAAAATCTAACATACAAAAATTTGATTTAACAAAAACATAAATTAGATACATACTTGATAAATTTGGATTGATGATTTTTATCATTAAATAATTTTTATGAAAGAATTATATTCATAGCAGGGGATCCTTTAAATCATAATTGCCCCAAAGAGAGGGTGTGCTGTAATAGATAAAGCCTTAGACTTAGAGTCAAGAAAACCTAGGTTTGTACCTTCCCTCAGATAATAACTAGACATAATCCTGGGAGTCAGTATATTTCTCTTAGCCTCAGTTTCTCCATCAATAAAATGTGGATAATAATATGAATACTTCATAGTGCTGTGAGGATAAATGAGAAAATACATGCAAAACATTTTGCAAATCTTAAAATGATATGTAGAACTTGAATATTATAATAGCTATCCGGTTTGCTCTTTGTAGATATTTGACAAAAAAGAAACACAAGTAGGAAGAGGTGGGAAAGGCATTTAAAACCATTTCTGCATCTCCACATCTGTCCACTCCAGGCCCCATGTGGTCTGCTAATATGTGGTTCTACTATTTCTTTTGCTCTGGTTGTGTTGAATGTTTCTTTATATAAAGAATTGTTGGAAACACAACAACAAACTTGTGGACTCTTCAGGTCAAAGGAGAGTATGACAAGGAATCACAGTAGCCTTGAGGAGTACCTGCATAACCAGGCCAGGAACCTGGCAATTAAGACTCTTATGTCCTGAAAGTAAGAGAGTAGCTCTTCTATTCACTATGACACATTCAGAAGTGAACTTGGTGGGAAGAATGTTTGTGGAAGCCACTTTCAGTTTGAGCCCACTTTCCCTCAGGACTGAGATGGTAGGGAGAGAGAATATCTTTAGTTCTGGACAGATATGTTTGTACTTCTGTTTTCACCATATCATCGTATTAAATACCTCATTGTAAAAATCTAAAATAAATGAAATAATGAAATGGTCATGTCTGGAACACATTCCTTTCTTACCTCTATTCTAAGTTTCTTCAAAGCACAGCATGCTCCTCTGAAATGCCTTTCTTACTTTCCCCCATTCATTAATGCTTTCTTGTTATGTCTGAACTAGGTCTCTGGAGGATCTAGGTACCAGCCCGAGTCCTTGGTCTTAGAAGAGTGATGAGGTAGTTCTCACATGGATGGTTAAACATGGAGTCCATTTGTTCCAAATTCTCTCAGCCTTGTATGCCCTAATACCCTTATATAACCATAGCAATACTATGCATGCCCTAACTATATACTGTGCATGTGGGACCACATAAACAACTTGCTATTGTATGTAGATGACTCTTTGCCACTGGTATCACTCTGCTGTAATTACAACCACCCCCTGATTTCTCAGAAAGGAGGAGAGCCCTTAGGGTAGATGGGGAGCCAAACCAGACCCTGTCAGCAGGTTCCTTCTGGGCAGAAGGGTCTTATACCTCACCCAAAGTTCCTCACTATCTCTGTAGCACTCTATATACTTCCCCCCCTTTTGGATTTTCCTTGTATTTACTTTCTATTTAGTGTTCACATATTGTATTTTCTCAGTAGAATGTAAGCTTCCTGAGACCAGATTATTTTTCATTTTTGTCTTTTAGGTCCTTAAGGTTTACACGTTGTAGGTGCTCAATAAATGTTGATTAAATCCATTCAAAGAATAATGGGATGTGATTACAAGCATCTATTTAAGTGTGAATTTTCAGTAATAATCTACTTATTAATGCATCAAATATTTATTTTCATACCTTAATTTCACCTGCATAGAGACCCAACCAAAAAAATTCAGAGAGAGGTGAAGTCTTCATGACTAGTACAAGATTCTTTTATCCCCCAATGACCCAAGTCTAAAATCTACTCATCCAAATAGTGACATTATTTCTTACTAAAGGTACATCCTAAGGATCCCTGAGCATTGATATCTACCTTGAAAATGACTTTCCTATATATATTGTATTCTTCAATTAAAATGAGAACTCTTTGAGAACAGGGATTGTTTTAGATTTCTATTTATATTCCCAATGTGTTTAGCAGAGTGCTTTATATTTTTGTTATTGTTTGGTTGATTAGTTGTGTCTTACACTTTGTGACCCCATTTGGGATTTTCTTGGCAAAGATTCTGGAGTGGTTTGCCATTTCCTTCTCCAGCTCATTTTTACAGATGAAGCAGGAGATAGAATCTTAGCCAAGGAACCAAAAACAAGAAGACCCAGTGTTTAAGAACCTAGAGTGAAAGAATAATTTTTAGTAAATCTAGAATAGAGTCAGCATGGGAAAAAATCTTCAATGATAAACTGAGAAATTTATGTTATTCTCTGCATGTGGTCATAAATGCAACTACATCCTACATCAAATGAGGAAGAAAAGAAATGGATGATAAAAGAAAACTAGGATTTGAGGCTAGGAAAAGACAAAAAATAATGAAGAATCAAATGAGTAGAACCAAAATAGCACAGTAAATAATACAGTAAAGGCAATTTTGTTTTCAAAACTGCTTTGAAGATGTGAAGCCAATATGGTGGAAAGAAGGCAGGGACTCACCTGAACTTTCTCACAAAACCTATAAATCTTTAAATAATACCCTAAAACAAATCCTGAAGTGAGAGAACCCACAAAGAATGAGGTGAAACAATTTTTCAGCCCAAGACACCTTGAAAATTTGGCAGAAAAAGTCTGTAGCACCAAGTATTGGAGTAAAGTACATTTCAGGTCACTCTAGTGCAGACATAGAAATGAATGAATCAGCAGCTGCAGCAGCTGCTTCTGAAGTTCTTAGTCCATAGATAGTAAAAGGGTCAAATATTAAAGGGTAAAATAACTGGTTAAAAGGAGGTTACAAGCATTTATTTGTTGGCCCTGGGGACAGAACTCTGTTGCTTTGCCCATATTCAGATTTGGGTCCCAGCCCTGGGTGGCAATATTATAGTGAGGAGAAACATTAGCATATGAGAGCTTGTGGCTACAGTAGATCAGGGACCTTTGTCACAATTCCACCATTGAAAAGAATGCTGGGGTCACTCACAAACCAGGGCACAGGATAGGAGAGTAGTAAAAACACCTCTTTCTAGATCATACCAACTTGGAAAAACTGAAAACTGACAGGTCTCTAGAGGTATCTTTGAAAACAGCTCATAAAATTTCTGAAATTAGGGATAGTGAGACCTCCACCTTGGAAGCAATAAAGAGTTAAAAATTAAGAAACAGGTTGGGAAAAATGAGAAAACAGCATAAAGATATTCTGACCTTAGAAAATTATATGGTGATATGGAAGATCAAAACATGTGTTTAGAAGAAGATAACAAAACCGAATCTCCAACATCCAAAGCCTCCAAGAAAAAAATCTCAATCTCAGGCCATGGAAGAATTCAAAAAGGATTTTGAAAATCAAGTAAGAGAGGTAGAAGAAAAATTGGGAAGAGAAATGAAAGTAAAAAAATAAATAAAATCATGAAAAATAGCCAACAGCTTGGTAAAGAAGATACCAAAAATATTGAAGAAAATAAAGCCTTAAAAAAAGAATAGATGACATGATAAAACAGTTCAAAATTCCAATGAAAATAAAAATGTCTTGAAAAGTAGAATTGACCAAATGGAAAAAGAGACACAAATATTCACTGAAGAAAAGAACTCATTAAAGTATATAAATGGCCAAAGAGAAAAGGAGGCACAATAACTCACTAAAGAAAATAATTCCTTCAAAACTTAGAATTTACCAAGTGATATCTAATTATTCTGCGAGACTTCAAGAAACAATAAAACAAAAATGAAAAGAAAGAAAAAAAATAAAAGAAAATGTAAAATATTTTATTAGAGAAACAACTGACCTGGAAAACAGATCCAAAAGAGATAATTTTAAAATTATTGAACTTCTTGAAAGCCATGATAAAAAAGAGCCTAGACATTATCTTTCAAGAAATCATCTTGTTTTTCTTTATTATTATTATTATTTTGCTGAGGCAATTGGGGTTAAGTGACTTGCCCAAGGTCACACAACTAGGAAGTGTTAAGTGTTTGAGAACAGATTTGAACTCAGATTCTCCTGACTTTAGGGCTGGTGCTCTATCCACTGTACCACTTAGCTGTCCCCTTTCAATAAATTATCAAGGAAAACTGCCTTGATATTCTAGAACCAGAGGGTAAAATTTAAATTGAAAAAATACATTGATATTCTCCTATAATGGATCCCAAAAAGAAAACTCACAGGAATATTATAGTCAAAATTCCAGAGCTCCTAGGTCAAGGAGAGAATATTGCAAACACACAGAAAGAAATAATTCAAGTATTATGTCTAGTATCACAGTCAGGAAAACACAAGATTTAGTAGCTTCTAGATTATTGAATCAGAGAGCTTGAGATATGATATCCCAGAAAGCAAAGGAGCTAGTTTCACCATCAGGAATCACCTAACAAGCAATACTGAATATAATTCTTTTGGAGGATGGTGGACATTAACTTAAATGGAGGACTTTCAAACATTCCTGATGAAAAAACCAGAACCAAATAGAAACTTTGGTTTCCAAAAATGAGACTTAAGAGAAACATTAAAAAGATAAACAGAAAAGGGAAATCATAAGGAACTTAATAGGATTTAACTTTTTAACATTCCTATGTGAAAGATAATTATAACTCATAAAATTATTCTCATGTATTTCTCATTATTAGCACAGTTAGGAGGAGTATTATATAGACAGTGCACAGATGCAAGTTGAACATGATGAGATTATATCTTTAGAAATAAATTAATGGGTGAGAAAGAGGAATGCACTTGGAGAAAGGGAAAGGGAGAAATATAATGGAGTAAATTACCTCACATAAAAGAGTCAAGAAAGAGGTTATTATAATGGAGGGGAAGATAGAGGAGGTATTAGAGAATTCTTGTAGCTTAACTCTAATTAGAATTGGCTTGAAGAAGGAATAACATAATACTCAATTGGTATAGAAATCTATCATACCCTATAGGGAAGTAAGATGGAAAGGGGATAAAAGAAAGGGGAGCTAATCAGAGAAGGGAAGCCAGGGTAGGGGAGGCAATAATCAGAATCAAAATACTTTTGAGGAGGGACAAGGTGAATGGAGAGATAGAATGGAATAAACAGAGGAAATAGGATGAAGAAAATTACAGTTAGCAATCATAAATGTGGAAAAACATTTTGAAGCAAATTTCTTTGACAAAGGTCTCATTTCTCAAATATATCAAGAAATAAGTCAAATTCATAAAAATGAGAGCCATTTCACAATTGAAAAATGATAAAAAAAATGTGAAGTCAATTTTTAGTGAAGTAACCAAAGTTATCAATAGTTATATGAAAAAAAAAATGCTCTAAATCTCCAAACTACTAAATTGGAGAAATGCAAATTAAAACAATTCTGAGATATTATCTCACATCTATTAGATTGGCTAATAGTAAAGAAAAGAGAAGTATTGGAAAAGATGTGGGAAAATTGAGATACCCATGCACTATCAAGAGACAGAGTTGTGAATTTGTTCAGCCATTATGTAGAGCAATTTGGAACTATGCCCAAATATTTATAGAAGCTCTTTTCTGGTAGCAAATAATTGGAAATTGAGGGGATCCCTCAATTGGGGAATGGGTGAACATTTTGTGGCATGTTATTGTGATGAAATGTTATTGTGATATAAGAAATGATGAGCTAGATGCTCTTAGGAGAGTCTGGAGAGACTTACTTGAACTGAATGAAAATGAAATGAGTAGAACCAAGAGAACACTGTACACAATTTGTAAAACAATCAGTTGTAAATGACTTAGCTATTCTCAGCAATACAATGATCTATGACAACTCTAAATCACTTATCATGAAAAATGGCATCTATCTCCAGAGAAAGAATTGATGGAATCTGAATACAAGTTGAAGTATACTCTTTAACTTTATTTTTCTTGGTTTTTTATTTTGTTTTGTTTTCTTTGAAGACATGACTAATGTGAAAATATGTTTTGCGTGATTACACATGTATAACCTATATAAAATTGCCTGCCTTCTCAATGAAGGGGATGGAGACGGAGGAAGAAAATTTGGAACTCATTTTTAAAAATGAATGTTAAAAATTGTTTTTGCATGTAATTGGGGAAAATAAAATATTGCATAATAACTAAGTGAATAAGTCATTTAGGCTAATATAAACAACCAAACCAATGAATGAATCATAACCAAATTAATCAATGAAGAAAGATGCTATCTGCATCCAGAGAAAAAACTGATAAATAAAAAGTGTATAGAATAATATTACATACACATATACATTTATACCTTACATGTGTGTGTTTGTGTGTGTGTGTGTGTGTGTGTGTGTGTGTGTGTGTGTGTGCAATGGTAGCCATCCTTAGGGCAGGGGCAGAAAAAATTTACATGCTGACTTTATTATATAATTAAAAGCAATAGCAAGTTGTACAAAATTGATTTGCAGTTTTATGTGCAATATTTTTTATTATACTATATTATGAAAATGCTTGTTATATTTCCATAAATTAAAAATAAAATATATGTCTAAAATATTGAAGGAAGTCAGATAATTAAGGTGATTATGCATGCTAATCTCAACCAGGTTTTCATTGAAGCATCCAGTCTTGTATTATCCTAATTAATTCCTTTCTGTTGCCTACAGAAAACATTTTATATCTTCCTTTTTCTCTTCAAGTTTCCTCCTCTCTCATCTTTAAGCTAAGAATTTTGCCTCTTCCTTTCTTGAGAAAAATGGGGTCATTTTTTATTGTTTCATTTTTCCCACTTCTCTTTATCTTAAAGACTTTTCACATCATTCCCCATTCTCTTCTCTTTCCCCCTCATCTCTGATAATGGGGCAGGTCCTTTCCTTTCCTCCATATGCCCTTGATTTTATTTCTATCCATCTTCCTCAGAAATTTCTTGCCTCAACTACTCTTCCCTATCAACCTTTCACTTTGTGTTGTTGTTTTTCTTAGTCTTCTAAGTCCTTCCCACCTTAGAAGAAACAAAACAAAATAAGAACAAAAACCCTTCACTTGATTTTATCTTCACTTCCTTATATCCAATATCACTCTCCCATTTTTATGCTAAATTCCTAGAAAGAGTTGCTCAAACTCAATTTTTAAAACTTCTTTTCTTATTTGCTTATCAAATCTTTGCAAAATAGCAGTTATCTAGGCCCAAAACCTTGGTTAAATTTTTAGCTTCTTACTCCACATATTGATTCTTGCCAAGTGTTGCCATTTCTAACTTCAACTTCTGTAGCCACCAACTTAGTTCAGAACCTTGGTACTTCTAATGCAAAATGCTTCCAGTAGCCTCCTAATTGGTCTCTTGCTTCAAGTTTCTCTCTATTCTAATCCATCCTTTATATAGCTACTAACTTTCTTTTCCTCAAATGCAGTTTAGGCTATATCATTCCACTATTCAATAAACTCAAGAGGCTCCAAATTGCTGCTAGGATAAAATATAAACTCTACCATTTGGTTTTTAAAGTTCTTTACAACCTGACCCCCATGTATCTTTTTAGCTTCATTATATATTTCTCTGCTTCCTGTTCTCTACAATCCAGATCAACTGATTTTTTCTCTGTTCATCACACAATGACATTCCATCTCTTACCATTGTACTTTGCGCTGTTTGTCCCCCATGCCTAGAATGTTCTTCCTCTTCATCTCTACCTCCAAGAATCTCTTTCTTCAAGACATGATTCAAACCTTACCTTTCATAGAAAACATTTTCCAATCCCACAAACTATTAGTGACCCTCTTCCTCCCTTGCATTTTAAAAATTATTTGCATATATACATTTAGTCCATATATAGTTCTATATGCAATTCTTATTTACTCTTCATAGAATATAATTTTCTATAAAGCAGATACTTTTTTAAAAACATATTTATTTATTTTAATAACACATTGCTTTATGAATCATGTTGGGAGAGAAAAATCAGAACAAAAGGGGAAAACCATTGGAGACAAAAAACCAAACAAACAAACAAAAAAAGCAGAAAAAAGAAATGAACGCAATATTTGTTGATTTACTTTCAGTCTCCATAGTTCTTTTTCTGGATACAGATGGAATTTTCTGCCCAAAGTCTATTGGGATTGTTCTGGATCACTGAACCACTGAGAAGAACCAAGTCTTTCATAGTTGGTCATTGCACATTCTTGCTATTACATGTACAATGTATTCCTGGTTCTGCTTGTTTCACTCAGTATCAGTTCATGTAAAACTTTCCAGATCTTTCTAAAATCATCCTATTTATCATTTTTATAGAATAATAATATTCCATTATCTTTATATACTACAATTTGTTTAGCCCCCATTTCCCTAATTGATGGGCATTACTCATTTTTCAATTCTTTGCTATCATAAAAAGAGCTGCTATAAACATTTTTGCAAATGTGGGTCCTTTCCCCCCCTTTTTGATTTCCTTGGGACACAGATCCAGTAATAGCACTGCTGGGTCAAAGGGGTTGCACAGTTTTATAGCCCTTTGGGAATAGTTCCAAATTTCTCCACAGAATGGTTGGATTACTTCACAGTTCCACCAATAATGCATTAGCGTCCCAGTTTTTTCATACCCTTTTTAGCATTTATCATTATCTTTTCCTGTCATGTTAGTCAATCTGAGAGGTGTGAGGTAGTACTTCATAGTTATTTTAATTTGCATTTCTCTAATCAATAGTGATTTAGAACATTTTTTTCATATGACTATAGAAAGCTTTAATTCCATCATGTGAAAATTGTCTGTTCATATCCTTTGACCATTTATTGATTGGGGAATGATTTATATTCTTATAAATTTGACACAGTTTTTTTTATATATATTTTAGGAATGAGACCTTTATCAGAAACAATGGCTGTAATTTCCCCCCCCAATTTCGTACTTTCCTTTTAATATTTTTACTATTGGTTTTATTTGTGCAAAACCTTTTTAATTTAATGTAATCAAAGTTGTCCATCTTGCCTTTCATAATTTTCTCTAGTTCTTTGATCATAAGTTCCTCCTTTCTCCAAAGATCTGATAGCTAAGTTATCTTAGTTTGCTCTCCTAATTTATTTGTGGCATCATCCTTACACCTAAATCATGCACCCATTTTTATGTTATTTTGGTATGTGATATGAGATGTTAGTCAATGCCACGTTTCTGGCATATTATTTTCCAGTTTTCCCAGCAATTTTTGTCAAATAGTGAGTTCTTATTCCAGAAGCTGGAGTTTGGTTTATCAAATATTAGATTACTATAGGCCTTGAATATTGATTCTAAACTATTGCACTGATCCACAATTCTTTTTCTTAGCCAGTAGAAAATAGTTTTGATTTCTGCTGCTTTATAATATAGTTTTAGATTTGGTACGGCTAAGCCACCATCCTTTGTATTTTTTTCATTAATTCCCTTGATATTCTTGACCCTTTGTTCTTTCAGATTAATTTTGTTATTATTTTTTCTAGTTCTACAAAATACTTTTTTGACAGTTTTGTATGGCACTGAACAAATAGTCCAATTTAGGCAGAATTGTCATTTTTATTAGCTCAGCCTACCATGAGCAACTGATATTTTTCTAATTATTTAGATTTGACTTTATTTGTGTGAGAAGTGTTTTGTAATTGTGTTCTTGGATTTGTCTTGGGAGGTGGATCCCCAAGTACTTTATTTTGTTTATACTTATTTTAAATGGAATTCTCCTTTCTTTTTGCTGATGGGCTTTGTCAGTAATATATAGAAATGCTGATGATTTGTGCCGTTTATTTTATATACTAAAGCTGGAACTGTTTAATTGTTGTCTTGTATTCATGAGCACAGAATCTGGTATATAATAACAACTTAAATTCTTGTTGAGAATTTATCCTCTAGGCAAGAGGTTGCAAGTGGAATTTTTGTAATAGATAAATTGACATGGTCAGTCCTGTATTTTAGGAATATTAACTTGGTATTTATGAAAAATGAAATGGAAAGAAGATAAATTGGATTTAAGGAGACCGATTTATGGCTATTGCTATTGTATAGAGAAGAGACAGCAAAGACCCAAATATATGGATGGTGACCCTTCATGAAAAAAAAGAAGGGAACATGATAAAGATAATGGAGGACTTGAAAACTAGTGTTAGGAGTTTGGACCTTTTAAGAGGCAATTTTAAGTCACTGAAGGGGTATGGAGTGAAATGATTGTCCTAGAAAATATATATGTGGGATAAATAGCAGGTAGGAGAAAGAGAAAAGATGAAGGAGTCATTTAGGAGATAACATTATTAAAATGTTACAAAAGCCTATAGTTATAACAAGGAATCTAGAGATATGAATGCAAATCACAATTTGCAAGGTCAAAAGTAGCAAATGTTGTTTCTGTGAATTTAGTTAAAGGAGACACTTTTCCTGAAATGGCAGATTTGACCCTTGGCTTGGGACTGTAATGAACCTGCACTTGAGAAAAATATGCCCAATGTCTAGAAGAAGACTGATTCAGAGAAACTACTTAGAAATATTAGGTGAAGTTCAGATAAGAGATTTCTGAAAAGGGAGTACTTATCCTTTGAGGAAACATTAAAAGAGATACCAAAATGATGATGAAATGTGTTTTGATAATAAAGTGCAGACATTTTAAAGATATACTTCAAAGAAGAATAAGAATTAATCTAGTGCCAGAAGTTAGAAACAATAGTATGAAAAGAAAAGGCAAAGGACCAATAATAAGAAAGCTTCTAATGAATTATGCTAGTTGGGTCCATCAGAGCCTGACCCATTGTCAAAAAGTGAAATTGGTTTCCTCTCAGATAATATCACCTACTTGAACCTCAGTAAATAAATATGATCGTAGATTTAGAGTCAGAAAGAATCTTAGTAGACTGAGTCTAATGATCATTTTACAGACTTGTGAGCAGTTTGACTTTTCTTGCACACTTCCAAATTGTTTTCCAGGACAGTTGAACCAATTCATAGTTTCACTATCATTTTGTTGGTATACCCGCCATCCCATCTAAATTTTAGTATTTCAGCATTTTATTAACTTTTTTTAGTAACAAGTATTTTTAACAAGTCTAAATCTAATGTACACATAGAAGATACAAAATACTAGTTGAACTAACTACCACTAATCCTCTGAAAATCTTTAATTTGAAGGATATATAGATTAGTTACCATGTTACCATGGCAGAAATTAGAGTATGTATGTTCTCTCTAGTGCTTAAAGTGTATATACAATATGTATTTAATGTTTGGTGTGAGAATGGCCAGGAAGTTGCATGGAAGCCTCATTCCTGGGAAAATTCACCTATCAGAGTTGGGGTATGTAGGGGCTAGAATCCAATCTTGCACTGATTAGGCAAAGAAAGATTAGGGGAGAAGATGAAGGATGATGGCCAGAGTATATGCAGCATAGTGAGGAGATACATTAAAAGTGCCCCAGAAATCATTTACCTTGACTCCAGCTTAGGACTCACTTCTTCCTCTTGACTTAGACTTAGAAAAAAAGACCTCTATGGTAAGCATTTGCATTTTTTTATTATCTCATAAAAAAGATGCTTCAGGGATCTGTATTCTCCCTAACCTTCATTGTTTTTCATCTTCTCAAGCTGTTTTGCTGCCTCTTTTCCTTTATCATCTGCAGTCCAGAGAACACAGGATCTTTTGGTTCATAGTTATGCTTGACTATAATGGAAAGAAATCTGGGCTATAACTTAACTATATGCATTTGAATAATATTACCAATATAGATTCATGTTTCCCAGCCAGTCTTGATCAGCTTTACAAACACTCAAACTTTTTAATATTAATGTGGTTAATATCTCTAATTACAAATTACTAAACAAATCTTTCTTAGAAGTCACATGTCTTCAAGATGACTAGCTGAAGGTTTCTGGGATGATATAGGTCTGTTCAAAGAATTTGGTAGTAGAAGGAAAAGTTAAATGAGCCTTAAAAAGAAGAAATAACAGGATTTGATCTATGATTATATATGGAGTATGGAGAGACCAGAGGAAGAAATAAAAGTTTTCATATTGGGGAATGATGAAAAGAACAATAATAGGGACAGAAATAGAGTCTTGGAGTAGTGGAGAAAATTTGGGTGGTAAGAGGGGCGATAATGACTTCAGTTTGTGATATTTTACATTTAAGAAAACTTTAATGTTATTGCCTCTTCTCAGATAGTTTACACTTATTACTAGAATAATACTTTCAGATATGGGCTTAAGTAGTGTAATTTGAGATCAATTCTCACCATCAATTCTCCAGCTGCTATTCCTGGAAATGTGACTAAATTGATTGAGCCCTCTGACTCTTTCTTGCAATATAATATATAATATCTATATTTAGTTCTAAATGTAGGTGGGTCTATGTAGCATCAACACTATTACTTCTATATTTGGTATATTTGGAAGGCAACTATTCATTGGTGTGATCACAGCTAGGATACTGGCAACCTCATCTCAATCCCAAAATATGAGCCTAAGAAGTATAACCAGTTTTAGGATGAGGACTTCACTCTATATACTGGCAGGTAAATATATGAATGGGAATAGTTATGTGGCACAATGGATAGAGCATCAGGCCTGGAATCAAGAAGACCTGGGTTCAAATCTGGCCTCAAACACTTACCAGCTATGTCACATTGGCCAAGTCACTTAACCCTGTTTGTCTTAGTTTCCTCATCTGTAAAATATTCTAGAGAAGGAAAGGACAAATCAATCCAATAACTTTGTCAAGAAAACCCTAAATGGAGTCATGGTTGCCCATAACTGAAACAATGGAACAACAACAAAATATACAAATAGGAATACCCAGTAGGAAGACTAAAGTTTCCTTTATATATAATATAAGTAAGAGGTGAGGATTAGAAATATAGCTCAAGGTCCAAAAGCCTAGAGGAGATAGCTGGTAAAGAGAGCACTAGATTCATTATCAGAAAACTTAAATTCAAATCCTAGAGGTTTCACTTGTGACTTTGGTCAAATTATTTAATGGTTAAGATATCTAGTTTTCTTATTATAAAACAAAAGCCATTCAGGTCCCATGCATCATTATATTTATGGTTCTCTGATCCTGTGACATAATAGCTGAAACCAATCTGAATGACCTTCTTGATAAAGGAAAGTATGTCCTTCTCTAAAGTCTTTTAAAAAGTTTTAAGCCTAAGACTATACTAAGACTTTTGAGAAATGCTGGATATTAGAGAAATTTAGAAAATTGTGGAATACTCAGAGATAGAAATAGAAATAAGAAGAATATTTAGTAAAAGTGACAGAAAAATTATTGAATTGCTATCAAGAAAATAAAGAAAATATAATATCATGGAAATTAAGGAAGGAACGAACATTTTAAGGAGTAAGGAAAGTGAACTACAATGATCAGAGATGTCAAAATAGATAAAAATTAAGAAAAACTTATAGTTCACCAAGAAAACACTTTTCAAATAGTGCTGGGAGCAGAAGTCTCTCTCTCTCTCTCTCTCTCTCTCTCTCTCTCTCTCTCTCTCTCTCTCTTTCTTCTTCTTCTTCTTCTTCTTCTTCTTCTTCTTCTTCTTCTTCTTCTTCTTCTTCTTCTTCTTCTTCTTCTTCTTCTTCTTCTTCTTCTTCTTCTTCTTCTTCTTCTTCTTCTTCTTTTTTTGCAAGGCAATTGGGATTAAGTGTCTTGCTCAGGCTCACACAGCTAACATGTGTTAAGTATCTGATTTTAGATTTGAACTCAGGCCCTCCTGACTTTAGAGCCAGTGCTCGCTCTATCCACTGCACCATCTAGCTACTTTGGTAATAGAAATTTCACCACAAGGAGGAAAAAGAATGAATAAATAGGACATAGGCATACACTATAACTTTGAGAAGTCTGACAATTAAAAGAATGTGGGAAATTAAATAGTAGTTTTAGAGGAAAGAAGCATCAGATGAAAGAGTCCAGTAGCACTGTTTCTGATTTTACTATTGAAATTAATGGAAAGATATGAAGTCATTTAAAAAAATCATGATATAGAAATTTTTTAATTGAAGAAAAATGACATTTAAAACACTGCTTCCCAGAACCATGAAAGCAATGTATACAATGACAATGAGAATGAAAAGGAAATATGTTTAATATAATTATACATATGTAACTTATATAAGTTTGATTGCCATCTTGTAGTGGGGATAGGAAAGGGAAGGCGGGAAAAATGGAAATCAAAATATTATAAAAGAAAATATTGAAAACAAATAAAATTTTTAAAAAAGAATGGAAAGAGAAAGAATACCTCCTTTTATTCCTCAACAAAGCTTTATATATTGCGTAATTGCATTGAAAAAATTTGTTTCCAAAGAAAAGATTAAAAAAAATGCTACCTCCCTTCTTTGAAGAAGTAGAGAACTATGGAGATTTCCCACAATGTTTTATATACTTCACAGTCTTTTGATCCAGAGCTTCTTAAACTTTTTTCCATTTTTCTGAGAAATTTTTGTGTCCCTGATTATGTAGGAATATAAAATAGGTATACAAACCAAACATTTGTTGATAACAAATCATAATTTTGTGATCCCACATTCAGTTATGAAACCCTATATAAGGTTGTGAACCAGTTTAAGAAACTGGAAATTGGTACATAATAATTTTGCTGAACTACTGTTTTTTTTTCCATTTTATTCTTAGTTTTAGGGAAAGGTTTGTGGGTAGGAGAGTGACATATGAAAACAAAAATGCTATATATATACATATATATATATACATATATATATAATATCAATAGAAATTTAAAGAAACAAAAAAATGCTATTTCAAAGTTGTTGGGTAATGGTCAAGGGATGTTGAGTTCCTTTTCAGGTTTATATAATGGGGGCATAATAGCTCACTCCTCCCCATCTGGCTGCTGTCAGGAAAGTAGAGTACAATTGAACCAGTATGATGAGACTTCCTTTCTATTTTCAGCAGTGTAGGACCCTGTGGATTTAAAACTAACTTGTTCCTTGCCTCCCATTGATCCTCAACTCTCTTATAGAATTTGATTTTGCCTTTGACTTTCAGTGGGTTCTGAGGAACAGTCTACAGATGAGGAAGATGAGAAAGAATCATTTCATATAACTTAACTAAAACACAAATAATAGGTGGGACTTAAGGACAAAAAGGGCATTACTGAGGTCTTATTTTTTCCATCCAATAGAAAAGTAGAAGGTAACTCTCTTTTTACTCTTTGTCCAGCCTTTAACTGGTAGCCATATAAAAGCTAATTGGCTAGGCTTCAGAGAAGGACCTATAGGTAATCCCATTTTACCTTCTTTACAGAAACACTTGGGTATTATGTCTTTAAGGTTACTGTTAAATTATGCTGCCTATTTTTTGAGTCATTTTAAATGGATTTGTATTTCTGTTCTTGAGTGCAGAATTTTCCCTGAAGGTCCATATGCTTGCTAGTCCTAAAATAGCTTTCACTTTCTGGAGAAAAAGTGTGTTGATTATGTGGGATTTTATCCACTAAGTGCCCTATTGTGTATTGGTTTCTCCAGGCCTAATTAAAGAGAATATTGAACATTAATGATTTTGGTAGAGAAACATGGAGAGAACAGGAACTATTTTGGGGAGTTTTTTTAGCCCCAGATTTATAGCACACTGTTTGGCACATAATAAGGGCTTAGTAAATGCTTGTTGATATGTTGACTTAATTTTTACACTTAAAAGGAAGAAGGCAGTTATAGATTTAAAGAACAAACTATCACTCTGGCAAAAGAAGGTTACTCAATCCTCTGACTGTCCTATCAGGATTAATTCTTTCAAACTGCATTCCTTTTCTAGCTGTTTTTTTTTTTTTTTTTAAAGAAACAATAAAACGATAAACAAGAATTTTAAAAATAATTTTAGGTGCCAAGCACTGTAATAAGTGTCTAAGGTTCAGTAACAAGAGGAAATATAATACAGTAACAAGAGGAAACATGCCAACTCTTCAAGTTAATAAAACTCTTTTTTTTTTTTTTTTTTTCCTGGGCCCATAAATGAACATGCAAAGCAAGTGCTTTTCTGTGACAGAGTTGAACCAGTTGAAAGGGGCTGGAGATTGATAATTTTGAGTGTTCAGAAGTCCAGATGGAGTAACTAATGATTTTCTAAAAAGTTCATACTTGGCCAGAGTAGATTTTTAGAGTCTTCTGTTCTGGGATAGAAAATTGTTTAATATTGAGAGATGATAACACTAAGTAATTCCTTTCCCTTGCTCACTTTCCCAAATTTGCTTGTGTACACAAAGGCAAAGGTTGGTATCTACTTCAATTCTGGAATTATCAAAGTTCCAAAGATTAAAAAAAAAAAAGTCCAATAAGACCCATCATTGATCCATTTAAAGGTCAGCAACAGAATCATAGGCCACTGTGCTTCTTTTGAATAGAAAAGAGCTACTACAAGTCTGGGAACCTTTTTTAAATCCAAGGCCCCATAGGAAGAAAAAAATTAATTAAAGTGCCTACCCAGAAAAGCTTTTTTTTTTTTTTTTTTTTAATATAAAAGTGCTTGAACTATCTACTTTTAACATCTTCCCCTCCCCCTATTATTACTAATAAATTAAAAACATATATACCTGACAAGGCATAGCTCTCAAGGACTCCATCTGTCCAATTAAGAAAAGTAGACTGAATGATCTTTAAAGCCCCTTCCAACTCCAGAATCTTATGATTGTCTAATATTCTTTGATGCCAAATAATATCCCTAAGGGACAAAGGGAGAGACAGAGAAAGAAAGAAGAGTGAAATAAATAAGAAAGAGGGTAGGGAAGGGAAGGAAAAGTGGAAGAAAAAGCAGATAGAAAAGAGAGCCATGAGAATGTCACTGTTAACTCCTGAATGTCTTCTAGTACTCAGAGAATAGCTGAGACAGAGAAAAGAGAATGGGCTAAGGGCTTACTAAAGTTCCAGGTTCTGTGCTAAACACTTTATAAATATTATCTCATTTGAGAATAAGACAGAGAGAAAAAGAGACAGAAAGGGCAAAGCTCCTGAGGTGCTAGGTGAGTGTATTAGAGATAAACTGCTCCTGTCACAACTTGCTATTCATCCTGCTGTGGGCGTCACAATAAATTATTGCCTCATATCATTGCTTGTCAAACTCTGATTAGCTTTCCAGCACTTTAAGCAATCCTTCCAGCAGTTTGAAATAGCTTGTCTACTTTTTCAAACTCAAAAAGTTGATTTTTTTAGAAAGCAAACCTTATTTTCCCACGGAATTCTGAAGGCTTTTGTCGTATTTGAAGTAATTCTAAGAAATTTGCTTTAGCCCATTAGAACAATCAGTTTGTTTGAATGTCATTTGCTATTCAAAAGCTTGCCTTATCTTCATTCTTTCAGAAATTAGGGTTTGCTCATTCCAGAATGCCTTAAGGTACATTAGGAAGTAACATTCATTTAATTAGTTGTAGTAAGCTTTTTTTTTTTTCATTCCTCAAATACAATTCTGGGTTTTTCCCTGTCTTTCTTTGAAGGAACACAACACAAAAATAGGTAGCTGAAAAGAAGCCCATGAAGACAGTTCAGTTCCAGTCTCCACAAAATGGAGACTCCTTGGAGACTTCATCAGTGAAGGACTTTCAATAGGCTTCAGTGGTAATAGACAATTTCAGATGAGGGAGCTCTAGGCATTTAAGGAAGTAAAGATATGTTTTTGTTTTTTTTTTTAATTCATTTTTTCAAATTATCCCCTCCCTCCCTCCACTCCCTCCCCCTGATGGCAGGTAATCCCATACATTTTACATGTGTTACAATATAACCTAGATACAATATATGTGTGTAAATACCATTTTCTTGTTGCACATTAATTATTAGCTTCCGAAGGTATAAGTAACCTGGGTAGATAGAGAGTAGTGCTAACAATTTACATTCGCTTCCCAGTGTTTCCTCTCTGGGTATAGTTATTTCTGTCCATTATTGATCAACTGGAAGTGAGTTGGCTCTTCTTTATGTTGAAGATTTCCACTTCCATCAGAATACATCCTCATACAGTATTGTTGTTGAAGTGTATAGTGATCTTCTGGTTCTGCTCATTTCACTCAGCAACAGTTGATGTAAGTCTCTCCAAGCCTCTCTGTATTCCTCCTGCTGGTCATTTCTTACAGAGCAATAATATTCCATAACCTTCATATACCACAATTTACCCAACCATTCTCCAATTGATGGACATCTATTCAACTTCCAGTTTCTAGCTACAACAAAAAGAGCTGCCACAAACATTTTGGCACATACAGGTCCCTTTCCGCTCTTTAGTATTTCTTTGGGATATAATCCCAATAACAGCAATGCTGGGTCAAAGGGTATGCACAGTTTGACAACTTTTTGGGCATAATTCCAAATTGCTCTCCAGAATGGCTGGATTCTTTCACAACTCCACCAACAATGTATCAGTGTCCCAGTTTTCCCACATCCCCTCCAACATTCATCATTATCTTTTCCTATTATCTTAGCCAACCTGACAGGTATGTAGTGATATCTCAGAGTTGTCTTAATTTGCATTTCTCTGATCAGTAATAATTTGGAACACTCTTTCATATGAGTGGAAATAGTTTCAATTTCATCAGAAGATATGGTTTTGAAACCCAAAAGAAATCTGAAGAGGGCCAAGAGGAGAATGAGAGGCTCTTGTTGTGTCTTTGTGACAATAATTTATAGTGGTAACTAAAAAATTCATTGAAACTCTCTTTGAGGAATAAATGTTATATTTTACAGTTCTTTAGTTCTTTTATTATTTAGAGCATTTAGAGTCAAAAAGACTTTGATTTGAATTCTACCTCAGATACTCATTAGTTGGATGATCCTGAGCCAACTCACCTATTATTAACTCTAAGCCACAATTTCCTCATCTACTTCACAAGACTGTTATGAATTATATATATAAAACACTTTAGAAACTACAAAATGCTACATAAATATAAGCCATTATTTTCATCTATTTTGATAGTGTTCAAGTAGACATAATCCTGGGACTAGTCTTCATTCTAATATTTTTCTGTTCCACAGAAAAAAAAATAGCTGGCTTAAAAAAAAATAACAAAATAAAAGTGTTTATATGGTCACTATAGGATGATGAGCCTTATGTTTTATTACTTTGGGATGGGTTTTTTAAAAGGTTCCTTCCCAAAGGTAAGCTGGTATTCTGTAAGTTCATTGAAAACATCCTCAGTACAACTTCAGTAGCACATAGGATGCTAGGAGTTAAATATACCTTATATATTCATCCCACAAAATTTTGATACTCTGACTAGATCTCTATATTTTGAAAGTCTTTAATGTCTTTCCATATAGCTTAGAGATTAAGTAAGTTGGTAACAAATATTAAAAATGTTATTTGTAGATTTTTAAGAATCATTGTTATGTCCAGGTGATTATGGGAAAAAGAAAAAAAAAATTCCAGCACAGTTTGTTAGTTGAGTACTCCAGGATATTTTCAGGCCTGGTGAGAATTTTTTATATTATAGTCCACAAAGGATAACAAACTTTTTGCTAGGTATTCAGCTGGTTCTGATTTTTTTGATAGCTTACAAATATGTTGAATTCTATATATAAAATATAATGATCAGTAGGCCTGGACTTCTTGAGGATAAACTTACTATAACTTGTGATGGAAATAACTTCTTTGTGAATTCCTGTTGAAAATCTCTCAATTAAGAGACTTATATGAATTGATGCTGAGCGAAATGAGCAGGACCAAGAGATCATGATATACTTCAACAACAATATTATATTATGATCAATTCTGATGGATGTTGCTCTCTTCAACAATGAGATGAACCAAACTGGTTCCATTTGTTCAATAATGAAGAGAAGCAGCTACACATCCAGCGAAAGAACTCTGAGAAATGAGTGTTAACCACAACATAGTATTTCTACCCCTTCTGTTTTTGTCCGCTTGCATTTTTGATTTCCTCCTTAGATTAATTTTACCTTATTTCTAAGTCAGATTTTTCTTGTGCAGCAAAACAACCGTGTGGATATGTATACACATATTGTATTTAACATATTTAACATGTATTGGTCTACCTGCCATCTAAGGGAGGGTGGGGGAAGGAAGGGAAAAGTTGGAACAGAAGGTTTTGCAAGGGTCAATGTTGAAAAATTACCCATGCATATATTGTAAATAAAAATCTATAATAAAAAAAAGAAAATATCTCCATTTCCACAAAACAATTCACATGACTCAATGAAACATATATTTTCTTCATCTGTCTATTGTTGACTGAGTTCATGTAGATGTCATCCATAAAGGTCTTTTGATTCCATTCTTTGATCTAAGTTATTTTATAGATTCCATCTACAGGTGAACTACTTTTGAAAGTATTAGACAAAACTAATTCAATATACCTACTATCACCATACTGGCAGCAATATATATAGTGTGGATACCTATACCATGGAACCTAGATTCATGATGATCTGAATTCAAATCCAGATTCAAATAATTACAGGTATAAAATTGGATAGTATTTGTAAAATGATTAGTATAGTATCTGACACGTAGTAAACACTAGATAAATGCTAGTTAGTATTATCTTTTCTATCCCATATTTTACACAGATGAGTACAAAATTGCTTTTCTTGGGTATTTGAATAAAAATATTGGGATGTCAACTTATTTTTGGTAAGCTCACTAAAAGCATCTTTAAAATAAATTCAGGAACAGGAAGAATGGTAGAGATAATAAGTATTCATTTTATTCCAAAATGGTTTTGATTATTTTTATAAGTTTTTCTATTTTGAACATTTTTTGGTCCAATTTATCCAATCCAATTTATAATTTTACAATTTCAGATGTTATATCTGAATGATTATGAGCTACATATTTTTCCTTCTATGATAAAACTTATTTCAATATAGTTTGTTAAAGTTTTTATTCTGTTTTTTAAGTTAATTTTATAATTATAACATTGTTGACAGTACATATGCATTGGTAATTTTTTACAACATTATCCCTTGTACTCCCTTCTGTTCCAAATTTTTCCCCTCCTTCCCTCCCCCCCCTCACTGGATGGCAGGCATTCCCATACATATTAAATATGTTATAGTATATCCTAGGTACAATATATATGTGCAGAACAGATTTTTTGTTGTTGTTGTTGTTGTTGTTGTTGTTGCAAAGGAAGAATTGGATTCAGAAGGTAAAAATAACCTGGGGAGAAAAACAAAAAATGCTAACAGTTTACACTCATTTCCCAGTGTTCCTTGTCTGGGTGTAGCTGATTCTGTCCATCATTGATCAATCGGAATTGGATTAGCGCTTCTCTATATTGAAGATATCCACTTCCATCAGAATACATCCTCATATAGTATTGTTGTTGAAGTGTATAATGATCTCCTAGTTCTGCTCATTTCACTCAGCAACAGTTGATGTAAGTCTCTCCAAGCCTCTCTGTATTCACCCTGTTGGTCATTTCTTACAGAACAATAATATTCCATAACATTCATATACCATAATTTACCCAACCATTCTCCACTTGATAGGCATCCATTCATTTTCCAGTTTCTAGCCACTACAAAAAGAGCTGCCACAAACATTTTGGCACACACAGGTCCCTTTCCCTTCTTTAATATTTCCTTGGAATATAAGCCCAGTAGTAGCACTGCTGGATCAAAGGGTATGCACAGTTTGATAACTTTTTGGGCATAATTCCAGATTGCTCTCCAGAATGGTTGGATTCTTTCACAGCTCCACCAACAATGCATTGGTGTCCCAGTTTTCCCACATCCCCTCCAACATTCATCATTATCTTTTCCTATTATCTTAGCCAATCTGACAGGTGTGTAGTGGTATCTCAGAGTTGTCTTAATTTGTATTTCTCTGATCAATAGTGATTTGGAGCACTCATATGAGTGGAAATAGTTTCAATTTCATCATCTGAAAATTGTCTGTTCATATCCTTTGACCATTTATCAACTGGAGAATGGCTTGATTTCTTATAAATTTCTCCTCTTTATATTTTGGAGATGAGGCCTTTTTCAGAACCTTTAACTGTAAAAATGTTTTCCCAATTTGTTACTTCCCTTCTAATCTTATTTGCATTAGTTTTGTTTGTACAAAAGCTTTTTAATTTGATGTAATCAAAATTTTCTATTTTGTGATCATAATGATTTTTAGTTCTCCTTTGGATACAAATTCCTTCCTCCTCCACAAGTCTGAGAGGTTCACTATCCTATGTTCCTCTAATTTATTTATGAAATCATTCTTTATGCCTAAATCATGGACCCATTTTGATCTTATCTTAGTATGTGGTGTTAAGTGTGGGTTCATGTCTAGCTTCTGCCATACTAATTTCCAGTTTTCCCAGTAATTTTTGTCAAATAATGAATTCTTATCCCAGAAGTTGGGATCTTTGGGTTTGCCAAACACTAGATTGCTATTTTTATTCACTATCTTGTCCTGTGAACCTAACCTATTCCACTGATCAACTAGTCTATTTCTTAGCCAATACCAAATGGTTTTGGTGACTGCTGCTTTATAATATAGTTCTAGATCAGGTATAGCTAGGCCACCTTCATTTGATTTTTATTTTTTTCATTACTTCCCTTGAAATTCTGGACCTTTTGTTCTTCCATATGAATTTTGTTGTTATTTTTTCAAGGTCATTAAAATAGTTTCTTGGGAGTCTGATTGGTTTAGCACTAAATAAATAGATGAATTTAGGGAGTATTGTCATCTTGATTATATTCGCTCGGCCTATCCAAGAGCACTTAATGTCTTTCCAATTGTTTAAATCTGACTTTATTTTTTGTAGCAAGTGTTTTTAAATTTTGCTCATATAATTCCTGACTTTTCTTTGGTAGATATATTCCCAAATATTTTATACTATTGAAAGTTATTTTGAATGGAATTTCTCTTTGTATCTCTTGCTGTTAGATTGTGTTGGTAATGTATAAAAATGCTGAGGATTTGTGTGGATTTATTTTGTATCCTGCAACCTTGCTAAAGGTCTGAATTATTTCTAATAGCTTTTTTAGCAGAGTCTTTGTGGTTCTCTAAGTATACCATCATGTCATCTGCAAAGAGTGATAGTTTGATTTCCTCATTATCTACTCTAATTCCTTGAATCTCTTTCTTGGCTCTTATTGCCAAGGCTAGCATTTCTTGTACAATATTGAATAGTAATGGTGATAGTGGGCAACCTTGTTCCACTCCTGATCTTATTGGGAAAGGTTCCAGTTTATCACCATTACATATGGTGTTTACTGATGGTTTTAAATATATGCTCCTTATTATTTTAAGGAATAGTCCATTTATTCCTATACTCTCAAGTGTTTTTAGTAGGAATGGATGTTGGCTTTTATCAAATGCTTTTTCTGTATCTATTGAGATGATCATATGGTTTTTGTTAATTTGGTTATTGATATAGTTGATTATGCTAATAGTTTTACTAATATTGAACCAGCCCTGCATTCCTGGTATAAATCCCACTTGGTCATAGTGTATTATCTTAGGGTTGATTTTCTGTAGTCTTTTTGCTAATATTTTATTTAAGATTTTAGCATCAATATTCATTAGGGAGCTTGGTCTATAATTTTCTTTCATTGTTTTCAGCCTACCTGGTTTAGGTATCAGTACCATGTCTGTGTCATAAAAGGAATTTGGTAGGACTCCTTCAATCCTTATTTTTTCAAATAGTTTATATAGCATTGGAGTTAGTTGTTTTTTAAATGTTTGGTAGAATTCACATGTAAATCCATCTGATCCTGGGGATTTTTTCTTAGGGAGTTGGTTAATAGTTTGTTCTATTTCTTTTTCTGAAATGGGACTGTTAAAACTATTCACTTCTTCATCTGTTAATCTGGGCAAGCTATATTTTTGAAGGTATTCTTCCATTTCTTTTAAGTTATCCAATTTATTGGCATAAAGTTGAGCAAAGTAGCTCCTAACTATTGTTCTAATTTCCTCTTCATTAGTGGTGAGTTCTCCCTTTTTATTTTTTTTTAATTTTATTTTTTTCCCTAAGTGACTTGCCCAGGGTCACACAGCTAGGAAGTGTTAAGTGTCTGAGACCAGATTTGAACTTGGGTCCTCCTGAATTCAAGGCTGGTGCCACCTAGCTGCCCCCTTTTCACTTTTAAGGCTAACAATTTGCTTTTCCTCTCTCCTTTTTTTAATCAGATTTACTAAGGGTTTGTCTATTTTGGTGGTTTTTTTCATAGAACCAACTCTTAGTTTTATTAATTAATTCAATAGTTTTTTTTTTTTTTTACTTTCAATTTTATTAATCTCACTTTTTATTTTTAGAATTTCAAGTTTCGTTTTTGTCTGGGGTTTTTTAATTTGTTCCTTTTCTAGCATTTTTAGTTATAAGCCCAATTCGTTGAACTTCTCTTTCTCTATTTTATACAAGTAGGCCTCTAGAGATATAAAACTTCCCCTTATTACTGCTTTGGCTGTATCCCACACATTTTGGTATGATGTCTCATTATTGTCATTTTCTTGGGTGAAGTTATTAATTATGTCTATAATTTGCTGTTTCACCCAATCATTCTTTAGTATAAGATTATTTAGTTTCCAATTATTTTTTAGAATATTTTCCCCTGGCTTTTTATTGAATGTAATTTTCATTGCATTGTGGTCTGAAAAGGATGCATTTACTATTTCTACCTTACTGTATTGATTTTGAGGTTTTTGTGTCCTAGTATATGATCAATTTTTGTATAGGCTCCATGAACTGATGAGAAGAAAGTGTACTCCTTTCTGTCTCCTTTTAGCTTTTGCCTAAGATCTATCATAACAAACTTTTCTAGTATTCTATTTACCTCTTTGACTTCTTTCTTATTTATTTTGTGGTTTGATTTATCTAATTCTGAGAGTGCAAAGTTGAGATCTCCCACTATTATAGTTTTACTGTCTATTTCTTTTTGCAGCTCTCTTAATTTCTCTTTTAAGAATTTAGATGCTACACCACTTGGTGTGTACATGTTTAATATTGATACTGTTTCATTATCTTTGCTACCCTTTAGCAAGATATAATGCCCTTCCCTATCTCTTTTAATTAGATCAATTTTTGTTTTTGCTTGATCTGAGATGAGGATGGCTACCCCTGCTTTTTTGGCTTCACCTGAAGCATAGTAGATTCTGCTCCACCCTTTTAGTTTTATTCTGAATATATCACCCTATTTCAGGTATGTTTCCTGTAAACAACATATAGTAGGATTCTGACTTTTAATCCAGTCTGCTAACTGCTTCCTTATTATGGGGGAGTTAACCCCATTCACATTTATGGTTAGAATGACTAATTTTATATTGCTTGCCATCCTGTTAACCCCTGCTTATGCTTTTCTCCTTCCCTTCCCTCTTACCCCCCTCCCCAGTATTAAACTTGTGCGCACTTGGTTTTCACAGCCCTCCCTTTTTAGTATCCCTCCCCCACCTTAAAATTCCTCCCCTTATTTTACCCCCTTTCCTCACGATTTCTGTATTCCCTTCCCCTTAGCTTACTCCTTCCCTCCCACTTTTCAATGAAGTGGAAGAAGTTTCACCATAAATTGAATATGTCTATTGTTACACACTATGTTCATCCCCCTCCTTTCTTTCTCTCAGATATAATAGGTTACCTTTGCCTCTTCATGAGATGTAGTACCACCACTTTACCCTTTTTTATGATATAATTTCCTTTCCACCTCTAGTTTCTAGGACAAATTATACATGTGTTCTTTACATATCTTTATGGCACAAATATAGTTCTCAAGATTTCTTTTTACCTTTTTGGAAATCTCTTGAGTTCTGTATTTGAAGATCAAACATTTTGTGTAGATCTAGTTTTTTCATCAAGAATAGATGGAATTCATTTATTTCATTTAATGTCCATCTTCTTCCTTGGAAAAGGATGCTCATTTTTGCTGGGTAAGTTATTCTTAGCTGCATACCAAGTTCCTTAGCCTTTTGGAATATCATATTCCAGGCCCTTTGTTCCTTTAATGTGGACGCTGCTAGATCCTGGGTTATCCTTTTTGTGGCTTCTCCATATCTGAATTGCTTTTTTCTAGCAGCTTCCAATATTTTTTCCTTCGTCTGATGGTTCTTGAACTTGGCCACTATATTTCTTGGTGTTTTGATTTTAGGGCCCCTTTCAGTAGGTGATCAATGAATTTTTCAATGTCTATTTTACCCTCTGTTTCTAAAACGTCTGGGCAGTTCTCTTTGATAATTTCCTGGAAAATAGTGTCCAGGCTCTTTTTTTCCTCACATTTTTCAGGGAGTCTGATTATTCTCAAATTGTCTCTCCTGGATCTGTTTTCCAGGTCTGTTGTCTTTCCAATAAGGTACTTGACATTCTTTTCAATTGTTTCATTTTTCTGGTTTAGCTTGACTACTTCTTGGTTTCTCCTTGAGTCATTCATTTCTACTTGTTCAAGTCTAATTTTCAATGATGTATTTTCTTCACTGACTTTTTTTAAATATTTTTTTGTAATTGACCAATTGAATTTTTAAGTGAGTTTTTTTCTTCTATGGATTTTTTCCATTTCATCCATTTTATTTTTTAGAGAGCTGTTTTCTTTTTCCAACTCACTAATTTTATTTCTCAATGATTTGTTTTCTTTATCCACTCTGTCTTTAAATGCCTGGGATGACTTCTCCAGACTCTCTTGACAAGCTTCCCTTTCCTTTTCCCACTTCTCTTCTAGTTCTCTTGTGAGAGCCTTTTTGATTTCCTCTATGAGAGTTTTGTGTATTGAGGAGCAGCTTATATTCCCCTTAGGAGATTCCTCTGGAGACAGTCTGCTTTTAGTCTTCTCAAGTTTGGAAGTCTGCTCTCTATCCATATAGAAGCTGTCAATGGTTAGAGCCCAGCCCTTTTAAATTTTTTGTTCTTTTTGTCAGAGCAAGAATCGAAGAAAACAAATTGATAAGAGAAACAACTGGTCTGTTTGGGGGGTGGGTGGGGAATGAGGCTGTATTGTGTCACCGGGCTTCTGTGTCTACACTCTGAGGCTCTAAGAATGCACTGAGTCACTCCAGGTGGGGATGGGGGTGACTAGGTCCCTAGAGATGCTAGCTTTCCAGGGTTTTATTCTTTACCTCTGGTGTTTACACCTTCTCTGTTGTTTCTGGCTTGCTGCCAAGATGGAATATCCACATTGGGTAAAAGTTGTTTCGCAGAAATGGAAGAGATCGCACCCTTCCCCCTCTGGTCTGAGGTGTGTGAGCTGCCTGTCTCGCTCTGGCTGCTTGCCCTCAGTCTGCATCCAATCTGTTTGTCCCCACCCCTGAGCAAATACAGACCTTTTCTGGCAAATTTCAAGGATGTCTTCTGATGGTGATTATTTGTGGGGTTCTTTTCTGATCAAGCATTAATTCCAAGGCTTGTCATGAAGTAAATTCTGAGAGAAAACACAAAGCACAAGCAGCTGTGTGCTTCCTCTCTGCCATCTTGGCTGGAAGTCCCCTAAAGTTTTTATTCTCAAAGACATTTGAATTCTGTATTTTTAATTGTATAGGAAAATAAATTTCTAAGAGAAATCACTTTGGGAATTATAAAACTTCCAGATATATACTTCTAGCTAAAATATTGGGGGTTTTTGTTTGTGTGTTTGTTTTGTTTTGCTAGGTATGCACTTAGTTTTCTTTTCCATGAAGGAAACTGGAGCTCATTCTGTAGAACAGAGAATATAGGATTGGTATCAATATTGACTTACAAAAGTGTAAAGATGTCTTACATTTGATTGTCTAATCACTCAAATGAGTTAATAGATAATCAACCCTTTTAGCTTAAATATTGTTGGATAGTTTAGTTTTTCTGAACTCTAGTTCGATCTTGTCTTATGTTTATTTCTTGACTTTTGGAGCCAATTTGGCACCATATTGCAAATTTATTCTCTAGGTCCCTGGATTCACATTTTATTTCAAGTTCTTACTTGATTTGCCTGCTCTCGAAGTGGTCCACCTTTCTTTTCTATGTGATCCACTCTCTGCTTTTCACCCCTTATTAACTGAAACTTGACTTTGCTGTGTTGATAGTAGGGCCTTGATAGGATGGACCCAATAAGGAGCCAGACATTTTATTAGAATTTTCCTGAGTGGTCCTGCTGTATAGGTTTCTAGGTAATAAGGCCAGTTGGTCTTCTATGGCTCAGTTTCTTAACTGGTAAAATGATGATTAAGTTCCTTTTATCTATAAATACATCATCCTAGGTAGTACTTGACTGAAGCTGGATGAAATTATTTGAGGAATAGATAAACTTCTTGTGTTCTTCTAAATTGTATTTTCTTTTCTGTCCAGATTTTCAATTTCATTATTATGGGGAATACTCAATAAGGAAATCCCCCTCTAACCAATGCAGTATGGCAATAGATATGCAACTTATGTTCTTGGAGAACCATTGTGAGGCTGAGTGACTATCTCAATACTAAAGAACCACTATTTGTCAGAAGTAGGGCTTAAAGTTAGGTATCCCTGATTTTGAGGTCATTACTTTATCCAGGTTTTTAAAACTATTTTGATAGATTTAAAAATATATAACTGGTTTTCTTTTTTCCCCTATATATTTTTGTTTTATGCCTTTAATATATTATTCTCTGAAGTAGTCCATAGATTTTACTATGTTGCCAAAAGGAACTATAACACACACACAAAAGGATTAAGAACCCCCATGCTCTATCTATCTGTTATAGCACACTGGCTCGCAACATTAACAACTATAGCATATCAAGATTATTGCCAATGAAGAAAGTCATATTTGCTTATTTCTCAATTTTTCTTTTTTTTCTCCCCCAACAAGAATAAATGGTACCACCCTACTTCCATTTCTTGGACCATTGATATTACAAATATAGAATTCTTTTTTTCACCTTTTTTGTCTCTTCCCACAATACTTCATAAAGTGCTTTGAACACAATAAGTGCCTGATGGGATTGCTGCAAAGCAAGACTTCACTTCATATCCACCAATTTGTAATTTTTGATCATGAGATAGGCTGCAACAAAGCTTGCCTTTACATACTTGGGAGGAAGTTAGGCATATTGAGTGCACACAAGATTATAAAAGGGATGTTTTACTTACTTCAGGGAATAAGCTGTTTTCACACCCGAAAGGAATCCAGTTAATATACAAATAATGTAATTGCAATGTGAGCAGAAACTAGCACTGCTTAGGCTTTTTTTTTTTTTTTTGTTCTGCTAAATAAAAGCCATTCTTAAATATTAATCTGTTCATTAAAGAAGAATTTCCATAAGGCAACACTTAGTAGCCTAACTGCAATTACTACACTGATTTGAAAGTAATAAAGTTTCAGATATTATATAGATATTATAATCACAATAAGCTTGAAATGTGTATGGGAAATGGATATTAATTTATGCTATTAAAATTTTTTAAAATTACTTGATCAGGTATTACCGAGGGAGATAAAAGAGGAGAGAATCTTTAACCAAATATAGAGATAATTAGGAAAGAAAATAAATAATTTCAGTAACATAAACTTTAAAAAATTAAACCAACAAAAATCATTGCTATTAGGATAAGAAGGGAAGGCACTATGGAGAGTCTATTGGGAAAATTCTGTGTATCAAATATCTCAGTTAAGTGATATTCAAAATATATAGGGAAATAACACAAATATATGACCAATATCCGATCCTTACTGCATACATAGTCACTCACTAGATAAATGATGAGGTCCTGGGTTACTAGGTGAGCAGAAAGAACCTGAAGTTCTGATGAAATTACTCCCTGAGGCAAGCAGGGAAGGACCCTGATGGGAGTTAGTTCATTGTATTTTTCCCCCAGTTACATTTAAATAATTCTTTTTATATTTGTTTTTTAAAACTTTTGAGTTCTAGGTTTTCTTCCCAACTCCATTAGGAAACTAAATGTGAAGTTATGCAAAATATTTCCATAAATGGCATGTGGTAAAAGAAAACATAGATTTCCCATCCTAATGAAAAAAAAAAACCCTCAAGAAAAGGGAGAAATAAAGAGAAAGAGAGGGAGAGGGAGACAAAAAAAGAATATGCTTCAATCCTTTAATCTGTATTAAAAAACAATCAATTTCTTCTTTGAGTATGAATAGAATTTTTCATCCTTAGTCCTTCAGAGTGATTGTGGATAATTGTATTGCTGAGAATAGCAAAATCATTTATAACAATCATCTCAGAACATTGATATCACTTTGTATACAGTACAATTAACTTTGCTTGAGTTCATAGTGGACATTCCAGGTTTTTTTTTTCTGAGAGCATCTTGCTCATCATTTCCTAGAGAACAATATTATTAAATTATTCATACCATAATTTATTCAGCTATTCCTCAATTGATAAAAATTATAATTATTATTGCTAGTAATACTCTTGTATTTCCCCCCATTTATTCTTTCCCTTTTCACCCTGTCTGTCCTCAAAAGTGTTTTGCCACTGACCACTCATTCCCCCAATATGCCCTCTTTTAAAATCTTTTTTTAAAATCAGCTTTCCCCTTTCCCATATCCCATTCTCCTCCCATTTTCCTGCAGGATAACATAGGTTTCTATATATGTGTATGTTATTTCCTCTTTGAGACAATTCTGATGAGAGTAAGGTTCACTCACTAACCCTTTCCTTCCACTCTTCCCCTCAATTATAAAAGTTTTTTCTTGCCTCTTGTGGCAGATAATTTATACTATTCATTTCTCCATTTTCCTTTCTCTCAGTATATTCCTCTCTCACCCTTTAATGTAAGCTTTTGAGTTTAATATATTTTCCCTCATATTCAAACCTGTGCCCTCTGTCTATATATATTTCTTCTAACTGCCATAATATTGAGAAAGTTATATAATAAGTTTCAAGTATCTTCTTCCCATATATCTTTCTAAATGTTTGAAATATTTTCTCCTTGACTTGATTGTTCTGGAATTTAGCTGTAATATTACTAAGAATTCAGCTGAGGAATCTTTTTCAGGAGGTGATTGGTGGATTCTGTTAATTTCTATCTTACCTTCTGGTTCTAGAATATTCTGCAGTTTTCCTTGATAATTTCTTTACAAATGATGTCTAGGCTCTTTTTTTGATTGTGATTTTCAGTAGACCAATGGTTTTTAAATTATATCTCTTTTAAAGTATCTCTTTTGGTTCTATTTTCCAAGTCAGTTGTTTTTCCAATGACATATTTCACATTTTTTCCATTTTTTCATTTTTTGGTTTTGTGTTATCGTATCTTGATTTCTCAAGTAATTTACAGAATTATTTCCTCAGTGAGCTTTAGTACCTCCTTTTCCATTTGACCAATTTTGCTTTTTTTTTGTTTTTTTTTTTTAAGGCATTCTTCTCCTGATTAACTTTTTGTATTGTTTTTTGCACCATTCCCAATTCTTTCCTAATTTTTCTTCTACCTCTTTGATTGATTTTCAAAATCCCTCATGAGCTTTTCATAGCCTGAGCCCAATCCATAGTTTTCTTGGAGGCTTTGGATGAAGGAGCTTTGACTTTGTTATCTTCTTCTGAGTACATTTTGATCTTTCTTGTCACCTTAGTAACTTTCTATAGTCAGAAATTTTTCTGTTATCTATTCATTTTCCCAACCTATTACTCAGATTTTAACTCTTTTTAAAAAGTAGGTGTCTGTTTCCAGGGTGGAGATTGCACTGTTCCAAACTTAAAAAGTTTTGTGCAGCTGTTTTCAGAGATCTTTTTAGAAATCTGACTACAAGCCTTCTTTTCTGCCCTTAAACTATTAGAAGTATTTCCACCCCACTGTAGCTGCAAGATCTAGTGTGTTAAAGCAGAGTCCTGCTTTACTGGCTCCAGGGCCAGGGATGGGGTTCTTCTGGAGTGGCCTGGGCTCCCACCCTGGTGTCACAGACCTTTTCAGTTGACCTTCCAAGTTGCTTCTAGTGGTTTTTTTTTGGGTGTTCGTTGCTCTAAAAATTTTATAGACATTATTTAAAGGAAATTTGGAGCAGTGGAGAAGAGGTTGGACAAGTTCTTGCCTTTTTTTTTTTTTCTCTGAGGCTGGGGTTAAGTGACTTGCCCAGGGCCACACAGCTAGGAAGTGTTAAGTGTAGGAGACCAGATTTGAACTAGGGTCCTCCTGAATTCAGGGCTGATGCTCTATCCACTGTGCCACCTAGCTGCCCCCAAGTTCTTGCCTTTACTTCACCATCATGGCTCTGTCTGATGGAGATCAGTTTAACCTTATACTCCTACCCTCTGTGGAAATCATGAGCAGTTCCAGCTTTCCATGTCCAGTCAGAAATCCAAGTTATGTCCAATTCCTGAGGTTAAATTTCCCCTGTAAATCTGTCCATGTCCCATGCCATCTTTGCTGAATTCCTCTTGGGTTAAGCCTACCATGGTGGCATTCTGTCTCATGGTGTCTTTCTCCTCATCCTTTCTCCATGACTCCTGGTATCTTTCCTCTCATCTCCTTACCATGCCTCATGGTGAATTTTTCCTTCTTATAGTTAATTAATTCTTTTAGAGTACCAAACTCTTTTATGGATTTAGCTTGCCAGTCAATTGTATCTCATGGAGCATTTTCTTTCTCCTGGTTAATTGTGAATTAACCAGGGAACTTGTCTTTTCCATTGTTAATTGTTAAAATCCCTTTCCTTACTAACTATCTGATCTCCCAACTTTATTTCATATTTCTCATTTCTGGTATCTATTGTACTTCTTCATTTTCTGTAACCTTTTCTCTTAAATACATTTTGCTAAGAGAGAATGTTCATTGTGAATTCTTCACACAGACAAATCCCAACATTTGGTGCCTACATCAATCACTTCATTTGGTGATAAACCTGAAATACATCATTTGGAACTAGGAATTGCTACCTGAAAACAACAAAAAGATATGAACATATTGTTCTTGAAAGATTTGTAAACCACTAGTCATCATATGAAAGATTGCTCCAAATGACTAATAATAAGACAAGTTGAAACAAATCTGAATTTTCACCTTATTTCTAGTAAACTGACAAAGATGACAAAAGATAAAAGACAGTGTGAAGATACACTACAGTACTATTGCTGAGATTGTGATTTGGTTCAATTCAAACAGCTTTGTAATTGTGCCAAGAAAGTGACTCAAATACTCATACCCTTTAATCCAGAAATCTTATAGATTGACATAGGTCATAAGTAGGCAAAAGAAAGAAAAGTCCTCTATTCATTAAAATATTTCTAGTGGTACTTTTTGTAATAGCAAAGAACGGGAAACAAAATAAATATTCACAGAATGAGGAGGGACTAAATAAATAGTGTTAATAAATGTAATAGATTATTATTGCCTTGCAATATGAATATGAAGGATACAGGAAGATGTAGGAAAACATATAAACTGAAGCAAAGTAGAGTAGGTAGAACCAGGAAAACATTATACATAGTGATTTAAATAGAAACAACAACAACAACAACAAGAAATCAAAATTAAATGTCTTACAATTAAAATGACCGAAGTCTACTTTGAAGAAATATGAAAAGGTTCCCTTCTTTGTTATATAAGTAAGGAATTATGGATATGAAATACTGTATATACACTTTAGATTTAGTTGATATCTTCATTTGTTTGAATGAACTCTGGTTTTTAAAAAAATCTTTTTACTTTTTGCTAAAAGGGGTGACTTTTTTAGGTGTGGGAGAATAAAAGTGATTTGAAACAAAAAAATGACCAATAAAATTAATTTTGAAAAATAAATAAAATAACTTCATTAAAATATGCTAAAATTCAGATTTGTGGAACATTTAGACTGTCAGTTTACAAGCATACGGATGTATAACTCAAAAGAATTAAACAAAAAACTGAGTCATTCTCCTTGCCTTCTTTCTTCCTTCCATACTTCTTAGGAATTTGCATGTTTTTATTGGAGGAAGCTGGCAATGATGTGACTCCAATGACTAAATGCAAATTCAAATGCTAATTAAGTTAATTAATGTTAGCTTAAGAGATAGTATGGATTTTACTAGCCCCATTTCCTGGATATGAAACTGGGAGGTTCAGAGAGTTAAATGACTTGCACATGGCCAGTCAGCCAGGAAATATCAGAGACTAAAATTTGAACCCAGGTCTTCTTGATTACTATTTTTTTTCTCTTAAATTTGAATGCCTCTCTTGTGAGGAATTAGGACTTGCCCTTCATGTAAGTTTTGAGTTTGATGTGACCCTCCATGATTTTTTCCTTTGGCAAATAAATTAGTGTGGAACAATGGGAAGAGTTTTTTGTTTTGTTTTGTTTTGTTTGTTTGTTTTTTTGTTTTGGGGGGCAGGGTGGTATGTGCAGGAAGGGGGCAATATGGAAAAATAGGCTCGGAGGTATCTTGTTGTACCTGAAAATTTGTGCTATTCCAAACTTGTTCTAGAAAAAATAATAACTTTATACATTACCTATTAGGATAATAAAGAATGAGGTCAAGATTTCCTTCTCAAGTGTCTCTGTCCATATGGGAAGACCTTGATTTGGGGAACAAAGAACAGTAATTGGTACTGTCTTCCTTCTAAATCAGTATCTGTGTGGTGCAGTGGTTAGTGTAAGACCTGGAATCAGTAAGATTCATTTTCCTGAGTTCAAATCTGAGTTCCAATCTAGCCTCAGATACATATTAGCATGTCTAATGTGTGTGACACTGGTTAAATCATTGAACCCTAAATGTTTCAGTTCTTCTGTAAAATGAGCTAGAGAAAGAAATGGCAAACCACTTTAGTGTCTTTCTTTACCTAGAAAACACCAAAAAAGATCATAAAAAGTTTGATACATTTGAAAACCACTGAAGAATAACAATTATCACAAACCAATTTGAATCAATGGACAATATTTTATTCTTTGTGTTATATAACTGGAGTATTTCTGGAGCACAATCCTCTTGGATCCAGTATAAAAGAGGAGTTTTGTTATTAGAAATAAAAAGAGGATCATATTAGAATAGTCACATTTATAATAACAACTCAGAGCATGGAAGCTGAAGGCAGCTAAATAAGAACACTAGACATGTGAGAATCTCAGACATCATGCACTGGGAAGGGAAATAGTATAGTGTAATGGGTAGAACACTTGATTTGGAGGAGAGGCCCTGGGCTTATATCCTGCTTTGCCATGTATTCCCTAGATGACATTGAGCATGTCATTTTATCTCTGTAGAATTGGGCCGCCACACTTGTAAAATAAAAGTTATGGATTAATTGATCTCTTTGGTCCCTTTTGATCCTCTATCCTATGAAAAACTTTGAAATAAAATGAGATCTGGGGAGAATATATATATAATTCTTAAAAAAAAAAACTAAAAAAATACCCACTAAATTTCATTATCTTTGGTACTCTATCATTATCCTGTCCCTCTTGAAGAGTAGTTGTTGTGGAATTCTTTTAGCCATGCACATTTGAGGTATATTTGGTAAAGATACTGGGGTAGTTTTCCATTTCCTTTTTCAACTCATTTTTTTAGATAAGGAAACTGGGCCAAACAATAACTTGCCCAGGATCACAATTAGTGTTTGTGGTTACATTTGAACTCAGGTCTTCCTAACTCTAGGCTAAAAGGTGGAGCCCAAAACCTACATTTAAGGAGGGAGCTCAGCTCACTAGGCTGAACTGCTCTGGGACTTTTCTGATTTCATCATATCCTTGAATCAGATAGCAGTCTCCCTATCCTTTCAGCTTCTTTTTATGTATTGTCTTCTCCCACTAGAGTGTAAACCTCTTAAGAGTAGAGGCTAATTGTTTTGTTTTGTTTTAAATTTGTATACTTGGATTTTAGCACAGTGCATGGCACATTGAAGAATTTATTCAACATAGGTGTTGAATAAACATTTATTGACTATTGAGATCTAAAAACACTTTATGAATTTGGAAATACATTTCATCATGAAGCAATATGTTTTTAAAATGTTTTATATGCTTGGAATGTATGTGATTTCATTATCATAGGTGAGCCCTTTTTCTAATTTAGTGCATATAAGTCTTAGGAAGTAGCCTGAGTTACATGTATTACACAAGACATCTAGTCTCTCATTTCCACTTGCCTGTAGGCATTTCAAACTGCAATATATTCAAGACTGAATTCATTATCTTTCTCCCCAAATCCTCTCCTTTTTCTACCTTCTCTATTACTTTAGAGTATATCATCCTCCTCCCAAGCACCTAGGATTAAAAACTCAGTCATCCCTGGCTCCTCACTCTTTCTCACTCACCATATTCACTATATTGCTACATTTCTTTATAATAATAACTCTCCTTGAAGCCCTGCACTTTCCTCTGATACTGCCACCAAACTGGGGCAGACCTTCATTATCTCATGCTTAAATTACTTTAATAGCTTTTTATCTGGTCTCAAGAAATATTCAGTCTCCATACCACAAATCTCTTCCCATTTTTGACTTCCCTTTACTCATCTATAAATGCTATCTTCCTAAAGAGCAGACCTGACCATATTATGGTTCTATTGAATCAAATCTAGTAGCTCCCTATTATGTTCAGGTTAAAATATAAAATCCTCTTTTTGTTTTTTAAATCCTTTCATGTTCTAGCCTCATCCTACTTTACCAGTATTCTTATATTTTATTATTCTCCAAACATTTTGCAAACCAGTGGCATGGTCCTCCTATATGTTCCTCACAAAAGACATTCCATCTATAGATTGTCCACCATTCCTGTAAAACTCGCTCTCTCTTATCTCTTCTTCTTTCCCTGGCTTCTTTTGTGTATAGCTAGTGTTACCTTCTGGAAGAAACTTTTCCCAGGGCTTACTCTTACTGCCTTTCCTCCGACATAATCCCCATTTCTTCCTGAATATATTTTGTTTATATCTAATTGTTTGCATGTTGTCTCCCTCACTAGACTGTGTTTCTTGAAAATAGGTGCTGTTTTTCTTTTTTTTTTTTTTTTTTTTTGGGTATCCTCAGTATTTAATACAGTGTCTGGTACATAGTACATGCTTAATAAATGCTTTTTGACTTGTTAACTATGTGATTTGCCCAGAATCATACAACTAAAGGGTATTATGACCAGTGTTTTAACCCAGGTCTTATTGACCCTAAGCACAATTTTCTATGAATCATGTCACATTGTTGCCTGTATTTTTTGGCACATTATAATTAAAACCATTGTCTATTTACATAATAAATACATATTTACTAATTGAAGTCAATTTTCAATGGCTTTCAATTTTTTTCATAAGGGATCTATAAGCTAATGAGAGCTAGGTTATTGCATCTCTCACACCTTTTGCCAATTTATAAGAAGCAGCAAAAACGTCCAAGTCAAAGAAATGGTTAGGATAAAATGACAAAAAAAGAAGTTAATGATGCTTTCTAGGCTTAGCATTGCCTTCTATATTAGACAGACACAGAAAATGAGTTGAAAACAAGTAGAAAAAACTCCAAAAGCCTCATTAAATGTATCTTTTGCCACATGGAACTTTGTTTAATTGGTACTGTTTTTGGAAATATCTAGCTTTGTAGTTGCTCCTTCTGATGTTTTTGCAGTATTATCTTCATAAATACAGAAAGGGGCAAGTTTTACTGATTGAAATAAACATCATGATAGGCTTTATTTCTCAACATAGATTAATTTCTTGTATAAGTCAAAAATGATTGAGGAAGATAAAGCAAATGGATATGTTAAATAAGATTTTGCCACAAGGATGGTTATTTGTGGCAGAAGTCTAATCCATATTCCAGGGATGAATGTGTTCAAGTATTCTGTATATGGCAACCTTTGAGATTATGTTTCATTTCTACATGATGTGCCACCATCTTTAGTCCAAAAACAGCCATTGGGGCGGAGCCAAGATGGCGGAGAAGAAACACACGACTCAGTGAACGTCCTCACTCCCTCGCAACCAATTAGATAAATTAAGTCTCAGAATTAGCCCAGGACTGAGATACCACAAGGACTGGAAGCACGACTTACCAGCTGAAGAGAATCTGGAGTTTCAACAGAGAAGGTCAGTTCTCAGGGGAGGAAGAAGAGAGACCAGCACAGACGGTGGGGTAGTGGCACACTGCGCCCATTGTGCTGGGAAGGGCTCTGGGATCAGAGAAGCCACTGAGGTAAAGGAATCTGGCACAGGCTGTTAGCTCTTCTCTGCTAATTATTTAGCAGTTCAGAAGAGAAAGCCAAAATATTTTAAAACTCAGATTAGATTCCCCCCCCCCCCAATCCTACACCAGGGGGCGTGGCCTCAGCTACCACCTGAGAATAGTTAAGAGATTGACAAGTGGGTGGATACGGCCCAAGGCAACACACACGGCCTAGCTTAGCTGGAGGGAGTGGAACTCAGCTCCAGGAAGTCTCAGAGAAGCGGAACCTTTGAACTAGGGACCGCGGTTTCTGGCAGACACTTCCAGTTTGAGCACAGGGGCTTTTCACGTCACCTGCTGCAGACATCCACTCCCCACCCGGACACTTAGGCTGGGTTTTGTGCTGTCTTTACTATTCTACGCCCTCGAGCACAGCAGTGCTAATCACCTCTGAGGCACCTCCAGGGAGGGGGTGGGGAATTCTCTCCCAGAGCTCTCTCTTAGCTCAGGTGCAGGAGCCGCTGCATCCATCCGGTCTGGGAGGAAGCTGGTAAAGAAGTAAATAAATAATTTCCTACCCCAGGGACAGACCCCAAAACATTTTTTAAGTATGAGCAAAAAAGCTAGAAAAACCATAGATTCCTTCTATACAGAGAAAGAGCGGGTATCCAACCCCGAGGAAGTTAACAACAGAGAGTCAGTAGACAACAACCTAAAGGGGAACGATTCCTGCCCCCCATCACATAACTCTCTCCTAGAAGAAGCTCTTAAAAAATTAAGGGAGATTGAAGAAAAATGGGGAAAGGAAAGGGAAGCTATGATAGAGAATAACAACGTCCTGAAATTGGAGTTGGAAAAAATAAAGAATTCACAGGAGATGCAGGGAAACAAAATTTATGAATTAGAAAAGGTTAAAAAAACACAGGAAAGTAGGATTTCTGAATTGGAAAAGATAAAAAAGTCTCAAGAAAATAGAATTTCTGAATTGGAAAAAGAAAACAATTCTCAAAAAAAAAATTAGGGAAATGGAAAAAAATTCAATAGAGCAAAATAATTCATTTAAAAACGAAATTGAGCATTTACAAAAAGAACTAAAAACTGTGAAAGAAGAAAATAACTCCTTAAAAGTAAGGATGGAACAAATAGAAATGAATGATTCACAGAGAACCCAAGAATCAGTCAAACAAAACAAAAAAAATGAGAAGCTGGAGAACAACGTCAAATACTTACTGGGAAAATCTATAGACCTGGAAAATAGATCTAGGAGAGATAATCTGTGGATTATTGGACTTCCAGAAAACTATGACCAAAAAAAGAGCCTAGATTCTATTTTACAGGAAATTATCAAAGATAACTGTCCAGAGATAATAGAAACAGAAGGGAAAGTAGATGTGGAAAGAATTCATCGAACTCCTTCTGAAATAGACCCTAAAAAAAGAACACCACGGAATATTGTGGCTAAGCTGCAGAATTACCACACAAAGGAGAAAATCCTGCAAGCAGCTAGAAAAAAACAATTTAAATACCAAGGTGCCACAATAAGGGTCACCCAAGATCTGGCTGCCTCCACATTAAAAGATAGAAGGGCCTGGAACCTGATATTCCGTAAGGCAAAAGATCAAGGACTGCAACCACGAATGAACTACCCAGCTAAGTTTAGCATCTTTTTCCATGGAAGAAGATGCTCATTCAATGAAACAGAGGAATTCTATATGTTTCTAAGAAAAAAACCAGACTTAAACAAAAAATTTGATCTACATCCACAAGACTGAAGAGAAACAGAAAAAGGTACACAGAACCCTTGAGAACTGTAACTCTGTTGTGGGTATATAAAAAGTACTCAAGGATAATTTGATTTTACTGATATAAAAGAAAAAAAGGGGGGTGTAGTAAAGGGAAGGAGGTCGGTTCAGAAAAAGGGGAAGGAATGATAAAAAGAGGGAAACTACATACCAGGAAGAGGCATAGAAAATACACCATATCTGAGGGAACTTAGTGAGGGGGAGAATCAAAAACAGCCATTATCTGGACTCATGGAGATAGTGGTCACTGTAATCCCTAGACATCTAGATGAGCCAGCAGAAAGAGAGGCTGGGTTTTTACAAGCACAATAATGTTCATCATCATAGCCATCATCCAGATAAATAGCTCTTATTAAGCAGAGGTCAGTCATCTCCACCAACTGCCACTCACAGAGCAGGCAAGCCAATCTAGCAGAAATAGCAAGATACCCCGAGGAAGAAATGAGAGGCTACATATGTCAGGCAAGTCAAACCACAATGAACACTTAGACCACCAAATCCCCTCAGACCCTGAAGCTCAATGCCTCCAGCCCAGTGACTTCTGACTTCACCAAAAGAAGCAAATCCTGTGGAGATGCAGCCTAGCAACTGCTATAGCCTTAGCTGCTGAAGATGAATAAAAATAAAAAAGTTCTTCTCACCAAAGTCTTTGGCCTTGTAAAATGGTTCAAATTCAGAAACTGATATGATTTTATCAATGGAAATGATGTTAAAGAAGAGATTTCAGTATTTACTTTGCTGCTGGACCCCAAGGATCATGTTGTAGCTGTTTTCCACATGTATCATCTCCTTCATTAGAATGTAACCTCCTTAAGAACAGGGACTGTCTTGCTTTTCCATTTGTATTCCCAGAATTTAACCTAGTGCTTTGAACATAATACATAACATAATAAATGTTTCATTCATTTATTTATTCATTCATATTTCCAATGTCAATTTTGTCCTATTGAAATTGAGTAGAAGAAATATGTTAGCTATACTCAAATATCTAAAAAGTAGTTTCAAAATTTTCAGAGAAATTTACATTTGAACCTGGAAGCAATTCAGTTTGGCATTTTATATACTATCAGGTCTTTTAATGGCATCAACTATACTATTTTTTTGAGTCTAATTTGTTTCTGTAAGTTCTCAATGTATGTTACCATTTCATCCCATCAAATATTCTTAAATTTCTTCCGGATTACTAATTTGATTCCTTGCCATCTTTCCTGAAGACAGAAGCTCTACTGTGAGCCAGTTTTATGTATGATAGCTTCTTTTGCTCTAAGAGTGTCCAATTTTATTAGTTATCAATCCCTCACAGTTGTCATTAGGAAGCACACTTAGGCCATGAGATACCGATTCAATCACAGTACTATGTGAATCCATTATTCTCTCCCATGAGACATGATATTATTTGTATTGTTGGTTAGCTAAGCAAATGCTTTACCACTTCCTATTTCAGTGAGACTTCACATAACTTATAATTGATTTTTTTTTACTACAGTAAGTCTGTTCTTTCCTATTTTAGGGCTTCTTTCAAAAAAAAAAACTGCAAGAGGTGTTACCACAAAACTATGATTCCTTTTCCCAGTATATTTTTTAAAAATTCAGTTTGGTAAGTCATCACCATAAGAATTGATTTTTTCCTGTACATAGTCTATCACCCATTCATAGTTGAACACTCAAAAATGCTTGCTTAAGGAATTCATACTGGGCAAATATTATAATAGCCTCAGCAAGTTCAAAAATTTTGCAGTTCTGCATTTTAAAATATTACCTATAACATACAGAAGAATGTATCACTCTTGATAAGTATTGGTTGATTTTTCTTGATTTTCAGGTAACATCTTGTCTATGCATAAAGCTACTTGTTTGCATATGGTTGCTTACAATCTCTGGTAACCAGGAAGTTTATTGGAAAACCCTTTGAAACAATGCTAATATTAATATTATAGAAGCAGAGCCCAAGAAAACAGTCTTTTTCTTTTTCTTTTAATCATAGTGCCTTTCATATTTTTGTTAAGATTAAGTAGGATTTAGAACTAAAAGGGATCTTAACCATCATCCAGTCATAGGTTTAAAGAAAGAAAGCACTTTAGGGTCATTGAGTTGAATCCTCTCTTTTTACAGATGAAGAAATTGAGATATAGTGAATTTAAGTGACTCACTGGAGATTGCACAACTAACAATTGGAAATAAAGGAATCAAACATAGATATTTCAGCTTCAAATGTTCTTTCCTCCATACCATGTTGTCCTTTGTTTTTAACAAGAAGACTTTCTGATCATTATTGGATCCTTTTACATAAAAAAAAACAACACATTTGGTATCTTCTTCCTTTAAAGCTTCCCATTTGGTGAATTTAGCCATTGTCACTGCTACAATTATTGCTTCTATACCTTCCAATCTATATCTTTAGTTCTGACTTATTTTTCAGTTTTCATTACCATATTTTCATACAAATGTACAGCTGGCATTTCTAATTCAATATATCTAAAACTGAACTTATCATTTTCTGCCCTACACTTTAGTCTACCAATATTTCTATTTCTAGTGATGCCAATACCCTATTCCCATTTATCTGGTCTTCAAATCTAGAAGTAATCTTGGATTCTTCTTTCTATTTTAATAATTTAAGTTAATATTTCTTTATCTAATCAATGTCCCAGTCTTATCATTATGCTAGCATGCTGATTTCTTCTTCTCTTTACAGCATGATACCATCTTATTGCAGATGATTATAGTCTCTCTTCTGTACTATTGTAAACATTTCATATATGGTCTACCTGATTTCCCCTGATTTCCAATTCTCACCTCCCTATCCTTTTTTTTTCCCTAAGTGATTTGTGCAGGATCATACAGCTAGTATCTGAAATCAGATTTGAATTTAGGTTCTCCTGATTCCAGGATTAGTTGTTCTATCTATTGTTAGGTGGCCCTTATCTCTCTACCTTTAAAGAGGCTCAGTGCATAGAACACTGGATTTTTGTAATCAGGAAAAGCTGTGTTCAAATCTCACTTCAGTCCTTCACTACTTGTGTGACTTTGAACAAACCACTTAACCTCTCTAAGTTTCATTTGGCATTTATAAAATGGTCCTACTTCATAAGGCAAAAATTAAATTGTAATAATTAAAAAATAGTAATTTATTTTGAAAGCATAACAAATTATTATGTTATAACAATAACACCCACCTTACGGGTGAGTATTAGAGGAGAGATATACATAAAAAGCCTGCAAAAGTTCTACATAATGGGTATATATTATTATTACAGAGCTCCCAAAACAAACTCCCAATGTATAGTCTGACTGTGCTACTCCTATGATCAAACATATTAGTGACTTGTTATTACCAAAGGATAAAATACAAAATCTTAATCAATAAAAGGTTTCTGCCAAAGGTTTCTGAAATTTGTCTCAATCCTAACTTTTCATATTAAACCCCAGCTTTTCATATTGAATAATCAATCAGCAGTATTTCACTCATTCATCTTTTTTTCTTTTTTGCTACTGCAACATGTTTTTTTCCTCAGTAGCATTTTATTTTTCCAAGCATATGTAAAGGTAGTTTTCAACATTGATTTAGGTAAGATCCTGTGTTCCAATTTTTTTCTTTCTTCCCTTACTTCCCTTCTCCCCAAGACAGCAAGCAATCTGAGATAGCTTATACATATAAAATCCTTTTAAACATATTTCCATATCTGTCATGTACAAGAAAAATTAGACAAAAATCGGGAAAAAATCAGAAAGAAAAAGCAAACAAGCAAAAAATGGTGAAAATAGTATGCTTTGATCCACATTCAGTCTCCATAGCTCTCTCTCTTTTTGAATGTAGATGACATTTTCCATCTCAAGTGTATTGGAATTGTCTTCAGTATTAATGAGAAGAGCTAAATCTATCATAGATGATAATCACATCATCTTGCTGTTGCTGGGTACACTGTTCTAATCACTTCACAGTGTCAGTTTATATAGGTCTTTCCAGGCTTTTCTGAAATTATCCTGCTCATCATTACTTAAAGAGAAAAAATATTCCATTATATTCATATATTATAACTTATCCAGTCATTCTCCAGTTGATGGGCATCCACTGGATTTTCAATGTGCCACTACAGAAAGAGCTGTTACAAATAATTTTGCATATGTGGGTCATTTTCCCTTTTTTATGATCTCTTTGGAATATAGACCCAATAGTGACATTGATGGACCAAAGGGTATGCACAGTTTTATGCCCTTTGGGCATAGTTCCAAATTGTTGTCCAAAATGGTTGGATCATTTCACAAGTCAAACAAAGTCAACAATAATTCTAAAACACTTATAATATGGTAGACACTGTGTTAAGATTCTGAAGATAAGTAGACAAAAATTTAACATTTTTGTTACAGACTACTCCCGTTTATAAATTTTACCTTCCGTTCATAACATGTGACTCATTGTTCCTAGAGCTGATCCTAATCATTTCCTTCATATGTGTTTTTTTTGTATCCATCTCCCATTCCTAATATGATCTTCATTCACATCTCTGTTGAAATTGTTCTCTTCCTTTTAAATTTCAATTTAGGTGGAATTTTTTCTGTACCTCAGTTTTCTGTTTTTGTAGAAGAAGCAGAGTGGACTGGATGATCTGTAAGCTAATTTCATTTTTAGGATTTTATTAAGCAAGTAAACTTGCTGTTACTCCTATCTGGCCAGAGTCTTTTGAACAAGAGAACTATTACCTCTTGTTTTTAATTACTTTAGGAAGAAGTAGAAGCTACTACATTACCCACTTTATGCCTAGAAATCACAGAGATCTATTGTCTATGCCTATTCACAGGAACCAGGAACATCTCCTTTAATATCTAGATCTTAATTCTTTTGGAGTATGGACCCTTTGGCAATCTGGTAAAGGTTACTAACATCTCGCAATAATGTTTTAAAATGCATAAATATGAATTTAATTATATCACATAGGAAAGAGATACATAAATATCTGTTTTATGTATCAGAAAACCAATACATAAACATAAATTTAATGGCATTCCAAAAAAAAATCAATTATGTTGAAATAGAAAAAAATAGTTTTAAAAAAGTTCATAGATCTCATGTTAAGAATGAATGCTCTAGATGAAAACAAACAAAAAGAATCATATAAGTGCAGAGGAAACTGAATTATTTTTCTTTCCTTTGAGAATATAGCATAGCCTTCTGGTGACAGAGATATCTCATTCTCTGCCTGGATCAGTTTTTTTTTTTGTTGAATTATCATTCATCTCATATCTCCTACTGTGAATAGTTTCCCAAGGTTTTGTCCTGTCTTCCTCTCTTCTATTTCTACCCTCTCTCACTTGATGACCTCATAAGCTTCCATGGACTCAATTGCTCCTTCTAAGCAGATGATTACCATATTTACATTTCCTGCTTTTTTGTCTCCTAAATTGTTTCTTATCACTACTTATCTATTGCATATTTAAAATTGAATATCCCATAGGCATCTCAAACTTATTATATCCAAAACATGTTATTATTTTCTCCCAAACCTAGTTTTCTTTTAAAATTATTTGTTCCTTTTGAGGGCACTATCATCTTTCTAGTCATCTAGGATCCCAACCTTGAGATTATATATGATTTGTAAAGTCTGAGCTCTGAAGGGCTCAGAATCAGTCCTAGTCAGGATAAACACAAGTCTTTGCCCCATATTGGGCCCCAAAATGTTAAGGTCCTGTTATCTCTCAATTATAATCCTTCTCTGGGAGGAGGTTTCTTTTCTGTAAAATCTTTTCCTCTGTGAGCAGGTTTCTTGAGAGGCTTCTGTAGCCTCAGCCAGAGCGAAGGTAGAATCTGGAATCCTCTTCTTCCTGAATCCTGGCTCTGAATCTCCTTGAGCTTCCCTGAAGTTCTCCCAGGAAGTCTTGTTCTTCTCCCAGTCTAGACTCCTTCTTCAAGACTGCTGTCCAAACTCAATGTTCCTGGAGCCAGCCTTAGTGGCTCCTTATATCCTCCCAGAGAATGGGCTTGTGGGTATTCCAAAGGTGTAAACTCCTTTAAAGGTGTAAACTCCTTTCAGAAGACTAAAGGTGCAAACTCATTTTAAAGATGTGAACTAAAGGTGTGAATTCTGAGCTAGAGAATTGCCAAGTACCAACTTACCACCTGGTAAGAACCTAACAATGATTCATCACTGTTTTTCACTTCTCAGATGTAATCAACTGCCAATTGTTGCTATTTCAATTTAACAATATGTTTTGGGTTTTTGTTTGTTGTTGTTATTATAATTATTATTATTTGTATTTTTAGGTGATATATGGTAACTCAAGTTAGACTAATTTTTCCTTAAAACATATTGAAAACATCTAGTTTTGCTTGGTCCTGGAGAATAAGAGCTCAGACAGTTAATGTCACTTCCTCATCATCTGAGCACAAACCAACCATAAGGAACTGTAAGGGATGCTCATATTTGGCTGGTGGATCACTCAATCCAGGGGCCTTGGCTCAGCTGAATAATCTGAGATTATCTCAATACTTATGCTTGTTGAATATCCTTCTCCTGTTACATCTAAGTATATCTCTTTTTACTAACTGTTGAATGACCTACAAATGTCTTATATTGTTTTAATATCAATCCTAAACTATTAGGAGGACTGGCCTGACTCAGCGTTAACCTAGACCATACATGTTGCCTTTTCTGCCACAGTGAAAGACTTTGGGAAGGAGTCTATAGGGAGAGGAGCTGGATAGAGATAGTCTTCTATCTTACACAGGGTAAATATCACAAGGTCTCTAATGTGATGATTGGAAATAGGTTCAACCTCTGAGATACCTGTTCCTCAGCTTGCCAACTACTTCCCAAACAGAGAATAGAACAACATGAATTTTCTGTGGAAGTCAGCAGTCAAAATAGCTCTTCTCTCATAAGATTTCTCAGCCCTTATCCCTCAGGCAAACATAGACTATTAAGTGACTACTTTTTCTACTATTGAGGAGAATCTTCTGTTAATGCTCAGATTTGATCCCTATGTTATTCAAAGAACTAATCATTAAAACAACATCACCACAAAAACTGGCATTGGTATTCATAATAATAATGGTACTAGATAAAATGTAAAATAGATCTATGGGATGTGTGATTATCAAGAAATAACAATAAAAAATAACAACAACAATGTTAAAATAGTTAACATTTATATAGGTGTTTCAAGTTTGCAAAGTATTTCGTGCCCATTTTCATTTGATTCTCACAAAATATTGTGAAATGTGACAAATATGGAAATATGTTTAAAATAAAAATAATTGATATCAGATTGCTTGCTGTTTTGTGGGGAGAGGCAATGGAAGAAGGAAGAAAAAAATTTGACACTCAAAATCTAACAGAAATGAAAGTTGAAATCCATCTTTACAGGTAATTGGAAAAAGAAAATACTTTTGGGAAAACAAAACAAAACAAAATACTATGAAACAGCTGTTATATTAACCCTGTTTTACAAAAGAGGAAACTGTTATGCCTCAGTTTCCCTAGATTGTCCTGCCTCAGTTTCCCTGAATTGTCCTATATCAGTTTTCCTGGTAGCCATTAGGACTGAGACAATAAGGGCTGTGGAGCTCTAGACATTCTGGCATTCCAAAAAGTCATAAAACTCCAGATGGCTTATCTCAAATCTCTGGTTATCTTCTGCCTCAGACTTTCTAACTCCTGCTCGACCGTCATTTTTACCCCCAGCCTGTTAGAATTAAGGACCACAGTCCTTCCTGAAATTTTCACTCACTCAGTGCTCTGCCCCCCTTGCCTTTGTTTCCCTCATTGCTGGAGCCCTATAAAAGTCTCTGGAATTACTTGCTTATTGCAGGATATTTTGAGAAAAGAGTCCCATCCAAGCCTGCTAGTATGGCTAGCCCAATTTCTCCACTATCAAAATATTAAAACCCTTTAATCTCTGTCTTGCCTCAGTTTCTCCAGCATTACAAAATTGATTCCAAGAAAGGTTAAATGATTTCCCTAAGGTCACACAGATGACAAGAGTCTGAGACAGATGGTAAAAGCATATCTATCAGATTCTGGGTATAGCACTATATTTGGGACACTATGCTAGGTTATTTCTTTCCACAAAATATAGCCAGATGCATATCAACAGAAGATCAGTGTTCATTAAATCTAAAAACAAATACTGGAGAAGGGACCCCTTATTCAAGAAGAGCTTTTGATACACCTGGGGAAAAAAGGCAGAAAATAGGTTTAGGCCATCATTCTATACTCTATATTATAATTCCAAATGGCTAAACCTACATCAATGTTAAGAGTCACATCATAAAAAATTAAGGAGAGGAGAAATTCATATTTTTGCTGCTATGTATAGGGTTAGCATTAAGATTATAAATATAAGATTATAAAAGACAGCATTTGATTTTATAAAATGGAAATTCGATTATATAAAATTTTTAAAAATTTGTACCAACAAAATCAGTTTAGTTAGAATTAGAAGAAAAGATCTGGCCTAGGGAAGTTTGCATTAAACATATCTAATAAAAATTTTATATCCATAATATATAAGATTAAGATCCATTGCTCAAAAGACAAGTGGTAAAAGTATATTAATAGTTTTCAAAAGAAGTTATGCAAAACATCAACAATTATCTTGTTCAAAATCATTGATAAGTATCATAGTTGTGCAAATTAAAACAATTCTGAAATACCACTCCATATTGGCAGAGAATTGACAATTGAAAAAGAAGGAAAAATTTAATGTTGGAAGAATTATGGGAAAATAATACCTATTAACTCACTAATCTTGAAGCTGTGAATCTAATCATTTTTGAAAACAATTTAAAACTTTTCAATAAAGATTAGAAAATTGTACATACCTCCTTGATTTCAGTTCAACTCCTGGGTTTAATAGTATCAGGAAAAAAACTGCATGCCCTAAAGTAATCATATAAGCTTTATTTATATTTTCCAAAAACATATAAAGTATATAATCAATAATTTAGTTATTGTCATTTAAATTATATATGAACATAATTATATTTTCAAAACATAAATATGAAAAATTCTGAAAAATGGGAAGATTAATACAAAATTAAAAAACAAAACAGAAAATGGGAGGAAGCTTGGATAATATTATGTCAGGGGTGACATGAAACTAAAATATTAAAAAAATAAAAAGTTTTTTTTTGCTATATTTTCATGATAAAAGTAAGTTGAAAAGCTTGCTTATTTATCAGTGGTATTTACCCTGCTAAATGAATTAAATTTGAGTCTCTAAGGCACTATGACTACGGTTTTTAATTTGTGTAATAAAATAAAAACAATTAAAAGTTAAAAATTTGATGGAAGTATACACAAAAGCATAATTATGAAATGCTCCTTTCATATTCTGAATTCTCAAAATTAACAGAATTGAATAAGAGGAACATCACCAGCAGTCTTTGTGAATACTTGGAAGCAATTTTGGTAATCCTAGATGTGGACTATCTACAAGCAGAAGCAACATTGGTAATATTTGTGCATCTACCTAATAGTTGTTTCAGAAATATGAAATGAGCAGAACTGAAATTATGAATTTTTCCACCTGAGCAAAACACCATGAGTCAGGGCAAAGTTGGGAAAGACAGTACCCCAATGCAAAGGCAAAGGTTAAGATAAAGTAAGGAGAGATGATGCTAAGATGTAGTATGAGGATTGAAATTAGGAAGCCTTAGATTCAAATCTTGCCTTTGATACTAGTTGTGTGAACCTCGGAAAATCATTTAGACCTATTTGCCTTAATTTCCTCATCTGTAAAAGTGTAAAAGAAAATGGAAAACTATTCCAGTATTTTTGCCAAGAGAACCCCAAATAGGGTCATGAAGAGTCAGACCTAATTGAAATGACTTAACAGCAATATAATTTAAGTTGGGAATTACTAATGTTTAAGTCTTTCATTTTATAGATGAGGAAAGTGAGATCTAGATCAAAGTAGCAATTTGCTCATGGTAATTCAATAAATGATAGCATTAGTATTAGATCCTAGATATTTGCTTCCTAGTTTGGTTTTTCCCAACAATGCCATGAAATGAAAGAGGGGAAGGAATATACTCAAATTGAAGTTGTTAAATTTTTGGTGTATTTGTGCTACAAATTGCAAACAAATCAGTACTAAATTTTTTGTTTGTTGACTGGAGTGTAGACAAATGGGGATTTGGCTCTTAATTATTACTCTGCCAAACTACACTTAAAAAAATGATGGAGAAAATCTTAATGCAGATTAAATTTACAAATGTATTCTGCTATTTGGAGAGCTATGTTAAACCTTTACCAGCATATTCTTAAGGAGCAGACAGTTTTATTTACAAATAGCTCTCTACTACTGCTCTCTTTCTGGACAATAAGATGTATCTCTTTCCAAAAAAAGGTACCACAGAAGTTGGGGAGCCCCAGTGCTCTGCCCTGGGGTGTCTGGAGCATCAGGCTTCAAAGTTAAAGGACTGAGGCCTAAGAATATCAATGGAGGAAGGGGCCTACATTTCCCATATATCATGTTTTAAGACTTGTGAAATGCTTTATACCTATTTTTTCATTTGATTCTTAAAACAGCCTAATAGAGTAGGTACTATTATTAGTCCCATTTAATAGATGAGAAAACTAAAACTGAGAAAAGATAAATGACTTTATCAGGATTATTAGCTAAGTATTGGTAACAGTCTTTATGATTCCAAGTTGGGCACTTTATCTACTGCACTTCCCATATAAATATAAAGTGTAACATAAGTCATACACATATGCAAGTATATATATATATATATGTATATATATACATATATATATCACATATGTGTATGTATGTATGTATATACATATGCATTGTGTATATATGCACCCATAGACACATATATGGATGTACACATGTGTGCTATGTAGTATGTGTATATATATGCATATTTTATATATATATATATACACATAGATATATACATAGATATAGATATATGCATCTGTGTATATGGTTGGTTGCTGTCCTTCATTCTTGAAGATGACCAAAATGACATTACCATGTTAAAAGTCGTGTTACATTATATCTGACAGTGGCTGATCAGACTAATATGAGCCAGGAATGTTCTGCAACAGGTTGACACAAATATTCCCTATGACTATTTGGAGTGGACTCTCCAACTTCGCACATACCATATTTCTTCTGAGCTAGTTCAATTCTGCTTTGCTTGTAGAGCACAGCACCTTCTCTAATGTGGGTACTCCATGTTGGGTGGTGCGGTGCCATTGACTCCCATATCATACTATCAATTCTAAAGTTCTTAAGAGATATCCTGACAGTACCCTTGTATTCCTTTTTCTGACCACCTTGTGAGGGCTTGCCCTGAGTGAGTTCTCCATAAAATAGTACTTTTTGACAAATATAAAGTATATAAAGCCTTCAAACAATGTGGCTACCCCAACAGAATTATGCTCTTTTCAATAGAATTAAAATGCCTGGCAATTTTGTTTGAGAAAGGACCTCAATGTCTGGTATTTTTTCCTGCCAGATGATCTTCAGAATCTTCCAAAGACAATTCAAATGGAAGCAATTTAGTTTCCTGGCATGGTGCTGATATACTGTTTCATATATGATATGATATGATATGAAGGTTTCATAGACATAGAATAATGAGGATTATAAATATATGTATACACATGTGCATGTGTGTATACATGCACACCTGTATCTGTGACTATATGTGTATATATGTGTTGTGTATACATGCATACACAAATTTACATACTTTTCAATACTTTTTATACCTGGATTATGGTATAGAAGGTATAACACAAGAACTTTTTTATATATTAATATAGATCATAGGTGTCAGCATGGCATAGTGTGAGGACTAGTTTTAGAATCAGGAAAACCTAGATTCAAGTTCTATCTCTAACATATATTAGCCTTGTGACTCTGAGAAAGTCACTCAGTCTCTAAGCAATTCCCAGGCAATTCTATATAATTATAAATCAGTATAGTATTGTGTCTGGCACACAGTAAACCCTTAATAAATATGTATTGATGAATTAATGGGTGATTGATCTAGGGAATTCCATGAATGTTCTATTCTAATAAAATCACAAGTCTGAATAAAATAAAAGTACATTTGGCACTCATTATCTATCACCAACCAAAGTTTCCTGCATGCTACATTAACATACACATTGCATTGGTAACATAGTTGTTTTCCTCTGTTTCTCACTCCTATTTTCCATATGTGTTTCATCCTCAAGGACCATTCTCTTCCCAATGCTTTTATACATGTATACATAGCACTTTCTCTCCCCCTCTCTCTTCCTCTCTCTCTACTCCCTCTCTCTCCCCCCTCTGTCTCCTCCTCTCTCCTCTTCTTTCCCCCTTTCTCCCCCTCTCTTACTCTCTTTCTGTCTGTCTGCCTCTCTGTAAGTAGAGGTCAACTTGATAACTGGCTTCAAGTATTTTTAGGATTATCATATCAAAGAGAAAGTAGACATATCCTAGTGAATGTAAGTGACATCATAGTATTTTTTTGGGGGGGGGCTCTAAATATAGGAAAAACATCATACCAGTTTCAGCTGTTCAGCAATGAAAGAAGCTGTCCAGTAGAATATAAGTTCCTGGAGGGGAGAAATCTTTGTATATCCTTAAACTCCAGAATAGTATTTTGAAAAGAATCAACATTTACTAAATGTTTAATAAGTATTTGCTGAATTTAGTTAAATTGTGAAATAGTGGATAACCTTATCACTGAAAATGTTCAAGTAGTATTCGAATTATGATCTTTCAGTGACCTTATCAGTGAATCTTTCAGGAACATTAAGTAGGAGATTCCTGTCCTATTGGGTTAAATGATTTCTAACAAACTTTCCAAGGTGAAAAGAATGGTGACTCAAAGGTCAGAGTGATGGGGTTCTAATGGCAGTCAGAGAGTTATGGAAATTCCCTTTTGGTTGATACAGGTCTTTCATGAAAGAATTCATGAACCAGAAAAGTTTTAAGTGGCAAAAATGGAAGTTTATTGCTGGATGAGAAGCCAGCTTTTCTAGAAAAACAAAAGCAAAGTCCTATTAGGGAAATGGAGGCTGGCATTGAGAAAAAAAAGGTCTTCTCAGTGGGCAGGAGTCCTGGCAGCTATGCCAAAGAAGCAAAGCATGCTATTTTGGACATTCTGCAAAGAAATGAGAGAGCAGAAATCTTTTTTTATGAGTAGATATTGGTGGGGGAATGAGGGCAGTTTGAACTGATCTGACCAGAATCTCCAATTGAAATTACTTTGAAGGCTTTTTCAGCCTTAGTTTGAATGGAGATCTGGATATCAATGGAGATGATTTGCCTTAGAAATGACCCAGCCTTAGAAGCTCTCTCAAAGACACCTTGGAGCTTGGGAGACCAGGAATCAAAGGGGACAGAATTTCAGAGTGTTAACTTTACAGATCAAAAGGGAACACAGTTTCACATCCCCATCAACCCCACCTCCCCCAAGTAGTTTCTACCTAAATTCATTTGGGGAAAAACAAAGATCTCAGATTTTTGTAATTATTTCAAGCTGACAAGGGTAGTAGAGATACTGGGGGAGGGGGGATTCAAGCCAGGAGAGGAGGTGGGAAGTCTGAATACAGCAGCAGCTAAGGGGAGTTGTGTCACATTCAGTGGTCCCATGATCTGTAGGCTGGAGGAACAGTTGAAAATTCACAGCTTGAAGCCTAGAGGAAACAAATCTCAGGAGCAGATTAAAAGTAGGGTGTCATCCACGATGGAGATGGTAATGTTTGGTATTGGGAGCTTTGCAAATAATGCATCAATAGAATTTGTACTTGAATCCCACTTTGGATGTAAAAATGAAGGGATTGGATAAAGTGCTCACTGAACTCCTTTCCAGTTCTAAATCTATAATCCCACAGTAATGATAATAGCTAATATGTATATAGTACTTTTAGGACTGAATAGCACCTTACATGTTTATGCTCATTTGATCTTCACAACAATCCTGAGAGGTAGGTGCAATTATTATCGGCATTTAACAGATGAGAAATTAAGTGGCTTGTCTGGGGTCATTAAGTTATTAAGTGTTTGACCGAGGTTTATAAATCCATGACTTCCTGATACCAGATCTATCTCCAAATTGTTAACTTCCAAAATTGTTTTGTCATCAAATTATCTCATCTTTACCAAAAAATAAATACTGAAAATCCTAAACCTTCCAATTATATCTTCAGTACTATCTTCCTTCCCATTTTGTTTCCCATTCTTATGGTTTTGCTCTTGTTTTTTTTTTTATCAAGTCTTGTTATATCTTTGTTGGTATACTGTTGACTCATTTTAGACACATTGAATTCAATTCAATGATTGCTAAATGTATCCTCTGTCTGTGCAAGATACACAAAAAATAACAGTTTCTGTTTTCAAGGATGTTACATTTTTATGGGTGATTTTGGGATTGATAAAAGTGATATATGGGGCCAGAGAGTATGTTGGGATTATTTTTCAGTTGTATCTGACTCAATGTTTTAATTTGAAGGTTTTCTTGGCAAAAATAATATAATTTTTTTAAAGACTAGAGTGTAGTAAAAGATTACAATTTCCTTCTTCAGTTCATTTTACAGATCGGATATGAGACAAACAGGATTAAGTACCTTGTCCAGGATCACACAGCTAATAAATGTCTGAGATAAGATTTGAACTCAAGAAGATGAGTCTTCCTGATTCCAAGTCCAGTGCTCTATCCATTGTGCCCCCTATCTGCCACACCTAGATAGTACACACACATGCAAAATGAGAAAGGAGAGATGAATTTCAGCTGAAAGGATCAGGGAATGTGTCATGCAGAAAGTTTTCCTTTATCTGGATTTTAAAATAAAGAAAAAAAAATTTAACAGTTAGAAATATAGAAAGTGTATAATCCAGGAATAGAGGATAGGTTTTTTCTTAGAGAGGATCAAAGAGAGCAGGATAGAATTTATTAGAATGTTGAGTGCATGAACTAGGCTAGGGTGAAGTGAGATGAAAAAACTAACTTGGATACAAGTTGTGGAAGACAACTTACTTCACAGGCAACTTGGAGATAAGAAAGAGGGTAAAAGAAGGTAGAATTGACAGGCAACTGATTTGATTCAGGAGAGAAAAAGAGGGAAGAAGAAGAGGAATAAGTTAAGGATGACTTTGAAGTGAGTAGGAAAGTGGTACCATCGCCAGAAACAGGGTAATTTGATTCAGGGAAGGCTGATGATTAATTCAGTTTTAGATATGTTGAGTTTGATTTGCTTGCAAGAAACACAACTTTTTTCCTAAAGCCAGTACAATGCCTTCTACGTATATTTTGACTTTCCCTATGACTGAGCTCAACCTTTGAACATATAATTATTCTTTCCTGTATGTACACTTTCCTACTCCAAAAATAAGTCATAATTTCTTGTGAGTGAGTTATACAGACTATATATGCAGCATCCACAACATCTTTGATTTTTCTTTGGACTTTTCATACTAAATTTTCTATATGCACTTTGATCCCTATTGCATCCTTCACTTCCATACCTAAAATATTTTTCCTGAATGTGTACAACTAGAGAAAAAAACTTCAAAATAGCTGGAGTGTTTCTTTGCCTAATCCTTTTATTAGCTATTACCTTTCTCCATCCCTAAAGGAAACACATTTGTCATATAGTTAATCTCTTCTGACCCCCAGCCTCCTAACCAGTTTGCTTGTATTTTCCAGCTCATTCTTTTTCTTTTTTTTAAAAAGAAGATGCCTTTTACTAGTCCTGTCAATATATCACAAAATCTCTGTAATCTAGTCACGATGAGGCACAGATTGTCTGCTTCATTTCTGATGAGAATGAATAGCATCTTTTTACTTGGCCTGGCTGGAATAACCACAGCATCCTACCAAAAGTCCTGTGTCCTGATACTGCCTCAAATATAAATTCAATTTGTCTCTTATCTGAAATTCACATCAAATTTCTTACTTTCAGGGATTTGAATTACTGTAAATATGTCTCTAGAGTTTTTCCTTATTGAATTAATAATCAACTGTAGTTTCTTGATTCAAATCCACAGCATGGTTTTTCCTTTAAAGGAGCCTTCCTATTGTACTTACCACATCACAGCCATGGATATTGTTTTCTCTTTCTCTCTCCTTTTCTACTGCAGTCCTAATAGATGACAAAATGGACCAATGAATAATTTCTACTTCTCTCTTGCCCTCTTCCTCTTCTTTCTTCCTCTTTCCTCCTCTTCTTTCTCTTTCTCTCTTTCCAACCTTTCCTATTTTGCCACCTCTTTACTACATTCCCCCTTCTTTAAAATTTTCATTTATAGCTAATATAGTGGAGTTTTGTGTATTCAACTCCCACACATCTTTTCAAACTATTGAACTATTGTCATTACTTTTTAAGTATGTCACCTTTTCTCATCAAATTCTGAATAGTTTAGGTTCAAAGCTCAAGTCTGAACTTACTTTCATCTATATCTTTCCTCTCTTGAGCCATCTGCTGGAGTTGTCCTTTACATTATCTTATCCTCATTAGCAATGCCCATGTTTTCTCGATTCTAGCTTGTACTGGTCACTCATGCAATTGAAAATACTTTTTTTATGTTCACAAAAATTTAGGGAAGAATAGTAAAATCCCTACTTTATGAATGAAAAAAAGTAACTGAAATATTTATGCTGTAATTAGATACAGAATCAATTTTTCTGACTCCCAGGTTTAGACTTTTGTCTTTTAGTTCAAAACCCATTTGAAGATAACTAATATGGGAGAAATTATAGGAGCACACTGTGGCATGAAGTCAGCATGAAGTCAGTATTTGACACATTACTTCTTCCCAAACACAGATATTCAGAGATCTAGTTATTTGTCTGAATAGAATGTCTACATTAATACATATGCATATATGTAAATAGAAAAATATAAAGTAATAATGGTCTTATAAACATAGGATATTCCAGCCATGACATAGAGGTTCTAGTTATTCTTTCTCTCCAGTGGGAAAATTGGGACCACTAAAGAAAAAAAGGAAGGGAAAAAAGAAAGAGAAAGAAAGAAAAAAGGGAGGGAGACAATGAAGGGGGAAGGAGAGAAAGAAGAAAAGGTAAAAAGATAAGAAGGAATGCAAATACATAAACATCAGTTCTTCCCCTCAATAAGCTTGCTTTCTAAAATGACAAATATTGAAGGGGATATAGGAAAATTGGAACAGTAATGCACTGATCAAACTATTCTGGAGAGCATTTTGGAACTATACCTAAAGGCCTATAAAACTGTTCTTATTCTTTGACTCAGAAACATTAGTGTGAGGTCTGTATCCTCACTGTATAAGAGATTTAAACAAAAAGAAAAAGAGAACCAAATAGGTACAAAAATATTTACAGCAGATCTTTTTCTGGTGGAAAAGAATTGAAAATTGAAAGGGTACCCATCAATTAAAGAATGGATGAACAAATTGTGGTATAAGATTGTAATAGAATATTATTGTACAATAAGGAATAGATTCAGGATTCTTTCAGACAAACCTGGAAAGGCTTCTATGAACTGGTGCAAAGTTAAATGAGTAGAACCAAGAGCATATTGCATGCAGTAACTGTAATATTGGGTGATGATCAGCTGTGAATGATTAATTTATTATTTATTCTCAGTAATACAATGATTTAAGACAATTCTGAAGAACATATGATGAAAAATGTTATTCAAATCCAGAGGAAGAACTAATGAATTCTAAATGCAGATCAAAGCATATTTTTAAAATAATTCATTTATTTTTCTTGTATTTATCAGTCTGCATTTTTTATTTCAACATGCAATATATTTTAACAATATGGAAATATATTTTTGCATGACTGCACATGTATAACCTATTTCATATTGCTTATCTTCTCAATGATGAGGGAAATAATTTGGAAACCAAAATTTTAAAAAATGTTAAAATTGTTTTTTTTTCATACAATTGCAACAAAAAAGAAGCTTACTTTCTATTGAGCAAGCCTTTGGTGTCTTCCTGGTGGCCTCTCTAGAAATGGCAGTGGCTCTCAGGGGTCCCTGACTGGGCTCAGGCTATGTGGCCATGGACATCAAGAAACAGGTTACATAAGCGTTGTGGAAAAAGAGGCCCAGAGAAGATCTAGTCTTGAATAACTGCTTCTCAATAATAGGAAGATTGGGGGCCTGTTTTCAGATTTGCAAAATAAAACTTGTGTTTCTCAGCATGGCAAACATCAACCAGGTATCTTTGGCCAACTTACCAAGGCTTCCTCACCTGTGAAAGTTGGAGTGATAACCATGTCTCTGGAGGCTTGGGGATTCTGGCAGAACAAAAACTCAGCCTGATCCAGTTAAGCCTAAATGGGAGCAAAATCAAGGACATCAACTGAAGCCTCTGAAGAAACTGCCTAACCTCAAGAGCCTGAACCTTTTTAAATGTGATGTGACCACACTGATGAGCTACCAGAACTGTGTGTTTGCCCTTTTGTGCCTGCTTACCTATCTCTATGACTGTGATACTGATGGCTAGGAAGCTCTAGATTTGACCCTGAGGTTGATAAAGAGAGCCTAAAGAATGTTTGCAGAGAACAGCAAAGTGATAAGTGAAGAAAAGGAGAAGGAGGAAGAGGAGGAGCTTGATGAAGATGATGATATTGATAGAGAAGATGAGGAAGATGAGAAGGAGGAAGAAGATGGGGCAGAGAATAAGGAGGATGAGGAGGAAGATAATGATGGAGAAGAATGTCAGCATGGAGAGAAAAGGAAAGAAGCTGCTTCTGATGGGGTGGAATACAAGGAGGATTAAGATGATTGAGCCAGCTGCTCTTCCCTGCAATCAGTAAGTGAGCAGCAGGTTATAGATGGACTCTTCCAGCTTTGTTCTTTGCTCCCTCAGCTCTGGGAATGCTGGCTCTGGGACCTGTTCTTTTCCAGACGGGGTTCCACAGGCATTGTTTGACCAGGGGATTTGGTAATCAAAGGTTCTCTCCATTTTCATGGGTGTGTTTTATTCTTTCTAAATCTTTATTTCCAAGAATAATATGGTCCATGTCTTGCCTGGACACTCTCTCAGGATAAACTTGTAGCCCCATCCTTCTTCTCTCTTATTGTTTTTTTAACAAATAAAATTGAAATTTAAAAAGAAAACATATCGGAGTTGTGGACAGGGAAACAACCTTTGGTCTGGGAAGTCACAAAGTTACAAAGATGCTGAATTGAATAAAAAGTCTGCCACTTACAAGAACTTGCTCTTATAATGCAGTTGCCATTTTTATAAGCAAATTTTAAAGTAATTATTTCAGGGTTAAGGTCATTCCAAAACTGTCAAAATCTTCAAGTCAGAAAATTTAGCTTGAAGATTTTTACTGCAGTCTAAAATGACCTTTCATTTGGGTATAATAGAATACCTTTAGTTGTCACATTTGAATCTGTGACTGTCTTGATCTGGCCCATGTGCTGTATTACTAGACATTTGAGTCTCAAATTTAGTAGCACATCATAGGAAAAAAATTGCATAAATTCCCTCAAATTATGACCAATGGGGAGATGCTAATTCAGAAAAAGATATAATAACCACTATTGAAAGAGCACTGTGATTATTCTGTTGAAGTTATTAAATGCATTTGAAAAACTGGTGAAAGTGTCTTTTTATAAAGATTTAAGACCCAGTGTGAGAGAGCATATATAAGCTTAGAAAAATAATGATGAGCTGAAAGAAGCTGATGGCCCACACAGTATCAGAGTGACCCTAGCTGTTAATTAGCCCCATAGGACATGCCCTGGATGGTAAATGTTATCTTCTTGAAGGCTTTCATGGCTAATGTCAGATCAAAATTGTTATTGCTAGTGTACAGGTTGTGGAATCACCTTTGCAAAACAACATCCCAAAGATGAAAATGTCTTTTTGCTTAAACTGCTCAGCTACAAATATAGTATCTGAAATGGTCTAGGAGCATCACTCACTAACTTCCCTTCTTTTTCAAGTGGAAATTGGCATAGAATCAGGAAAGAAATCTTTTCATTTCAACACTAGTCCTGTATATTTGTTTGAGTACAAAGATCCTGTTGGGGGAGGCATTTTGGCAATGCTTGGATAAACCTTGCCCACAGTTGTCTGAAATCCTTAGGCCTAGAAACAGACTAGCAAGACTGCCAGATTTTCATTTGCCTGATTCATATTTACTAGTATCAGCTTTCCCCTCAGAATCATCTCTCCTTTTATTTAATGAAACAAGTAAATATTATAATAAAAAGAAAAATCTGGACCTGAGTCAGGATAACCTGAGTTCAAACGTTACTATACACAACTGCTATGATCATGGGCAAGATTTAATCTCTGCTTTCCTTAGTTGCCTCACCTGTAAAATGGCAAAATAATAAAACCTATCTTCCAGGTTTGTTGTGAGGCTAATATTTGTTAAGTATTTGCAAATTTTAAAGCATTATGTAAGTGATAGCTACTATCATTATTTCTTAACCACTTTCAGAATCTGTTTCTTCATTTGTAAAATGGGGTTAATAGTAGCACCTACCTCAAGGATGTTTATAAAGATCAAATGAGCTAATAGTTGCAAACCTTAAAGCATTAAAGCATTGGGTTTACAATCAAGAAGTTTAACATTTTTGAGTTAAAATCTAGCCTCAGAAAAGTCACTTAACCCTGTTTTGCCTCAATTTCCTCATCTGTCAAATGAATTGGTAAAGGAATGGCAAATCACTCCTGTATCTTAGCAAGAAAACTCCAAAATGTGTCACAAAGAGATGGACAAGACTGCACATTAACAAATCAATGTTTAAAGAAAATATACCTGCCTGAAGAAAAATGGAGATTCCCATGAAAATTGAGCTAAAAGGTACTATTAGTCATGAATGAACTATATTAAATTTTTAAACACAGGAGTTGCTTGATTTATTTTATGTCCTGAACCAATATGTTATTCATCTTTATATCACTGGGTGAATTTCTGAAAACCAGAGAAAAAAACAGGTTAACATCTGACATAAATTACTAGTACAGTGAAGGGCAAGGTAAGGGTGGAGGAGATAAGGAGAAGGGGAGGTATTAACTCTGTAACAAGTTAGATTGACAAAGCCTGCCAACATGCTTAAGTTTTCACTAGTTTACCAAGGTCTGGTGTCAACTTGGTCCAATGGAAAGTACAATGGATCCAGAGTCTAAGTGCAAATTCTTTCTCTCTTGCTACTGGCTGGGCCCTTCAATGTGTTGGCCCATTTAATTACACTGACTAAAAAAAGTCTTATTGGGGTTCTTCTTCCTTTCCTTCCCTGTGGGTTATAGAAGGAACTCTGGAAGGATCCTTCTCATGAATAGCTCTGGAATGCTGATGGTTATTTTTATAATTCTTATACCTCACATTCAGGCACCATTTATTGTGAATACATGGGAGCCATCTGACAGTGGCTGCTGGAGATTCGACCCAGAATAGATCTCCTCTTGTGAGAGGATGATATAAGGAGACTGAGAGGCAGTTGTTGTTCTCTGGCCTCTCTGACTGAGAGGCCATTGCCGTTGTCTGACCTCTCTCCTCTTCCCTCTGCCTCCAATTTATTTCATTCCCAATCCTCAACATCTGTGTCAGCAAAGGCTGCTTTGCATCTTCTTCAGATGCTATGACCCACAGCTGTGGAAGCTCTCAGAAAACTGACCTGCCTCTTAACACTACTTTTGTAATTTTAGGCAAATCTCACCTTTCTGGGACTCAGTTCTTCATGTGTAAAATGATGAGATTGAACTAAAAGCTTCTGAAGTTCCCTTCAGTTCTAGATCTAAGATCCAATGATCTATAATCTATTGAAGATCTTGATCAAATATCTTTACCTCCATGGGCCTCAATTTCCTTCTCCGGAAAATGATGAATATGGACTAGTTGATTTCTGAGATGCCTTTCAGCTCTTTTCTATCATCCTCTCACACTCTTATCCTTTTATTTCTGCAGGTCCACAAAGCTCCTAGGTTCAACCAAGAGAGTTTTGGAGAGCAAGAACACTTATTAATCTTTCACCCTCTGGAAGCAGGGAGCATATAACTGAGCTCCTAAGCAGCCAGGAAAAATTTCTTCAATTTCCAATTCTTTGGGGAATGGCTGAGCAAGTTGGGAATATGATTGTGATGGGATACCACTGTATTACCACTAGGTAAAAATGAGCTGATGAGTTCAATGATCTTAAAAAACATGGAAAGATTTGCATGAAATAATGAAAAGCAAAATAAGTAGAACCAAGAAAACATTGTATAGAATAATGGCAAAATTATTTTAAGAATGACTTTGATTGAATAAGTTATTTTGATATTACAAATAACCAAAGGAATTATAGAGGACATATCTGCATCCATATATATTTGTGTCTAATGGTAGCCATCTCTGAGGCAGGATACTGTGGATAGAAAAGGAAAAAAAAAGGAAACAAAAAGAAATTCACATGATAATTTTGTTGTAGATTTGAAAGAAATAATAGATAATAGATTAATACATAATAGATTTGCAATTTCATGTGCATTCACCTTTTTATTGTTGCATTGTGTTATATAGCAATGCTTGTTTTATTCCATAAATTAAAAATAAAATCTAAAAGATAAATAAATTGCTTCCATTTAAGGAGATGTCACAGTTAAAGTATTTGTTCACTTCTTCTTTTCATTCAATCCATTTAGGCATTTCATTGCTTTCCACCTATCTCCTCCATCATACCTTAATGAATAGTTAGTTAAATACTTAATACTCTACTTCTTCATATTTTTTAGTACATAAAGATTTCAAAGGAACTTTAGAACCCAACAATCCAACTTATTCAGTTTAAAAATGAGGGAACTGAAACCAGAGAGGCTTTTGTCCAAAATTGCATAGTAAGTAGCCTTTGTAAATTCCTCAGTTTTACACAAGTATTGCTTTAAACAAAATATTTTTTGAAATCATAGGGAAGACAAAGGGAGATAATATAGATTGGTCTAGCTCATATCAAGTATTAGACCTTTTGATTCAAGAGTTTGGGGTCTTATTAATACATTGTTGGTGGAGTTGTGAACTGATCTAATCATTCTGAAGAGCAATATTGAACAATGCCCAAAGGGCTATCAAGCTGTGCATACCCTTTAATGTCAGTATCTCTACTGGACTTGTATCCCAAAGAGATCATCAAAAAGGGGAAAGGATGCACATGTGCAAAAATGTTTGTAGCAACTCTTCTTGTAGTGATAAGAAACTGGAAACTGAGTGGATGTCCATTAATTGGAGAATGGTTGAATAAGTTATGGTATATGAATGTTATGGAATATTGTTTTATAAGAAACAATCATCAGGATGATTTCAGAAAGACCTGGAGAGACATATATGAACTGATGCTAGATGAAATGATTAGTACCAAGAAAACAACAAGATTACACAATGATCAATTTGATGGATTTTATTTTATTTTTTTAAGCAGTGAGGTGATTTAGGCCAGTTTCAATGGACTTGTGATGGGGAGAAAGCCATTTGCACCCAGAAAGGGGACTGTGGGGACTGATTGTGGATCACAATATAATATTTTTTTGCTGTTGTCTTATTGCTTTTAGTTTTCTTTCTTATTTTTTTCCTTTTTGGTATGATTTTTTCTTGTGTAGCATAATTGTGAAAATATGTATAGAAGAATTGCATATATTTAACATATATTGGATTACTTGCCATTTAAGGGAGGTGTTGGGGGGAAGGAAGGGGGAAAGAAAATTGAAACATAAGGTTTTACAAGGGTGAATGTTGAAATCTATGCATATATTTTGAAAATATGGGGTCTTCATCAATGGAGGTCTTCAAGGAAAATATGGCAGACCATTTTTGGACATGTTTAGGGATAAGTCTTTTTTGTTTCCTGAGGGAATAGGGGTTAAGTGACTTGCCCAAGGTCACACAACTACAGGGATAATTCTTTTAGGGTATAAGGTTTACAAGTTGCTCATTTAGGTCCATTGCAAATATGAAATGTGGTGACTTTGTAATCTAAGGAAGATTTCAGAATTTTTTTTTTCAAACTTCACCCTAAGAACTAGGTTGATATTCATTTTGTTTCTATTCCTTGCCTATTCTCTCAATTTCTGGATATGGAAAGTTTCTATAGTAAGGGAAGATTGAGAAGGGAAATTGTGATTGAGTTTAGAGGATGGTTGAAACTACTTGCCTATCACTGGATCTGAGGTACAAGTGGTTTGTTAGTAAGTGATTCATGTTATAAGTAAAACATTCTGTACAATTTACTTCTACTACCATTAAACTGGGATTTGTAATAATTTGGATATAGGTTTAATTGGTTTACAATATTCAAGAGGCATATTAGCCATAGCCTAAAATGCTTTTCTCCCCAATATATTCAAGGAAAGGATTCCCTTTGGAATATCATAATTCTCTGAATTTCCTCACTTTTCTTTTCTATTTTTTTAGTCCAAATGTCATAAGTGATGAGGAGGAAGTAGGAAGGAAATAGTTTGAATGTTGTCATGTAATATTAAAAGATCTGAAGATCCTTCTTTTGGGCCTTTCTTGCCTTTTTGCAAATTTGAGATAATTGCATCTTATCTAACTGACACAGTCTAGAATATTTGATTTCTTGAAGTTCCTTTGAGCTTTTTGCCCTCTGAATAAGTTTATGGAGGAGAAAGGGAAAGCTCAAATCTTTTTTCCTCCTTAATTCTGTTTTCTCCTTATCTTCATATAAAAAGGTGATTGGGATTGCTTAGCATTACCATAATGTTGCTTCCTTTGAAATAAACCATCAGCTATATTGACTTATTAGTCACTAATTTCCCCAGATATCCCTTTTCCCTCTTTTTTCTTGCTATCTCTGTGACACAAAAACTTATAAGGCATATAACATCTACAAATACTTGCTCTCATATAGAAGAGTATTTGCATTTCATTCTGCTTGGCCATGCAGGGCAGAAAAAGGGTTAGTATCTTTCTGGGAAGCAGATTTCATCTCAATAAAAGGCAAGTTTCCTAACAATTCAAAAATGGAGTGGACTTCCTTAAAGGAAGTGGCTTTTCCATTGAATTGGAAAGTTGACTCCTTGTCCAGAGAGAGAGACAGAGAGAGACAGAGAGAGACAGAGAGAGAGACACACACAGAGAGAGTGAGTGTATAGGATGGGTAGATTAGATAATCTATAAAGTTTATTTGAACTTTGAGATTCTGTGGGAGGTTTGTAGTACATCACTCTACGTGGATGCTTTATGGAGAATTTATGGGAGGACATGTTCTCAAATTATATTACATTAGAAGGAAGTGTATGGATTGCTATCTGCAGCAATGGAGATAAGGCCCACAGTGATGAGTTCACAAGTCATGGAAGAATTAAAGGAAGAAGAGGGATTGTATATAATAGAGGGGTCTTCCGATGGAAGAATGCATTTGGACAGATGGATCACTGGACAGGAGGGAGCAGTGTGTCCTGGAAAGCCCATATGTATGGCACAGACTCAAAATAGCTGAGAAACACTGAATTAGACTACTATGCTAATGAGTCTGAGGTGATGGATTCATTCCCTTTGTGACACAGATCTAGTCACATATGCTCATAGCACTTCCCACTTGTCATTAATTATGCCCACACCTAGCCTTTTAATCTGTGAGGTTCTCTTTTCCCTTATAGTGAATACTTAGAGCTCAGAGCTATAATTAATTATATTTCTGTATCTTTCAGGAACAGATTATTACAGCTCCCCAAATGCTGATATTGTTTGGGTTTAGCCCTAGGATCCAAGGCTCACAAATTCTCTGGTCAATTATGTAAGCAGGAAATATTTACATTTATTTGGTTCTAGAACCCAATCCTTTACACTTAACACAATAAATTTTGAAGATATTTACTTGACTGCCCTTCCTCCATCACACTCACTTATTAATATTCTACACAGCTGTGCACTCACTCACTAATACATACTTTTTTATCTTTGTCTCTAGTCCTCCCTTCCCTGTGAGTTTATATCTCAACCAAAACTGGGAGAAAGAATGATCTTGATCTTGCTCATATTCATTTCTTTCTCATCACTCTCTAGAACTGCAATCCCTTCAGGTTAAATGAGGATGGTTGCCATACTTGTCTATAGTTCAGAGGATGGCATTCTGCCATTCAAAATTTCACTTTCTCTCTATCTCTGTCTCTCTCTGACTCTCTGTGTCTCTGACTCTCAGTTTCTGTTTCTCTCTCTGTCTTTCTGTTTTTCTTTGTCTCTCTGTCTTTCTGTGTCTTTCTCTGTCTCTTCCCCCCTCTCCCTTCCTGTCTCTTACCTTTCTTTGTTTTTATTTTTTTATATCTCTTTCTCCATTTCTCTGTCTTTTTGTATCTCTCTCTTTCCCTTTCCCCTTCACTCATTCAGTAATAACCACTACATGCTCCTCACATCAGAATGCCAGTAACAATCACCAACATCAAGAGGGTACCTTGACACTTTTATAGCCTGAGGGGATAATGAACAATTGTGGATGAATACAGGAACATTCCATCTTCCTCTCCCAGTTGTCTGCTTCCCCCCAGGGTTCTTGACCTTAATACTTTGCTTCATTCTATTTGTTTTATTCTATAGCTACAGATTGGACTCTTGACCCTGACCAATCATTGTGCATGCTGTGAGTCATATAGAGAGAAAGTGGTAGGATGAGGATGGGTGAGCACAAATTCATTACAACATGGCAAATCCTCAAGGATCTTTACTTTCCTCTATGACATCCATCTCTTCCTTCATAGGTAGTCCTTAGTCCCTGATCTATAAGTCACATGGTAGGAAGTATGAGTAGCAAGATTTGAACCCAGGACTCCCCAACTCCCCATCATTGGTCTCTGCCTACGGCTTTTCTAAATCTATAATCTCCAGAGAAAGGCTTTACTTATGATAGATACCTGATTCTATTCCTATATTTCTAGGGATATTTATTTGGCACAGTGCCTCATGTCTGGAAGTCTCATCTTCCTGAGTTCAAATTTCTAGCTATGTGATCTTGAGCAAGTCACGTAACACCATTTGCCTCAGTTTTTTCATCTCTAAAATGAACTGCAGAAGGAAATGACAAACCACTTCAGTACCTTTGCCAAGAAAACAACCCCTAATATAAAGAGTTGAACATGACTGAAAAACAAAAATGTTTATAATAACCTAAAGGTGTGCTAATAATAGATTGATTTATCTAAATTCAAATTCGGACTCAGAGTAAGCTTTGAAACACAGTCTATCTTATAAAACACACTGACTTAAATACAAGGGCAAGATTTGGGGATTGGAAATTTTATTTATTCAAAATCAGAGATATTGTTGGTTTAGTTTGAGACCACCACAATAAAATAAATAACACAATAAAGTGAGTCATATGAATTTTTTTTTGCTTTCCCCAAAGTTTTTTGTTTCCCCGTGCATATAAAAGCAATGTTAACACTATTCTATGGTCTGTTAGGCATACAATAGCATTACATCTAAAAACATCAATATAGTACATACCTTAATTTGAAAATAATTTATTGCTAAAAATTCTACCTATCATCAGAGCCTTCAGCAATTTATATTCTTGGTGAAGGGTCTTTCCTCAGTGTTGATTGCCTTTGACTGATCAGGGTACTGGTTGTTGAAGATCAGGGAAGATGTGGGTATTTCTTTAAATAAAACAACCATGAAATTTGCCTTATCCTTTGACTTTTTCTTTCAGCTAAATATTTAGAAGCCATTGTAGAGTTATTAATTGGCCTTATCTTATTTTATTTTTTTAAATTAAATGTTTTTATTTTCAAAACATATGCATGAATAATTTTCAACAATCACTCTTACAAAACCTTGTATTCCAAATTTTCCCTTCTTTTTCTCTTATTTCTTTCCCTAGATAGAAAGTAATCCAATATATGTTAAACATGTGCAATTCTTCTTTATGTATTTCCATATTTATCATGCTGCACAAGAAAAATCAGATCAAAAAAGAAAAAAAAATGAGAAAGAAATAAAAAGCAAGCTAACAAAAGAAAAAAGGTGAAAATACTATGTTATGATCCACATTCAGACCCCACAGTCTTTTCTCTGGGTGTGGGTGGCTCTCTTCATCACAAGACCATTGGAATTGAATTGGCCTAATTTCAAAATGGTTGTGTCTCAGGGGATTAGGGAGACCTGAGAAGGAGACAGAAAAAGAAAGTGAACTTCAGATCAGTGGGGGGCTCAGAACACACACAACATTTATCATTCCCAAACAATTATTATAGTAATATCAGAGATCACTGATCATAGATCATCATAACAGATATAATAATAATGGAAAAGCTTGAAATATTGCAAAATGTGACACAGAGATACCATGTGAGCTTATGCTGTTGGAAAAAAATGGCATCAATAGACTTGCTTAACAAGGTTGCCACAAACCTTCTATTTGTGAAAAGTAATAAAGTGAAGCCCAATAAGACAAGATAAGTCTATAATCAGAATTAAAAGGAAACTTAATGATGATTTTTTAAAAAGTATTTTATTACCACTCACCCTCCAAGCAGAGTTTTTCAGAACTTTTTTTTCACAAACATCAGAGGTAAGGAAAAATAGTTTTGCCTCCATTTTATAGATAAAGAAGATGAAGCTTATAAAGGATAAGTGATTTGTTTCACACAGTCATATAACTAATAAGTATCAAAGTTAGCATTTGAACCTGGGTCTCCTAACTCTAGGTCAAGTCCAGTATTAAACAATCTATTTCTTACATCTTTTCATTCACTTAATAATTACATAGTAAAAGAAAGAGGTGCCAGGTTCTTTCGTGTAGATCCATATAGAGTTATTATTGGTTCTTTTCAAACTTTCAAATGCAGAATCTCATTCTATGAATCTAGTGGCTGTTGATGAGCAAAATAAAGGGCTAGTTCCCTAAAGCATTCAGCCAGAAAAAAATCCATTATATTACCAATAAGTTTATGATAAGAAATAGCTGTTTGACTATGATAGACATCACTGGGCAAGAAGAATTTCTTTGTCTAGTGCCACAAATGGTTAAGAAAGAGAGATCCCATTCCATTGCTTTAGCTGTAAGTGAGTCATTAGATCATAGATTTTAGGAACTTTAGAATTCATAGAGTTCAACATTCTCATTTTACAAGTGAAGAAGCTCAGAGTGACTTACTCAGGGTCACACAGTCTGTGTGAGATGAAATTCAAAAATAGGTTGTTATGACTTCAGGTTCAGATCCTATTCATTCTGGGACATTGCCTTTCATTGAATATTCCCTCCATCTCTGCCTACAAAATATTCCTGTCACTTCAACATATACTTGCAATTTGTTAAATTCAAGTTTGTGTAGAAATAACCAGAGGCAGAAGATGGAAGAATGTCTTTGCTCTATGTCTAGCTGTATTAACTGGCAAAATTCTTTGTAGCTTTTTATTTTAGTAATATTAAATAATAAAATACAATGTAGAGTACACTGCATGCCTGTTAAGTATAAGATGCAGGGCTAGCTCCAAACCCAGCTAAAGTATATGACTTTAAATTCCCCATCCATAACATAAAAACAATACTTTTTGAGTTATTCAAAGCTATCAGAACCATTTTGGAGAGTACAGTAACACCTCTGTATTCCATCTTCATTATTCATCTCTCATGACTCCATCAGAGACAAGTATATAGAATGTTTAATTGAGGCAAACTGAATAGACAGTATTGTCCGATTATTTTGTGGGTCCCCTTGACCCAGTGTATCATTAATAGAGGAAATCATTCTTTTGATCATTTGTAAGTACACTAAATAATAGTGGCAGGACCATCACCAGTCATCTTGACCTATATCTTTTTTTTTTTTTTTATATATATTTTATAATATTATCCCTTGTATTCATTTTTCCAAATTACCCCCCCTCCCTCTATTCCCTCCCCCCGACGACAGGCAATACCATACATTTTACATGTGTTACAATATAGTCTAGGTACAATACATGTGTGCGAATATCATTTTCTTGTTGCACAATAAACATTAGAATCCGAAGGTACATGCAACCTGGGCAGACAGATATTAGTGCTAACAATTTTCATTCCCCTCCCAGTGTTTCTTCTCTGGGTGCAGCTACCCCTGTCCATCATTGATCAACTGGAAGTGAGTTGGATCTTCTTTATGTTGAAGATTTCCACTTCCATCAGAATACATCCCCATACAGTATTGTTGTTGAAGTATACAGTGATCTTCTGGTTCTGCTCATTTCACTCAGCATCAGTTGATTTAAGTCTCTCCAGGCCTCTCTATATTCCTCCTGCTGGTCATTTCTTACCGAGCAATAATATTCCATAACCTTCATATACCACAATTTACCCAACCATTCTCCAACTGATGGACATCCATTCATCTTCCAGTTTCTAGCTACAACAAAAAGAGCTGCCACAAACATTTTGGCACATATATGTCTCTTTCCGCTCTTTAGTATTTCTTTGGGATATAATCCCAGTAGTAGCGCTGCTGGGTCAAAGGGTATGCACAGTTTGATAACTTTTTGGGCATAATTCCAGATTGCTCTCCAGAATGGCTGGATTCTTTCGCAACTCCACCAGCAATGTATTAGTGTCCCAATTTCCCCACATCCCCTCCAACATTTGTCATTATTTGTTCCTGTCATCTTAGCCAATCTGACAGGTGTGTAGTGGTATCTCAGAGTGGTCTTAATTTGCATTTCTCTGATCAGTAGTGATTTGGAACACTCTTTCATGTGAGTGGATATAGTTTCAATTTCTTCCTCTGAGAATTGTCTGTTCATATCCTTTGACCATTTATCAATTGGAGAATGGTTCGGTTTCTTATAAATTATGGTCAGTTCTCTATATATTTTGGAAATGAGACCTTTGTCAGAACCTTTGTTTTTAAAAATATTTTCCCAATTTGTTACTTCCCTTCTAATCTTGTTTGCATTAGTATTATTTGTACAGAAACTTTTTAGTTTGATGTAATCAAAATCTTCTATTTTGTGATCAATAATGATCTCTAGTTCTCCTCTGGTCATAAATTCCTTCCTCCTCCACAAGTCTGAGAGGTAGATTATCCTCTGTTCCTCTAATCTATTTATTATCTCCCTCTTTATGCCTAAGTCATGGACCCATTTTGATCTTATCTTGGTATATGGTGTTAAGTGTGGATCCATATCTAATTTCTGCCATACTAATTTCCAGTTTTCCCAACAGTTTTTTCCGAATAATGAATTTTTATCCCTAATGTTGGAATCTTTGGGTTTGTCAAAGATTAGATTGCTATAGATGTACCCTTTTTTGTCCTTTGTATCTAATCTGTTCCACTGATCTACCGGTCTATTTCGTAGCCAATACCAAATGGTTTTGGTGACTGCTGCTATATAATATAGCTTTAGATCAGGTACACTTAGACCACCTTCCTCTGAGTTTTTTTTCATTAGTTCCCTTGCAATTCTTGACCTTTTATTCTTCCATATGAATTTTGTTGTTATTTTTTCTAGGTCATTAAAATAGTTTCTTGGGAGTCTGATTGGTATAGCACTAAATAAATAGATTAGTTTGGGGAGTATTGTCATCTTTATTATATTCGCTCGGCCTATCCAAGAGCACTGAATGTCTTTCCAATTATTTAAATCTGATTTTATTTTTGTGGCAAGTGTTTTGTAATTTTTCTCATATAATTCCTGACTTTTCTTTGGTAGATGGATTCCCAAATATTTTATACTCTCAACATTTGTTTGGAATGGAATTTCTCTTTGTATCTCTTGCTGTTGCATTTTGTTAGTGATATATAAAAATGCCGAGGATTTATGTGGATTTATTTTGTATCCTGCCACTTTGCTGAAATTTTGAATTATTTCTAGTAGCTTTTTAGCAGAGTCTTTGGGGTTCTCTAAGTATACCATCATGTCATCTGCAAAAAGTGATAGTTTAATTTCCTCATTTCCTACTCTAATTCCTTGAATCTCTTTCTCAGCTCTTATTGCCGAGGCTAGCGTTTCTAGTACTATATTGAATAGTAATGGTGATAGTGGGCAACCTTGTTTCACTCCTGATCTTACTGGGAAAGGTTGCAGTTTATTTCTATTGCATATTATGCTTACTGACGGTCTTAAATATATACTCCTGATTATTCTAAGGAATAATCCATTTATTCCTATACTCTCAAGAGTTTTTAGTAGGAATGGATGTTGGATTTTGTCAAATGCTTTTTCTGCATCTATTGAGATGATCATATGGTTCTTATTAATTTGATTATTAATATGGTCAATTATATTAATAGTTTTCCTAATATTAAACCAGCCCTGCATTCCTGGAATAAATCCTACTTGATCATAGTGTATTATCTTGGAGATGATTTTCTGAAGTCTTTTTGCTAATATCTTATTTAAGATTTTAGCATCAATATTCATTAAGGAGATTGGTCTATAATTTTCTTTCTCAGTTTTCGATCTACCAGGTTTAGGTATCAGTACCATGTCTGTGTCATAAAAGGAGTTTGGTAGGACTCCTTCATCCCCTATTTTTTCAAATAATTTATATAACATTGGGGCTAATTGTTCTTTAAATGTTTGGTAGAATTCACATGTGAATCCATCTGGCCCTGGGGATTTTTTCCTGGGGAGTTGATTAATAGCTTGTTCTATTTCTTTTTCTGAAATGGGACTATTTAAGCAATTTATCTCCTCCTCTGTTAATCTAGGGAGCCTATATTTTTGGAGAAAGTCATCCATTTCACTTAAGTTATCAAATTTATTGGCATAAAGTTGGGCAAAGTAACTCCTTATTATTTCTCTAATTTCCTCTTCATTGGTGGAAAGATCCCCCTTTTCATTTGTAAGACTATCAATTTGATTTTCCTATTTCTTTTTTTTGATCAAATTTACCAAAGGTTTATCTATTTTATTGGCTTTTTCATAAAACCAACTCTTGGTTTTATTTATTAATTCAATAGTTTTTTTACTTTCAATTTTATTGATTTCTCCTTTTAATTTTTGTATTTCGAGTTTAATTTTTGGTTGGGGGTTTATAATTTGGTCTTTTTCTAGCCTTTTAAGTTGTAAGCCCAATTCGTTAATCTTCTCTTTCTCAATTTTCTTCAAATAAGCCTCTAAAGATATAAAATTTCCCCTTATTACTGCTTTAGCTGCATCCCAAAGATTTTGATATGATGTCTCATCATTATCATTATCTTGGGTGAAATTGTTAATTGTTTCTATAATTTGCTCTTTCACCCAGTCATTCTTTAAGATGAGATTATTCAGTTTCCAATTACTTTTTGGTCTATTTACCCCTAACTTTTTACTGAATGTAGCTTTTATTGCATTGTGATCTGAGAAGAAGGCATTTATTATTTCTGCCTTCCTACATTTAATTTTGAGATCTTTATGTCCTAATATATGGTCAATTTTTGTATAGGATCCATGAACTGCTGAGAAGAAAGTATATTCCTTCCTATTGCCATTCAGTTTTCTCCAAAGGTCTATCATACCTAGTTTTTCTAATGTTCTATTTACTTTTTTAATTTTTCTTGTTTGTTTTGTGGTTTGATTTGTCTAAATCTGAGAGTGCAAGGTTGAGATCTCCCACTATTATAGTTTTACTGTCTATTTCTTCTTGCAGTTCTCTTAACTTTTCCTTTAGAAAGTTAGATGCTATACCACTTGGTGCATATATGTTTAGTATTGATATGGCTTCATTATTTATACTACCTTTCAGCAGGATATAGTTTCCTTCCTTATCTTTTTTAACGAGATCTACTTCTGCTTTTGCTTGATCTGAGATAAGGATAGCTACCCCTGCTTTTTTGGCTTTACCTGAAGCATAATAGGCTCTGTTCCAACCTTTTACCTTTACTCTGTATGTATCTCCCTGCTTTAAGTGTGTTTCCTGTAGACAACATATTGTAGGGTTCTGCTTTTTGATCCAATCTGCTATCCGTCTCCGTTTGATGGGATCGTTCATCCCATTTACATTTACAGTTAAAATTACTAATTCTGTGTTTCCTGCCATCGTATTATCCCCAGATTATACTTTTTTCCCTTGACCCCCCTGATCCCCCTCCCCGATATTTAATTTACAGACCCCCCTTGTGACGCGCAACCCTCCCTCTTTTTTTTTTTTTTTTTTTTAGGATCCCTCCCCCCTCCCTCCAAGTCCCTTCACTTATTCTCCTTTTCCTTTCCCCTTTTCCTCTCCCCCCTTTTAATGAGGTGAGAGAAAATTCTCTGAAAAACAAATATGTTAATTATTTACTCTTTGAGCCTCTTCTGATGAGAGTAAGATTCACACAATGATTCTCCCCCTCACTAAGTTCCCTCAGATATGGTGTATTTTCTATGTCTCTTCCTGGGATGTAGTTTCCCTCTTTTTATCACTCCTTCCCCTTTTTCTGAACCGACCTCCTTCCCTTTACTACACCCCCCTTTTTTTCTTTTATATCAGTAAAATCAAATTATCCTTGAGTATTTTTTATATACCCACAACAGAGTTACAGTTCTCAAGGGTTCTGTGTACCTTTTTCTGTTTCTCTTCAGTCTTGTGGATGTAGATCAAATTTTTTGTTTAAGTCTGGTTTTTTTCTTAGAAACATATAGAATTCCTCTGTTTCATTGAATGACCATCTTCTTCCATGGAAAAAGATGCTAAACTTAGCTGGATAGTTCATTCTTGGTTGCAGTCCTTGATCTTTTGCCTTACGGAATATCAGGTTCCAGGCCCTTCTATCTTTTAATGTGGAGGCAGCCAGATCTTGGGTGACCCTTATTGTGGCACCTTGGTATTTAAATTGTTTTTTTCTAGCTGCTTGCAGGATTTTCTCCTTTGTGTGGTAATTCTGCAGCTTAGCCACAATATTCCGTGGTGTTCTTTTTTTAGGGTCTATTTCAGAAGGAGTTCGATGAATTCTTTCCACATCTACTTTCCCTTCTGTTTCTATTATCTCTGGACAGTTCTCTTTGATAATTTCCTGTAAAATAGAATCTAGGCTCTTTTTTTGGTCATAGTTTTCTGGAAGTCCAATAATCCGCAGATTATCTCTCCTAGATCTATTTTCCAGGTCTATAGATTTTCCCAGTAAGTATTTGACGTTGTTCTCCAGCTTCTCATTTTTTTTGTTTTGTTTGACTGATTCTTGGGTTCTCTGTGAATCATTCATTTCTATTTGTTCCATCCTGACTTTTAAGGAGTTATTTTCTTCTTTCACAGTTTTTAGTTCTTTTTGTAAATGCCCAATTTCGTTTTTAAATGAATTATTTTGCTCTATTGAGTTTTTTTTCCATTTCCCTAATTTTTTTTTTTGAGAATTATTTTCTTTTTCCAATTCAGAAATTCTATTTTCTTGAGACTTTTTTATCTTTTCCAATTCAGAAATCCTACTTTCCTGTGTTTTTTTAACCTTTTCTAATTCACTAATTTTGTTTCCCTGCATGTCCTGTGAATTCTTTATTTTTTCCAACTCCAATTTCAGGACGTTGTTATTCTCTATCATAACTTCCCTTTCTTTTCCCCATTTTTCTTCGATCTCCCTCAATTTTTTAAGAGCTTCTTCTAGGAGAGAGTTATGTGATGGGGGGCAGGAATCGTTCCCCTTTAGGTTGTTATCTTCTGAATCTTTGCTGTTAACTTCCTCGGGGTTGGATACCCGCTCTTTCTCTGTATAGAAGGAATCTATAGTTTTTCTAGCTTTTTTGTTCATATTTAAAAAAATGTTTTGGGGTCTGTCCCTGGGGTAGGAAATTATTTACTTCTTTACCAGCTTCCTCCCAGACTGGATGGATGCAGCGGCCCCTGCACCTGAGCTAAGAGAGAGCTCTGGGAGAGAATTCCCCACCCCCTCCCTGGAAGTGCCTCAGAGGTGATTAGCACTGCTGTGCTCGAGGGCGTAGAATAGTAAAGACAGCACGAAGCCCAGCCTATGTGTCCGGGTGGGGAGTGGATGTCTCATCTTGACCTATATCTTGTCACTAGACTCTGAAAATTCTGGAGGTGATAGTGAGGCTAATGGCTGTGCACAGTTCTGCCTCACTTAAATCCAACACACTTGTTGTAATGTTCTGTTGTCTCCAGAAACTGCCAATCACTCTCTGGGAGGAGATCTGCTGTCTCAACTGCCACCAACTCTGACCTGTTTCCTTCTTCATCTGTTTCCTTCTGTCTGTTAAAATACAAGCAAACTGTCTCTCCCAGGCAGTTAACTTCTCTAATTTCCTTCTATTTACCACTTTCTAAATCTCTTCTCATCATCTGGCAATTATATTGGAGTTGTTTGCACTGGACACAGCCCTGTTGGTTTAAAAGGCCTGTATTCTCCCCAAGTGTAATCCATTTTTGCAATCTGATTGCCTTTTGGCTGACTTATCAAGTAATCTCTTTCTGCCATGTGATTGCTATTCTGCTGTTTGATCAAATCAGAGTCCTGACCTTCTAAAGGCTCTTTGGGTGTAACATCAGCTGCCATCATGCCCCAAGTCTTTTTTGCCTGGGGCCCTGAACTTGGGCCCCTCATCCTGTTTCCCTGAATTAATCTACACTCTGATGCCCAATGGAGTCCTCTGTTGCATTTTGGACATGGGGTATTGGGTCTTGTTCTCCCACCCTGTCTTCTCACTCTATCTCCATATGTACACTGAGCTCTTAGATGTCCAATTTTTCCACATTGGAAACATCGACAAATTTCTCTAGAAGTCCTTTGCCAAGAGGGACCCTGTCTTTCCATGTTCATCATAGTCCAGGTGTAAAAAGCATTTGTTACCACTGTAGCACATTGTCTTATGATCTCCTCTAAAGGAGGATCTTTGTTTAATCCCCATATAATTCTTTTGCAAATCTCATTGGCATTTTCCTTAGCTAGATGTCTGGTCATTATTTCTGTAGCTGCATTTTCTCCAATAGTTCTTTTGACAGCAGTTTGCAGACATCCCACAAAATCCACAAAAGGTTCATTGGGACCTTGCTCTATTTTAGTGAAAGCCTCTCCCTGATCTTTCTGTCTGGGGAGGGAATCCCAAGCTTTTATTGCAGCCTTAGCAATTTGCTCATATATTGTCATGGGGTAATTAATCTGTTCTGAATTCTCTCCATACCAACCTTCACCAGCTAATTGCTCAAAAGTGAATTGTGTGTTAACTCCTATTTCCAAATTGCATCTGACTTGGATCTTACATAATTCATGAAGCTCCGCAAGCCATAACAAATTTTGTTCAGGTTCTAGACATGTCCTTGCTATGGATTTCCACTCATTCAGGGTTAGGACTTCATAAGACAAACCATCTAGTAACATTTTAACATAAGCTGATGTAGCCCCATAAAGGGTACAACCTTTTTTCAAATCTTTAATTTTATTCAAATCTAAAGGTGCATATCTTCTCCTTTTTTGACCTACAGAGTCAACCTCTTCAATCACAGGATATGCATGTATAAAATCACTTATATCCTGTCCCTCTCTCTTAGCTTTAACCAATGCTTTTTCTAATCTTGTCATAGGCTGCTTCACAGGCAATTCTGTTTGTGTTTCTGCCTCTTCCCCTCCTCCTTCTTCCTCCACCCCTGAAGGTGGAGTTGATGTGGGCCTATCAATAATTTGCTCTCTAGGCGGGGTTGAAGCTTCTTCAAGAGAATCAGAATCATCACATCCTAATTCCTCATTTAAATCCCCTTGCCCTTGGGCAAGATTTTGAGCTTTCCTTTTTTTCCTCACACTTCCTCCTCTGTTCATTTTTAAAACTTTTCCTTCTCCTACAACTTGCTTGATAGTTCAAGGCTAATTGAACTACATTGTGGATATAAAATACCTCTGCAGAAATTGAATGAGGTCCATTTTTTTGTGTGAAATTCTTTCATTTCAAGTCCCACTAGCTTCCAGTTATCTACATTTGTTTTTTCTTCCTCTAAGAACCAAGGGGACATGCATCTTAATGCAGCCAAGAGTTTAGCAATCTGTACCCAGGTTACAGTAAACTCTAGTCCTCAATTATCTTAATTATACTCTCTATAGTACCACTCCTGAATGGGGCTGGAGCTGAAGCTGCTGCTGGGGCTGAGTCGGCTGAGGTCAAGGGAATGTCTTTAGCTAACATCTGCCCCATTTCAGCTATAAGAGATTGCTGGTTTAACCCTTAACAAGGTAAGTTCCTTATTTGTCTATTAGAACACTCACTTAATCTTTAACAAAGTTTCCTTGTTACTCACAGTTATTTCTGTGTCAGAAAGTCTTTTCCACTGAAATCTGAATCGGGGGTTTTTCCACTGGAATCAGGATCTTGTCTCTCCCTGTTCGGGCGCCAAATTGCAAAGGTCCAGTCTAGCTCCTCTGAAGGGCTCAGAATAAGTCCTTGTCAGGATAAACAAAAGTCCTTGCCCCACGTTGTGGGCGCCAATATGTAATGTTCTGTTGTCTCCAGAAACTGCCGATCACTCTCTGGGAGGAGATTTGCTGTCTCAACTGCTGCCAACTCTGACCTAGAGTAGAGACTTTTCCTCCTCCAGAGTGCTGCCCTCTTTTATCCTCCCAGAGAATGGGCGTGGGATAATGCAAGGGCTTCTGGAAAAAAATACTTCAACCAATGAACTTGCTCCTCCTAAGCATGCAAGCTCCTCTCCAGAAGTTCAAAGGGATAAAACTCCCCCCAAAGGCAGGAACTAGAGAATTGTTAACTACCGACTTAGCACCTAGTAAGAACCTATTATCTCATTATCTCATTAGCACTTAATAAGAACCTAACAACTTGTAAGTCAAGATATCACCCTTCTGAAGTCATTGGATCTCTCTGAGAACAAAGGACAAGCAACAATAATAAATGATAGTGATTCAGAGACTCATCAAGTTTGGAAGGGATCTTGAAGATAATTTTATAGATGAAGAAACAAAACCCCCCAAAAAAGGATGTGATGGAATAATTTAATAACTAGAAGTAAAGATCAGACTGGAGCCCATGTTGGTGTACTCTCAGGTCAGAGTTCTCTCCACTGCACCACACTGCTAGTCATAATTATACATTCACCAAAATAGAATTATTCTCAATTATAGTTCATCAAAATAATTTTCACAAGTTTGAAGTTCATAGGTCGTTGGCTTGTCCCATTTAATTGTTGCCTTTAATTATTTGGGAGGTAAGGGAAGAAGAGGGAGAGAGAAACAATTTGTTAGAGAGGAAAGAAAAATAAATATGTGGTCAAAGGAAGTTTCCTGCATATGATGATTACTAGCTATGTGGCCATGGACAGATCATTCAATCTCTATGGGACTCAGTTTCCTAATTTGTGAAATAAAGAGGTTGGAGTATGATGTCTAAGAGTTCTTCCAGCTATCAGAATTGCTGATTTAGGAACATTGATTTCTTTGGTCACATATAGAAAAAATTTTCAAATTGTTTAAAAGCACATCCTCTTCAAATGATTTGACCTGCCTCAGACTCTTAATGAAGATATGACTCTGGGTGAACCTCTTAATCTCTCTTCAACTCAGTTCCTTTAATTATAAAGGGGGAATAATAATTATATCACTAACCTCAGAGGCTTTCAGTGCTGCTGTTGCCAAACATGCCTTTGAACTTTGGGCCAGAGACTATGCCCTGGAGACTTACATCTTTCAGCCCTGGAAATCCTGACTAGAGTTTTGTCACCTCCCTCCTCACCTGTCCAAATCCCCATTACCCACTACTCCAACCTTGCTCTATGATTCTTGTCCTGATTGGTGAGTGGTCACTATGGCTCACTTATCTAAGAGGCTATGGCCATATTTCATTTTTATCCTTTATTTTCTCTTCTTATGGCTATCAAGTCATATGCATACCTTTCCTTCTTCCATTTTTAGGTCTGGAAACAGTGTGCATCAATTTATTCTTATGATTCTATTCACAGCCCCAGTAACCTTTCAGATGAAAATGTCCTTCCCTTATATATGCTTTCTTCCTCATTAGATTGTAAATTCCTTGAAAGTAGGGGCTGTTTCTCCTTATGAATTTGCATCCCTAGAGCTTAGTACAGTAAGCTACATGCTACAGCATGTAGTAATTGCTTGATTTTTCTTTCCCTCCCTCCCTCCCTCCCTCGCTCCCTCCCTCCCTTCCTTCCTTCCTTCTTTCCTTCCTTCCTTCCTTCCTTCCTTCCTTCCTTCCTTCCTTCCTTCCTTCCTTCCTTCCTTCCTTCCTTCCTTCCTCCCTCCCTTCCTCCCTTCCTTTCTTCCTTTCTTCCTTTCTCCCTCCCTCCCTTCCTTCTTTTCTCCCTCCCTCCCTTCCTCCCTCTCTCTTCTTTTCTTCCTTTCTTCCTTTCTCCCTCCTTCCCTCTTTCCTTTCCTTCCTCTTTTAGTTTTAAGTAGGTCTTGAGGTTCTATTTAATTATAAACTATTACTACTAGAAATAGTCTCACCATAAAGACGGAGATGAGAATTAGAGATATTTGACCTAACCAAGGTTGCTTTCTAAACCCACCATCTGAACTAAATACAGAACACACAAATACTTAATCCCTGTAGGCTGTACCTAGCAGACTATGCATTCTCCCTACCCCCACCTCAAATTTTATGTTGCAGGAGAGAATTTTTTTTTTTGCATTGAATATCTATATCTATATATAAAGTGAACGCCTGGTGGGTGGGCGTATGGGGGTGTTCACTTTTATTTAGTGTAATGTGAACATGTCAGAAGCATAGAAAATAGAAGGAAAGAATTTTATTCAATGCTGTCAGTCCTCATGCCTGGTGCTTTTTTTGCTGAGATGGTGCAGACAAATCTCAAACTTAATATCCATATCCATTTGATCACATCAGATCTGATCATTAACAAACAGTGTTTGAATGATAGCTATTTCCTGTCAGGCATTAGCCATACAACAGTACCCACATTTCCATATGTTTGGAACTGATATGACTCAGAGAGACTGGGGAACAGTGGGAGGAAGGAAGCAATTTAAAGAGGAAGGGTAGGAGCAGGGCAGGGGACAGACTGCAGTTTGATTCTAAGTAAGAATATCTCTATATACCTATTCCCCGAAAAGTTGTAGGTGGGTCCAGAGAGGTTATTAGAAACAATTTTTGCCTTCTCTGAATGGCATGAAGCCTCATTATACCTAAGAGGGGTGAAGTTAATTTATCAGGAAAGCCTGAGGATAGACACTGGTTCTCAAGATAAAGCCAATATAGTACTATAAAGGGAATTAATAAATTCTAAAATGTTGAAGAATATGTGCAGCATCAGTTTGTGAATGAAGGGTGTCCTAAGCAAGATATTCAAATTTAGGATGGGAAGTAGAAGACACATCAATGAAGGTGCCTTTCCTCCTTTATTCCCCTTCATCCTCTCCTCTAACATCCAGGATGCTTAGACCCTTGGAGATGCAAGGGAAAGAAAGACAAGATTGTTCACAGTGTTTGAATGGGACTTACCAATTAGAATTTTTTCCCAGAGGTGGAGGACATCAGCCATTACTATCTATCTGATACTGCATCCCAAGATTCTCTGGGCTTGCCTCTACATGTCCTGCCTCTGACTGCTCCAGATCTTTAGGCACTTATCAAATTTCCAGCTGCACTATATCAATTAGTCAATACACATTTATTGAACACTTACTTTGTACCAGGTACTTTGTGCTGGGAATTTGAAAATAAGAAACAAAAACAATTACTTAGAGGAATCTCCAATCTAATTGTAGGAATTATAATCCAATAGGGAGAGATAGCAAGTAAACAGTTACATAACAATAAGTGATACACAGGAAACAAAGGAAAAAAAAATTCTAGTGAAATCACTAGAATTTAGAGGGGTTGGGAAAGGTTTGCTGTAAAAGATGGAATTTTAGCTGGAACTTGGAGGAAGCCAGGGAGTTAGAGCTGAGCAGAAGAGAGAGAGCATTCCAGGCATTAGGAACAACCAGAGACAATTCCTTGAGTCAAGACATGGAATATCTGGTTCAGGAACATTAAGGAAGCCGTAATCATTGGACTGAAGAGAATGTAGCAAAGAATAAGGTGTCAAAAATCTAAAAAGGTAGGAGGAGACTAAGTTATAGATGATTTTGAATATCAGAGGATTTTATCTGTGATCTAGGAAGTGATTAAATGCCACTGGAGTTTTTCAATTAGGGATTAACATGGTTAGACCCACACTTTAGGAAAATCACTTTGGTAGCTAAATGGTAGATGGAATGAGATTAAGAAGGAATTGAGGAAGGCACATTCACCATAAGACTATTACAAATATCTAAGAGTGAGATGATGAGGGTCAGTATCAGGGCAATGGTAGTGCCAGTCAGAGAGTAAATATTTGAGAAATATTTCCAATGTGATATCAACAGACTTTGGCATTGGATATGGAAGGTAAAAAGTAGTAAGGTGTTAAGTTGATACATAAGTTGTCAAGAAACCCACTGATGTATCTCTAGAATTATCCATCCTACAATTGAACTATATTTTATGTGTTGTTACTTCCAATTAGTGTAAGCACCATAAAAATAGAGAATATCTAGTTTTTACTTGTATTTGCATCCTTACTATTTTGTTCAGTGGTTGGTATATGGTAAGCACTAAATAGATGTCTTTTCATTCATTCATCCATTCTTCATTTGTACAACAGAATCATAAATTCAGAATCTTAAGTCCCTTCCATCCCTAAAACCCAACAATTTTAGTTGTAAGTAGGAAGGAGTAAGGAATAAGAGTCTTTTGCAGGTTCACACTCACTTTAGAGATGAGGAAATTCAGGTCCTAGCCCAATTATTTCTGACCTAGACCTCCCAGCCAGTGTCATTTTATTTTCATATAGTGACTAAGTGAATACCTTTCCCCTTTCCACCTATAACTTTGAGAATAATAATCAAACCAATACTTAAAATTTTTAGAAATGATGTATCAATCAATTGTCCTATGACTCCAATTATAAATCCTGTATTTTCCCTGATTAAAACTTCTCTCCTTGGCCACTGCTCCTCTATATTTCTTGTCTTCCTCTATTAAATACAAGCTTCTAAGGATAGGGACTATGTTGATTTTTGGATTTGTATCCCCAGTGCATAGTATACCACATAGTTTACTATGTGGTTACTACTTAAGATTGAAAATGCATTCATTTATTCATTTTATGTTAACTTACAATTCTATACTATACAAAATTATTTTTAAAGTATAAATTACATTTATCTTGTTAAATGTAATTTATACTTTAAAAAATTATTTTGTATTATCTTCTGAATTTCTTTTTAATCTCATCAATGTATTTAAAAATGTTTCAATGCTCTTTTTTTTTCTTTATGTCCTTATCACCACTCCTACTTCTCATTCCACAATTCTCCTTTTCCTTTCAATGAAATTCTTTCTTATAACAAATTAGCATAGTCAAGTGAAACAAATTCATACAATGGTCTTCTGAAAAAGCAGATTTCATTCTACTTTTGGATCTATCACCTTTCCATGCATTTTTTTTTTGCATCAGCATTGGTCACTGCCTAGATCAGAGTTCTTAGATGTGTTAAGAGTTATTTCTCTTTACATTTCTGTCATTATTGTAAAAATTGTTCTGGTTCTTTTTACTTCTTGCTGCATCTATTCATACAAATTTCCTCGGATGTCTCTGAATCTCTCTCTCTCTCTCTCTCTCTCTCTCTCTCTCTCTCTCTCTCTCTCTCTCTCTCTCTCTCTCTCTCTCTCTCTCTCTCTCTTTTTGCAGTTTTTATTGCACAATATTCCATTATTCCATTATATTCTTATACTATAACTTATTCACTCAGCCTCCAATTACAGGCACCCACTTTGTTTCTAGTCCTTTGGTATAACAAAAAGTTCTCCTCTGTAAATATTTTTGTACATCTGAGTCTTTGATATCATGAGGATATATGCCTTGTAATAGCATGTCTGTGTGTTGGAAGTATAAGAATAATTTAGTGATTTTGGCTATTTAGTTCCAAATTATTTTCCAGATTGGTTGGACCAATTAACCATTCTACAAATGCATTATTCTGTTCTCTCAAGACCCTCCAAACTATTGTCTAATTTTATATTCTTAAGATTCCCCAGTTTATTCCTGTTTATCCTATTGTGTCACTTTTCCTTTTAGTTGGTGTGAAGCCTATATTTAACCCATATTATGCTACATATAATTAGCTATGTTTTAGTGGGATATTCCACACAACTGACACAGTTTAATGCAATCAACTCATCTATCTCTGGAAGGCTTTACCATTTACAAGAAATCTTTTTCTTTTAGACTATGCACTGGATATCTTTAATGAAGTAGCAAATATCTTTAGAGTAGAGATGTCAGATTCTCTACCTATGAGCAACACATGGCCAAACAAATTCCCTAATGTGGTCTGAACCAGATTAAAATGTAATTGAAAATGTTTAACAGACTAAATACAAATACAATACAATAAAGACAATGTTAATTTGTCATTTTCTAAGTCAATATCTTGTCTTTTGGAATCTATTTCTATTTGAGTTGAAACCACTACTTTAGAGAACAGGTATCACTTTGATGTCATTTCTATTGTTATGTCTCTAAAGGAATTTTGTATTATTTTAAAATAACCATGGAAAATATCTTAATGGAAGAGAGATTTCTAAGACCACACTTTGTTCTATTGAATAGCTATTTTCGATAGTCAACAACTAGTTTGGGATTTATATTCTCTGAACCTTTCAGTGAATTCTGTGAATATAAAGATGTACATATCATATAGAAAGAAAGGTGAGATGAGCAAATTTAGTAATAGCTCCACTTCATATGTTCTTATGGGCTCTTTGTTACTGACCTGTGGGAGAACCTTCTAAGGACCTATTAGTTTGATCAGCCACAGTGAACAAACATACTATACCTTGATGATGATATAGTGAAGTCATTCTGGTCCTCTTTTAGCATGTAGGACAGCAATCAACCAACTATTACATTTAAATACATATATTGAAGATACATATAGAGTCAATGAATGGCCACCTTAGAAGGAAAAGCTTTAGCAGCTGGAAGGAACTGGATAAGACCTCCCCCCTATAGAAGGAAGCTTTTCAGCTTAATCTTGGAGGAAGTCAAGAATTCTAGGAAACATAGGTTAGAAGAGAAAGCATTCCACATACAGAATACAACCAGGATGAAGATATGGATGTGAAAGACAGAATAATATATAAAATCCTAATTGTGTACAGGGAGTAGAATGGAAGATGATTAGAAGTGTGGGAAGACATCAAGCTGTAAAGAATTTTTAAATGCAAAATAAAAAAAAAGACTTTATATTTGATCTTGATGGGATAGAAAGCTACTGGTATTTATTGAGTGGGTGTGTATGGGTGTGTGCATGCATGTATATATCTACCATGATAAAACCTGCATTTTAGATAACTCTATAAGTAGCATAACAGTTTGTCTTGGTGAAGGAAATTTCCTCACTGAAAATTCCTTATATCAAAAAAATCACAGGCAAGTCCTTACCTCTTTGCTCCCCACTTTAAGAAAATCCTGGAATCATAGAATCATAGGGTGAAAGAGTAAATAAGAGGCTACCAACTTCAACTCATTCCATCAGAGATACATCTACATGTCCTGCAAGTAACAATCTAGATGTGGTCTGACCATGGCAGAGTAAAGTAGATTTAGCATCCCCAATGTTCTAAGTTCTAACTCTCCAAATGGAATCCAAGAACCATGCCACATTATTGACATATCTAGTTTGTAAAAACAAAACAAAACAAAACAAAAACAAACAAACAAACAAAAAAACAAAACACCAAAACTTCAGCATTTTAAAACATATGAATTGTTTTTGAAGCACACTTGTTCCTTCTTTTATACTTAAAACTTTATTTTTTTGAAAATGTGTAGGATTTTTAAAACATATTTTAGCTAAACTTGATTTTATTAGATTTCATCCACTGTAATTCAGTTCTGATTACCATCTTTGTTAGTGATCAGTCCTATCTTCATGCTGTCTACAAATTTGATAAGCACGTGATCTCTAATATGTCTTCATCCAAGTTATTGATTAACAATAGTTCAAAGGTAAAGATGAATTCTCTGAAGATCTTCACTATAGATCTACCTCTAAGATGACATCAAATCATCAATCTTTGTTGTAGTCATTTGGCCAATTTCAAATTCAGCTGACTATATTATTTCTAGTCCATATTTCTACATTTAGATTGTGTGGATATTTTGAAAGCCTGCTGCTACAAGACATTCTTTACTACAATCTTGGTATAAAGCATGAATATAATGGCCCTTTATTTTCTAGTTAAATAACACTGTTCAAAGGCAATTAGGTTAGTCAATCAATCCATCAATAAATAGCCATTTATTAAATACCTACTATGTTTAGACAGTGTATTAGCTTATGGAAACAAAAATATGCAAAAAAATGCGACAATCCTTGCTCTCAAAAGTTCTTAGATTTTATTAGGATAATCTTTTTATACAGGAAACATATATCAGAACATACATAATACATTTATATATATACACATATATATAATTTATATATATGCTTACAAAACACACATAAACACACATATTAAACACAGGAAAAATGTATGTATACATGTATATATATATTCATAAATGATAATTAAAATAAATAGAAGGTAATATGTTATAATGATATTTACATAATATAAATACAAGGTAGTTTGTGATAATAATCTCTGATCACTGGCAGGGTTTCTACAATCATGTCCACAGTTTGTTGATTGTCTTGTTGAGTATCTTGGGATATTATTCATTTGGACCTGGTATTTTAAAGTTGTTGAGGAGTCCTAGGCAGTCTTTTCTTTTATCTTGAATTCTGCCTTCTTTACATCATCCATTATCCACAACATATCCACATCAAGCAGCAGACACATCCTTTCTTTGATCCTACTCTTTTCTTAATCCAATTTTTAAAAATGACAACAAGAAATTATATGGAGTTATGCTATCCTAAACATTGATCATCATTATCTATTCTTCTTGAGCTTTTGGCACTTTTCTCTCAGGATTACACCACATACTGTATTCATCTTCATAAACTTGTTCTTGATAATAACCTCTATGAACATAAATATTTGTAGCAGCATCTTTCTTAGTAGAAAAAACTGGAAACTATGTGTTTGTTGATCTATTGGATAAGGGTTAAACAAATTATAGTATCAAATATAATGGAATATTATTGCATTATAAGAAAGGATAAAATGAACAGTTTCAGAGAAAATGGAGATGAACTATAAGAATTGATATAAAATGAAGAGAGAAGAATCAGAAAAACTATCTTGCAGCAACAGCATTATAGAGGGAAAAAACAAAACAAAACAAAAAAACCTTTGAAAGATTTTTAGTCAATGCCATGAGAAACCATGATTATAAAGGACCAAAAATGTAAGAGATAATGGATTCAAAATGCAGACTGAAACACTTGACAGGTTCCAGGATTTTCTTTTCTTTTTTTACTTTAAATAGGTAGGGGTGGAAGAAGGAAGAGAGAACAAATGCTTGTCAAAAAAGAAAGAAAAATATTTCAATTAACTGCTCTTGATTCAAGTATATCTCTACTTATATATGTCTTTGCATATGTATATATATATATGTATATATGTGTGTGTGTGTGTGTGTGTGTGTGTGTGTGTGTGTGTGTAGGTACACACAGATACATATATATGTTAAGGGACAGGTCAATTCTCCGAGACCCTCCACAGTTGTGGATCATAGCATCTGAAGGAGTTGCAGGACAGCCTTTGCTGACACAGGTGCTGCAGACTGGGAATGAGATAAATTGGAGGCAGAGGGAAGAGGAGAAAGGTCAGGCAACGGCAAAGGCCTGTCAGTTAGAGAGGTCAGAGAACAGCAACTGCTTCTCAGTCTCCTTGTATCATCCTCTCACAAAAGGGGATCTATTCTGGGATGGATCTCCAGCAGCCATGTCAGGTGACTCCCTTGTATTCCAACCTACATGCCTAGATATATGAATCTCTCTGCATTTCTTTCTCTGTCTCTGTCTGTCTGTTTCTCTCTTTTCTATCTCATATTAGCCAGTCAAACTTGTATAGAATCACACTGATCTTTTTGCAGAGAATTTTCTTTTTCCCAAAGGAATGGTTTCTATTTGGATATTTAGAATTTCATTCTCTAGTTTCTCTTCTTTCTTGACGTAGATTTCTCAGAGAATTTAGGTAGGTCTTGAGATCTTATGTTTTTTTCTTCCTGAATCCTTTGAGATCTGCTCTTCCAAAGTCAAGGGAGCAAAACAAATTATCCCTAGTTTTCCTCTCTCTATATTATAAATTCCATGATGAGAGATTCACTCCCCCAAGGTTCTCACTTCTTTTTGATTAAGCAAGCAAGTTTATCTTGCTGATCAGAATTTTCTTTTTTCACTTCTTTTACTCTTTGAAGGTAGAGGTAAAGGCAAAATGTTAAAGTCAGGCACTATGCTAGGTGCTAGAGATCCCAAGAATTAAAGGTGGTAAGACATAAAATTGTTTGAGAACCCATGCCGTGAGTTGACATGGTAAAGAATATGTTTAATTATTGTGTTTTTTATTGTACAAATTGCGTTGAAGTATAAAGTATAAAAATCATTTAAAGTAGTAAGGTTCTACTTCATCAGCTACTTGGCAGGCTTTCAGTATATTAGAAGAACATGTCAACTATTGTCTCCCATTCCTAGTCATCCAAAAAATAGAGAAACACAAGTCTCCAACTGTATAAATGATTTGCCATTAGCAAAAATTAAATTTAATTGTGCTGAGAAGAAAATTCATTTTTGATTCATGGCGTTAAGGTAAGAATCATAAGAATCATAAAATTATACAGCTGAATTTTTATATAGAGTATAGAATGGAACCCAGAAAAGGTATAGTAATAAGATGGCTAGATTTGAAGTCAAATGTTTTGAATTTGAATCCTGTATCTGTCACTAAATGTTTGACAATAGAGCAAGATGCATAATCTTTCCTTAATCCTCTATATTTGAAAATGGGGATTATATTATCTGCACTGGCATCTTACAAATGAGATAATGAATACAAAGCTTGATCTTGTAAATTTCATTTATCATGTAGAATTCTATAGAGCCATCTGATCCAAATACCATCAAAATGAAATACCTTTTTAGTAGAATTCTAGACAGATAAGTGTTAGAATTATTACTAGGTGCTTAAGTCTGGTACTTAAGAATTCTCTAGTTCAGAGTTCATACTTTTAAAGGAGTTCAAACTTTTAGAGGAGTTTACACCTTTAAAGGAGTTTGCTCATTGGTTCTGTAAGGAGTACCCACAAGCCCATTCTCTGGGAGGATATAAGGAGCCAACATTGAGTGGGGAAGTCAGTCTGGATGGGATCAAGGAGAAGACTTCCCAGGAGAACTCCAGGGAAGCTCGAGGATATTCAGAGCCAGGATTCAGTGGATTCGCAAGTCCAGCAGATTCACAAGTCTAAAGGAAAAGCCTGCTCTTGGACTTCCCGGAGATTCACATCTAGGATTGAATTCTGGGAAACCCACAATCCCACACTCTTGGAGGCAGAGTCTGATTCCCATGTCTATCTTCATGCTGGCTGGAGGCTTTGGATTCAGAGGGAGCTAGAGATTGAAGCTGGCTGGAGACATTCTGACAGGAAAAGATTCAAGACTTTGAAGGCACAATAGAGGATCCGGACTTTAACTCCTGGCTGCATTTTGGGATTATTGAACTGAAACTAAAACTAAGGCTGGCTCCAGAAGCTCCCCAAGAAACCTCCTCCCAGAGAATGATTGCAATCTAGAGAAACAGAACATTATAGATAAAAATATAGGCTTGTGTTTAAATGGTATAACTCTAGAAAATCCTATCCTCACTATAACTTTGTGTACGAATATGGCAGCTATTATCGTTCCTATTTTTAAAAATAAGGAATCATCATTTTGGCACTCAGATCCCATCACAAACTAGTTCCCTCCTCCCTTTCCAGTCTTCTTAAATCTTATTCTTTGACACATACTCTTTAACCCAATAACACTGGTTCCCTGGTTGTTACATGAACAAGGCACCCCATTTCTTGACTTTGTACATCCTCCATATGTAGAATGTTCTTTCTTCCACTCTACTTATTTCCATGGATTCTTTTAAGTCCCAACAATATTCCTTTCTTTTATATAAAACTTTCCTTAACTCCTCTTATGATTATAGTATTTCCAGTTATCTTGTATGTAGATTTGTTTTTTGTATGGATTTGTTTGCATGATATCTCCCCAATAGACTGTAAGTTCTCTGAGATCAGGGATAGTCTCCCTAGTGCTTAGTATAGTGACTGGTAAGCAGTAAGCACTTAATGTTTATTGAATTGAATTGATTCTCAGAAAGCCTTGGAAAGATTATATGGTTATTAAGAGTAAGATAATATTGCCTCAAGTTAGTTCTCTTTCTACCAATGCATCAGCAAGAATATATTAAATATCTATTATAGGCAAGGAATCATGCTAGGTACTGGAGATAAAATGATAACAGTCCCTGCTCTCAAGAAACTTATTTCCCACTGGGAGGAAGCAATATATACACAATTCAAATTATTAAGAATTTATTCCTTACCATAACCAAAATCTGTCTCCTCATAACTTCTACCTATGAGGCTAATTCAGTTCCTCTGGAGCTATAAAAATTGTCAAACATCTCTTTCATGTAATACATCATCAGAAGAGAGCTATCATGTAACCATCTAATTCAATCCAACTCAACAATTCTATCTTCCAAGTCATGGCTTTTAAACCTTTTTTGTGTGTGTCATAGAAAATTTTGATAGTCTGGTGAAGCTTATAGCCCCTTTCTCAGCTTAATGTTTTTAAAAGTATAAAATACATAAGATTACAAAGGAAGCCAATTATATTGAAAGAAAGATGAAATTATTTTACTTCCACTTCAAGAATCCCTTGAAATCTACCCATGAATTCCAGATTAAGAATCTTGCTTCTAAATCACCCTCCTCCTTCCCGCCTCTGCTAACTAAACATCTCCAATTCTGTCAACTATTCTAGATATTTATTAGCTGTTGTGACTGTGTTCAATTAATCTCTTTGCCTAAGTTTAGTCACCTTTAAAATGGGGATAATAGTAACACCTATCTTCCAGGGTTGTTGTGAGGATAAAATGAGATATCCATTATAAAGTATTTAACAAGTACCTGGCACACACAGAGTTTTTTAATACATTAGTTTATTATTAATAATGCGTATAGATTACTCATTCGCTTTATCTTTCTTTTGATAACTTTAAATTTGGTTTATATTTAAAGCTTTACTTTACATTTCTGATAACTAATGATTTGGAACATTATTTTTCCTATATGGCAATAGATAGCCTGGATCAATCAATCAGTTTGCTAAGATAGTAAGTTTCAAAGTTTCAAAGTAGCCATGTACTCTAGTCAGCCATTCAACAAGCATTTATTATATGCCTGCAGATACAAGCACAAAATAATCCTTGTCTTAAAGGAGCTTTCAGTATGGTTTAACCATTATATGGGGGGAAGTATCACCAGTTTTGTTTTGGTCACATTTTTTCTGTGAAGCATGTCTTAGTGGAACACAACTCAGGAGTCTAGCTCTGAATCTTATTAGACATTTGATGGTAAACTCTCCTAAACTTTATTTCCTCAAAGACAAAATGGGGATAATATTCACCCTAGGCTTTTAGGTGATGAAAGTTAGAAAGGACTTGACTCACAGGGTTATTGTGGGAAAATACTTATGTAAAACAACAACAACAACAACAACACAACAACAACAACAACAGTGTACTCTATAAAAAGGAATGATATATTTAACAGATTATTTGCAAGTTGTATTCTCCATTAGATTGAGAGCTCTTTGAGAGTGGAGATTGTTTTTTTTCTTCTTTCTTTGCATCCACATTACTTAGTACAAAGACTGACTCATACCAGGTGCTTAATAAATGCTTGTTGATTGTTAAATTGACTGAATGACTGCTGACAAACTTTCTGAGACAGCCCAGGATTCTATTAGCTGTTCTGGCTGTCATGTCACACTGTTATCCCATTTTGAGTTTGCTGCCAACTCAATGCTTTTTTTTTCCCACATGAACTATTTTTAAACTAGGTCTTCCCCATCCTGTACTGATTCAAGTCCTAGATTTTACATTTATTCCCTTTTTATTTCCTTTTAAATATAAGATTGGGCTCATCATTTCCGTTTGCTGAAATCATTGCAATTAAATTTTGTCATCCATTTCTGGTTCAAGTGAATCAATTCCAAAGGGCTTCATCACCCCAGGTGAACTAGGAAAAAGAAGGATAGTTTCTGAATCTACAAAATGAAGATGGAACTCTGCCACCAAGGTGCAATTACTTGGGATATCATAATCTAAAATAAAAGCCAGCTTGTTTTTACCATTATATTCCACATACAAGGTTGTAGAGTATCAACGTGGTCACATCAGAGAGCGGCATCACATTCAAGATTATTTGAGTTAAAATCTTACTTTATTCACATACTGCCTAAGTGATACTGCATACACTTTTAACTTTTCAGGGTATCAGGCAATTTTCTGAGACTATAAATTATAGAAAATTTGTCATTTATCATTGGTGGAAGGATTTTCCTTACTAATGATATCATGTCTACTTCCCTTCCCCCTTTCTTTTCCTTCCTTCTCTCTCTCTCTCTTTAAAGCAGTAGGAAATATAACCATAAATCTAGAGATAAAAGGGGTCTCAGGGATCTCTTAGTCCAAACTTTTCATTTTATAGCCTAGGAAATTGAAGTATAGAGAGGTTATGATTTACCAAGCATAACACGTAGTAAACATCAAAGGCAGGATTTAAACTTAGGACCTCTAAGTTTAAAATCTGTAACCTTTTCACTTTCCTCCTAAAACCATGCTTGATGCCATAACTGGGAATTCAGGCACTAAGGACTAGTTCAAGTAGAAAAGGGAGAAGGTGAGATTGGAGGAGACAGAAACTCTAAGACTGGTGTGTTCTACTATTACCATTATTCCTCATTCTGGTTTCTAGTAACCCATGAGATTCAGGTACTTATAAGACCAGGTGGCACCAGGCAGTCTGTACTTATGTGAATATTGTCACATAGGTACAGTGGTGAGTGAACACCAGTGGGAGATGGGAAAAACAATGTCACTACACTCAAATGAAGTGGTCCCTGTTGAATAAGGAGGGGTAGGGGAGAGAGAGAAGTAAGCTTCCTTCCAGACACCCATCATAATGCAAATCTAAAAGGAGGAACTCTGGAACACTGGCATTCCATGATTGTTAGCTCTGACCATTCTCATTATTCCTATTTTTCTGACAGTGTTTTCTTGAATGAGTATGCATGTATCAAAAAACAGTCATCTTTGTAGTATATGCAAAATACCAGGAAGACCAGGAAGCTCAGATTTCCAGCAGGCTAGGCATTTTGTTTATTAGTTGCCCTCTCAGGGTATTACTGGTCTAAGTTATGGAAACAGATTCATTATAATGAAATAAAGATAGAGACAAATATTTTTTAAACTTAAATCTCTTCTAAATTAGGTTTAGGGTTTGTTGATTGACAATTTGTGGGGTGTGTGTGTGTGTGTGTGTGTGTGTGTGTGTGTGTGTTGAGATGAGAACCTTTGTTTTAGGAACAAGGTAAGTTTCATTATGAGTCCTCTAGGGAGGGCCATGGTTAGAATAGACTTTCTCCCTTTTCCTGCTCTTTGCTATGTTTGTTCTTCCAGAGATATCTGTTTACATCACCTCTGCCCCTTTGTACCCAAATCTTCCTAACCCCTTCCCAGAACTATACTCTTGGGAATAAGGACTTCTTACAGTTGGTCAAAGAGCCCTCTGCTTCTGTCTCCTGTTCCTTGCCACTTCCTTTATCTGGGAATTCTTGGCTGCCTCAGCACCAGGAGACAGCTGCTCTCCTTCTGGTTTCCATGGAGACCCTAGCATGATGTAAATGGGGGCTACGGAGGAGAGAGGAAAAGGAGCAGAGGAGGGAGTGTTTGTATTTAAATGAGGGAAGTGGGGGAGGGGAATAGAAAGGGGAGGAGAGAGAAGAAGAGGGCTAAGGAGAAACTCACACTTTGCTGGAGCACTGGAACTGGTGAAAGGGAATATGAAAAATCCCATTGGATTACTGAATCACATCACGCACGCAAAAGGAAAAAATTCAGAGGAGGCAGCAGGGTGCAGAGGGGGTGTTTATTTCATGCTTGAGCTATAGATTTTTTAAAGAAGCTGTTTCCTATTTCAGGATGCCAGGGACAGAATTTCCCAGGTGCTTTGGGGACCTTCCCCTCTTCTTTGAAATAGCCTCAGGGAAGCAGCATTTTCCCCTTTTCCTTGGGAAGACAGGAGAGAAGGGTAGAAATTCTCAAGCCCTCTGCAGCAAATTTCTGCTATAGGTGATAGAAGGGCCACGCCCTTTCCTGGCAGTTTCAGTCTCTCTTTCATCTCTCCCAACCCCAGAAAACTCTCCAGAGCTGTAAGGAGAGGGGGCAGGTGATAGGAGCTGCTCCTTGGCTTTGCTGTCTGGGGATCCCTGAATTTTAGAGCAAGGGTAGAGTGGATTGAGGGTCTGGTGTGTGGGTTCAGCTAGTGTTGGCTCAAATTAAGGTCTGGTCCTGTGAATGCTAAATGTGGCTTAGTGACTAAATTCTCAGAGAGGATCTTTGGCGGAAATCTCCATCAGAGAGCTAGCCCTTACTCACTCTTACAATATTAAGCAGGTGGCTGTGACTTTTAGCTGGAACTCCTGCAGCGTTTGGGATCTCAGCCTTCATGTAGAAATACTTGTGCCTCGGTTACTCACATAGATAACTGAAAACTATGGAAATAGGGACAAAAGAAAGAATGAAAAGACTTAAAATTACAAGAAAAAACCCCCAAAACATACATCAAGCACCCCACCTCCAACATTTTGGTGCAACTTTGCTCCCTACTTTCACCTGTCAAAAGAAATATGCACAAGGAAAAAAAAAAGCATAAAGAGATAGTTTACTTCCAGTGATATCCAACAAAACTAAGGGGAGAAAAAGGAGGAAAAACCCTTTTGCATTAAATACCTTTGAGATCTATTTCTTTTGTAATCTAAGCATGGAAAAGTTCTACAGTGGGCATAATAAAAAAGAAAGTAGGATGAATCATTCTACTCAAAAACAGTAATTCTAGAGACTTGCTTGATTTTAAGTAACCCCATGAGCTAATCTTCCGGCATACCTTTTCCCTCGGTAGAACTGCTGTGGCTATTGCAGCAATTTATAAGCAATGGTGATCTCAGTTTAGCCTCCATTCAATTTCTCTCTCTCAACAAATCTCTTTCATTTGACAAGGTTAATGACTTCATCTTAAGTGAGATTCAGGAGTGAGAATAGAGAGAAAAGATGATGTTTTCAAGTCTAGGAGCCTGGGGATCAGAGTTGGAGACCTTCCTATCCCACAGACCGAGGGGAGGCTGCCCTAAATGGGAGGTACTGGTGAGGAATAAAGAGTGAAGGTTCATCATCCCAGCCATGTCTTGAATATGACCACTTGTACTAGTTGCAGATGTCACTGAAACGGCTTTCAGAATACCTATCTGTAATTGAGCTTTCACAAGCAACAAAATGTCACCCCAATTCTAGACAAGAAATCATTTTTCCATTTAGAATGCAAATTACTTTCAAACTTAAATTAAGGAAAACATAGATACATGTTAAAGTACCATAAAATATGCATTACTGCCACAGCCTGGGTAGGGCTCTGGATAGAATACTGAACTTGGAATCATGGTAGACCTGGATTAAAATCTTGACTGTCACAATAATATGACTGAGCAAATCTCTTAACCTTAGAGGTAAATCTCACTTTTTACATATGTTAAATGGGTCATTTTTCCCCCCTACCATAATTTTTTCCCCTACCATTCACATTATGCTGCCTCTATTCTGGCCAACATTTCCATCTGTCTGTCTCCTATCTTCTCTCCATCCAACCTTGGATTCTGCCTCTGTGACTAGGATCTGTTAGGTGAGATTTTACCTTATCTTGACTGTAATGCTTCTCCCTATAATAAATCTGGAAAGCTAGGGTGGATTGAAGTCATGAAGAGCTCTAGAATCTGTAATGTTCTTTTGTAAAATTTAATGTTCTCTGAGACCAGGTTTCTGGGGGGCTTCTGGGAGCAGCCTTAGTTTCAGTTCAGAGTAATCATCTCAAATGCAGCTTATTTATGCTCTCTTAAAGGTGTAATCTTGTGGAATTGTAGTAAGTACTAAGTATATTAGTGAAGTAGAGAACTTTTAAGTACCATGCTAAATTAGATAATTATTGTTTCTATCAATTCCAATGACTTAGTACCTTGTAAGAATCATAACAAGAATCTAAATGAAAGAATTTGCTTGATCCTAGAGACATTAGGGAGCTCTAGAACTTCTTAAGCAGAGATATGAAATGTTTAAACTTGTGCTTTCAAATATCATTTTGGCTGCTATATGGTATATGGATTAGAGAGGGGGAAGCCAAGTCAGCAAAAAATGAGAAGTCTATCAGAATCTAATACAATGAGAGACAATGAAAGTCTGAACTTGAGTGGTGGATGAATAAGTAGAAAAAGGAGAATGGATGCCAGATGTTAAGGAAATAAAATTAGAAATATTTATCAATTGATTGGATGTGTGAGTGGTTGGATCTAAAATGAATCCAAGGTTATGAACCTGGGCAGTAGTAAGGATGGCATCTTGGTGAGAAGGATGGTAGCATTCTTAACTGTAATAATTCTGTTTTGAGCATGATGAGTCAGAGATGAACATAAGAACTCTAGTAAACCTTCCTTCCCCTTCTTCTTTCTCTCTTCCCCTCCCTCATCTCACCCCCTTTTCTCTCTAAAACCTGGGAAGAACTTTCTAAAGTCTGAAAGGGAAGTTTACCTTGTCAAGATTTCTATCTAAAAATTGGAAAACTCAATTGTAATAGAAAGAGCCATCTACATGTAGAAAAAGGACTATGAGGACTGAATGTAGATCACCTTTATGTGATTGTTTGCTTGCTTTTTTTCTTTCTCATTTTTTCCTTTTCAATCTGATTTTTCTTGTGCAACGTAATTGTGGAAATATGTATAGAAGAATTGTACATGTTTAACATATATTGAATTACTTGCTTTCTAGGGGAGGAGATGGGGGAAAGAAGGGAGAAAAATTTGGAACAAGCTTTTGCAAGAGTGAATGTTGAAAACTATCTTTGCATGCATTTTGAAAAAAAAATAACCTATTATTTAAAATAAAATAAAAAATTGGAAAATAATTAGAAAAAACCCACAGCATCATTCTTGGTGACACTAATTGTAAATACCTTAAAAATTATATCTTAATTCCATTGAGTTTTCTGCTCAGGACTTAGGATTTCAGCATGTACAATTAAAATTTTTTGGTTGTGGGGTTCTTGAGGATGATATGACATCTTCTAAATTTAAGTTCTGAGAAAATGAAGAACTTTCCAGAGTTTTCTCTGCACCTTGATTATAACTCATTGTAGCAGAAAAGTTGCACATGATAAATGTTTCTTTTATAATATTTGGGCTCCTGAAGTAGTCTTAGTTCTATATATAGGTCACCCTTGGGATGTTGTCTAAGTTCTTTCCATATCCTTTAGTTATGAAGTTCATGAAAATTACTTTAAAAGGCTTATGTATTCTGAAGTGGCAATAAGAGTCAATAACACTTTCTTTTAAACAAAGGTATCTCAATTTTTGGTACATATGATGCCATCTTGACCAATAGAACTTGCTTTGTGCCGGTCTCAGAGTTATCTTTTGAATCTGGTGTCCAAAATCAGCATGTAGTATTTAATTATTATCCTATTATAGTTCCCTAGCAGACTTTGAGTACTACTTTGAAAAGAAAAAAAATAGTGCCTTAAAAAGAAAACAAAGCAAAATAAAACAAAACCAAATAGGCTCCCTTATCATTCAGTATGTTATTCTATTGAATATCTCTAATATAATTCTCTTGACTGCAGGATGCTCTCTGTTGAACTAGACTTGAGTTTACCCCTTTCTCTTGAGGCTTCTGTCATAAGATGGTAGTATTAAAGATTAATAGAGGCTATAAGTCATGTAAATGGCACAGTAGAGAGAGTGCTGAAGGTGGAATCAAAAAGGCTCATTTTCCTGAGTTCAAATCTAGACTCACACTTACAAGCTTGTTTGATTCTGAGAAAATCATTGCCTCAGTTTTCTCACCTGTTAAAAAAAAAAAGCCAGAGAAGAAAATGGCAAACCTATTTGGTATCTCAACCAAGAAAACCCCAAATGGAGTAGTAAAAATTGGATATGACTGACTGAACAGCAATAACAAAAATCTTAGCAGTAATAAAGTCTACCCCCCCCCCTCAATTTGACAGGACTAGAGAAGTTAAGTGACTTTCCCGGTCACTTAATAAGTATCTGATACAGAATTTAAGGACAAGTCTTCCTCACTTCAAGGCTATAGTGATTGGTCCATTATCCTATCAGGCTTCCTCTCACAATCATCCAGCAGTTGTTGGTTCCAGCTGTCCTTAAACAAGCAAAACAGACAAAACTATTTCAATGCTATGTTTACTCCAAATGATGGAATGTTTTCTGGGGGAAGATCCACACTTTCAGAGTGAAAGTATGAAATACTTTGTTATGTAAGTGACCTTTAGATCACAGAATACCTTCCCCACCTCCATAAGTAGCTCTATGGATTCAGTTTCAGGAGGTTTATAGAATAAAATGTTTGCATCCAGATTAGTATTCCCTGAAAAGTAAAGAATGATAAACATATCTAACTAAAGCTACTACTGATCTCTGGTTGATGGATTTCAATTTAACCTTGTCAAAATATGTCAGAAGACATATTCTGCTGTTCATCCATATCTGGATTAACCTATGTACACATAGTCAAATGCCTGAACTGTGACAGTCCACTTTAAAGTCAAGAATTCTAATATATGAATTGGATAATGACTCACAACATCAATGAGTTTTCTATCAGAAAATGATACAGCTTTTGGTGGCCATTTGATGACTATAAAACTACTCCTAATTCCTCTAGATTGGAATTTATCTTTGACACAAAAGATCTTTTCGGACAACACTAGTGTATAATTGTAGGAGCTGATCATGACCTTACATTCTTACTCACCTTTCTCAGTACCAACAATATCCATTTGTTGCCAGAGGGTTCTGTACAAATTATTCCATTTTACCTTTCTGGTTTTACTTTTTTCAATTGTAAAAATCACCAAAAGAGTTGTGATGTTGATACAATATTGTAGCCACTGGACACTGGCATTAACTTCAGCTCTTGATAATTCTTTAGATATAGCCAGATAAGAAGCACATCTTGGATTAGGTAAAAACTCCTTGATGAGGTATTGCATGACTCCCAATATTATTTACCTATTAGAATATTCTTCTCTTTTTCAAATCTGTGTGTGTCGAGGTTTTCTAAAGATCCTTCAGCCAAAACAGTATATCTCAACAGATTGAATGCACGAACAGATAGAAGAATCCAGCTGTCTTCTATCAAGTCAAATATTAAATAGATTTGCAAAAATATATTAAAAATGTCAGTCTTCTAAGTAGCTATTTTTGTTTTTGGAAAATAGGATTATTTTTCATAAATGTTACTTATATTAATACACAGTTGCTATATTACTATTTTAAATTTTATAAAATGTTTTCAAATGTATCAGCTCTTATTTCTAATTTGGTAGATATCAATAGATTTGTTTATCTATATAATGCACATAAACAAAAGCTCTGAGTTTATAATAATTTTTAAGAGTTTAAAGGAATCCTGAGACCAAAAAATTTTAGAATTGTGGCCTTGGAGTCATGTTCCAGTCAAGATTCATTTTATTCTTGTTTCAAAACTGCTACAAAATTAGTTTAGTTCTGGATTTAAGTTTCTTCTTGAAGAGAGAATCAAGGAAGAGAGGAAGAAAGGAAGTTGTATATCAGGACTGATTTGATCAGAGGAAATATTAGAGTGGAGGAAGAGGGGCATTTCTAAACATGCAATGGGAAGGATAAGGCATGAATAATTTAAATGTGAAACAAGTTGCTTGGGTAAATATTAGATGAAACTATCCTTATATAGAATACATAGTTCAAATGTTAATTCTTGGCTTGGGCCTTATAAATATGTGTCAGGAGAAGGAAAGAGGATTAAAAGTGTGATGATGAAGAAAAATGAAGACACACATGTTTGAACTTATTCTGATTCCAGAAGTCATTGCCTTTAGAGAGGTGAAAAGATTGATTGATTGAGATAATGGTAGAATGTTTGTCCTCAAAAATATGAAAGTCCTTTCAGAATTGCAAGATACATATCTATAATGGAACTTCCCCCTCCTCCACATCATTGTTATAGCATCACTATTACTGAGAAATATTCTAAGAGTAATAAAATAAAAAAAATTAAGAAAGGCTTAAATACTTTTACTCTCTTCATATGATTCTTATAAAGCCATAATCCTGATAGTGGAACAGAAGAAAATTATACATTTCTTCATGTCCAACTCAGGATGCTTTTTGATAAACCATATTTCCTATGTTCTTCACAAGGCTGTTAGGAAATTGCTTTACAAAGAAGGTCACCTAAATAAGAGATTTTTTTTCTCCACAATTTTGTTACATCAGCCTTCCTCAACAATTAATAAGCATCATTTAACACTTACTAGGTGTCAGAAACTATACTGGGTGTTGGGGAATATAAGGACAAAGAATGAAAAGATCCATACTCTCACCCTGGGAGTTTATATTCTAATAAGAGAGATAGCAAATACAAAAGCTTTTGTGTTTGGCTCCTGCCTGTGATACATATTGTCTGAGATCCTAGGAAGGGCATTTCATCTCTCAATGCTCCTTTTGTTGTACAGTCTTGTTTTTTTGGAACCTTGGGAACCAACTCTCTATAAGTATAAATCCCAGGTCAGAAGCTGATCTACATTGGTAGAAAGATTTCCTTCAGTAGGAATTCTCTATGCCAATAAAATCCCCAAGCTCCACTTCCCCCCCCCCCACAATAATTATGATCAGAACTATATAGCAATAGAATGAATCTTTCTGGTAAGTTGTTGGCTTTCCATCAATGGATGTATTTAAGGGTATGATGAATTGACCTTTTTTCTAGGGATGTTTTAGAAAGAGTTTCCATATGATGTGGGAACTTGAATGAGTTACCCTTCTAACTTTTAAGATTGTATTATCCTACATACCCAGAACATGTAAACTTTCTAAGTGAACAAAAATTATGATATCCAAACTTTTTGTTTTTTACCACTGATGGCATGACTGCTCTCAACTGTAAGATTACATTTTGTAAAGTGCATTTCAAGAAGTATGAATTCACCAAGTAGCTGTCACTGAAACCATGATCAAAAAATAGGAGAGAAACATAAAGAAAGAAGTAGAATGGGCTTAATAAATGTTAGCTGGTTTTGAGAAAGACAGAGGGGAAAAAGACTTTTTCTGATAAGAAAGTTGTTAAATTGCTAGGTGAACAAATATATAGAAATATATGTGTGGGCAAGTACACTCACACATACACCCAGTCTACATGAAGGGATGCAAGGAGTGAAAAGTCCTTGCTTGGACAGATGTCATATTGTAAAAAGGGAGGAAAAAGTATGTTGCTATATTAGTCTAGCATGGAGAAGAAGGTGGGAAGAGAGAATAAAAAAGAACAACATTGTCTAGAAGATGGTTACCAGGAACAGCAAACTCTTTGGCAGGCTTGAGAGTTTCATTTGCTGCATGCCTAGGATCTGTTGTCAAGAGTGGGTGCATTCATCAAAGTTTAAAAAAAGCTTTTAGTACCTCAACTGAAAAATTAGTTTTCAATATAGACTCAGGGTGAGATTGACTAATAAAAAAGGTCTCTTTGTTTAGTTCTTTGAGGTACCCTTCTCAGAATCTTGGGAGGATGGGATCACTGAGTCTGATCACAAGCTGATGGGGGTTGAGGTCCCTTTAAGATTTCTTTCTGATTCCCAACCCCCCCATGGCTGAAGAAGCTAGGATCTTTGATTCACAAATCCTGGTCAAAAAGCACCCTTTTGAATTCCAATGATATCTGGGCTTTCCCAGCCCCCACGGAATCTGACTAACTTGGGGTTTCCCAGCCCCCCATAAACAGCTTCTTCCTTATCTAAAAATCCATTGAATTCTATTCAATGCGGCTGAAACCAGCCAGGAGCCTGGGACTCCACCCACCTTCAAGATCATCAAAAGGAAACCTTGGAGTCCACTCAGTTGCAGGAGCCCCAAGATGGCATTCTTCTGTCAGCCATGCCAAGGATTCCTGTCCGCCCAGTGACCAAATCTGGCCCTGGCATCTTTCTACCTTTACCCTTACTTCAAAACCCTTACAATAAACCTTTTTTTTTTTTTTTTTTAAATCAATCTAGGTCTTCAGGACTGTAAATTCCTTTACAGGGGACTCTGCACTGTCACTAGACTGTCCTTGTGCTGAACCAAAAGGGGTTCCCCCTTTCCTAACTCTCATCAAAGCTAGCCAGAGAAAAGTCAATGAGGTCATTTCCCTGACTAGGTTGACATGGACTCAGTTGCCAGGAATGAGGTGTTGCCTCAGCCAAATTTATATTACTGACTTTTGTTAGGACTAGTTGAGCTCTCTGAGGCCCCTCTAAACCCTGATACCTTTGTACTGTTCTATGACATCTGTCCTCACTAATATTCCAATGGCTGTTCTCCCTAGTTAGTATGTTTGAAATTTGAATAAGCAGCTACTGAGGTACTTGGGATGAGGGATGGGAGAGAGGGAAAAGGAAGATGGCTCTGACCTCATAGTCTGAACATCTTTACAAACTAAAATTTAGACAGTAAGGACATATACAATACATATGGTATATATTATCTACCTTTTAGGTTATACAAGGTACAAAGTATTCAAATATGATAGTGTTAATCCATCATCAGGAAGATGTGAGAAAGTTAATAGTATGGACTGGGAAGCAGAGTAGAGTTTCAATAAAGATGCCAATCAGCATTTCCATCAGACATAAAATATCCTTGTTCATAGATTCTATAGATTTGTGTACAAGATGAAGACAAATACAGTTGACTCTGATTTAAGACAGAATTGACATTTGTTAAATTTGTCTTGAGTATCACGTCACCTCTTTCTATTCATTTTCTTACCTCAGTGGTAACAAATGCCCCAATCACTTTTCTAGTCAAAACATGAAAAGGTTCTGATATATTTATTCACATCCACACACTTATTTTTCAAGCATTTGCATTTGAGAGAATCTTTCCTCTTTTTTTTGGGTGGTAATGAAACTATTAGGAAAAAATTTCAGACATTGGATGTCTGCAAGTTACAGATATTTTTGAAGGGAAAGTAGGCTTTCTTCTTGACTTTGAAATAATACTACACAGAAGGCAAAATTACTTTAGTCATTTTTTCTGAGTATTAAATGTTTCAATTTAGGGTCTACACCAAGATGTAGGGGATTTGGTGTCTTTTCCCTTGTCTGCTCCAAGATACCTATCCTAGCTCTCTCTTCTCTTCTCTTGCCTCATTCCATGTAGCACAGTGATTATACTATGACTCCACCTCTCACCAGATGCTCTCAGTCTCAGTTTCTCCTGCTTCAAGTCTTTCAATACTCAGAACCTAAGCCTGGAGGGGGAGAGTTAGGAGCAGCTGTTCCAAGACTCTTCAGGTATGTGGTGGTAGTGCAGTGAAGTAGACCTTTTTTACTACACATATAGCAAGATTCAGTTCTTTCAACCTTTATTAAGCACTTTTCTATGAAAGGAAATGTATTAAGTTCTGGGGTACAAAGAGAAAGAAGATAAGTTCGGTAGCTCATAATTTAATAAGAGTACATGAAAATAAAATCAAATAATATTGAAGCCAAGGAGAATGTGATTGGTGTCATGGTAAGGCAAACACAAAGTGTTGTGAGGAATTCAGGAAGATGTTAGGATCAACAATTTTTAAATTTAAGCGACCTTGATGGTCATCTTGTCCAATTCTCTCAAATTACAGAAGAGGAAATTGAGGTCCAGAGAAGGCAAGTCATTGTTCAAGGCAGGGATATGCTGATAAATATTTAACAATCAGAACTCTAAAAAAAAAAAAAAAAAAAAAAAAAAAAAAAAAAAAAAAAGTACACAAACATACCTTTCAGTTTATTTGCACTATTAACATTTTCTCTATCACTTCCTTAAATCTAGATAATCAACAAAATAATAATCAAGCCCTGATATGTAGCATTTACTGATTTCTGAGATATAAATGGTTACACTGAAAATTTAGCAATCTTGTGCTAACTCCAGCATACTCATTTCTCTAAGGTTATATAGGTAACAAGTGGAAGAACTAGGATTTAAAATTGGATTCTCCAATTCTTACCATGCAACAAGGTTTTACACACATATATTTCATCTAAGTTATACTGTAACACATTTAATATATATGGGATTGCCTGTCATCTAGGGGAGGGAGTAGAGGGAGAGAGGGGAAAATTTGGAAAAGTGAATACAAGAGATAATGTTGTAAAAAAAATTACCCATGCATATGTACTGTCAAAAAATTATAATTATAAAATTAATAAATTAAAAAAATAAAATTGGATTCTGTGACCCCCAAATCCAGAGTTCTTTTTGTTGTATTATACTTTCCATTGAAGGGGTCAGAAATGACTTCTTAGAATAGATGCGACTATTGAATCTTGAAGGAATGGAGAGATGTCAAAAGAGGTAGATAAGGACAGAGACTGGGATTAGAAGTTAATAGGGGATTCCAATCCAGAATTTGGGGGGCAATACTTATAAAGGTATAGGAACAAGTGAATATAGGATGAGAATAGGGAATTGTGAGTTTGACTGGAAAATTTAACTGGATTATGGAAGTTTTTAAAGAGACAAGTTGTTTTGTCTTGACCTTGAAACAACCATATCTAAGGTTTAGTTATTCTCCTTTCCTAAGCACTAAATGTTTCATAACAGAATCTACAGCAAGATGTAGTTGATCCAATTTGACTAGAATGTAGAGACTATGAACAGAAGTAATGTGAGATAAGGCTCACCTAGAGAAAGATTGGAGAAAGAATCTGGAGGATCTCAAATACCAGGATATGGAATTGATACTTTAGTTCAAAGCTACTGAAAGTTTTTCAAAAGAGATATAAGGTGATCAGAGTGGTAAATAATGGAGACTGCAGATAGCAGTGTTAATAATGGATTGGAGAAGGGAGAGACTAAAGCAAGAAGACCAGTAAGGAGACTTTTTTTCAATTATCTAAACAAGATGGAATCTTAGGTAAATTAATTGTGGGGGAAATAGAACATATTCATAAGATAGTGAAGGGATGAATTTCATAGGATTTGACAACTGCTTAGATGTGAGGGGTGAATGAGATTAAAGAGTTAAAAGATTGCTCTAAAGTGATAAGATTGAGTTGCATCATCTGAAATTGAGAAGTTAGAGGACAGATAAATTTTGAAAGGAATATATGGAGTTCAGGGAAAATGTATCAATTTGGAAGGCAGTGAGATAGTAAATGGAGTTATCCAGTAAGCAGTTGAAAAAAGGGCAGTATATTTTAAAAGAGAGTTAGTTGTACTTGTAATGTAGCACAGAGGAAAGAGAGTATGGATTAGGATTAGAGTTTCTAGGTTCAATTCATAACTTCCTGAGAGAAAAGAAACTTACTTTCCTCATCTGTAAAAGGGGCAGCAGGGTTGGGGTAGATGACTTTTAAGAACCCTTCCATTCCAATCTATTCTGCAATGTAGATTTTGGAAAGACGTTTAGAGGGATTATTGAGGACATTGTAATGGATAAAATCACCAATGATGGATTATAAAAAGAGAAGAAAAGGGAGCCAGAGTTAGAGCCTTGGGAAGTCTTTAGATTTAAAGTTTGGAAAGAAGGTGAAGAGCCAGTAAAAGATACATATTGGAAAAGGAACGGTTAGAGAGGTAGGAATTATGAAGGGACAATGTTATGGAATCCAATATTATGGAGTTTAAAAGAGCATCAAGAAGGAGGGAGCACTTAGCAATGTCATGTACAATCAGAGGATAAGATCTGAAAATCAGACCGATAGTTTTGCAAATAAAGACAAAGTCAATATGTACTTTAAAACACATTGATTTTATTGCAAAAGTTAGCACAATATCCATATTTTGGAAACTCTAGTTGAGGACAATGAAAAATTTGGTTTAGATACTAAAAATACTCAGGCCTGAATGTTATAAATATCTTCTTTAAGAAGAAATTTGAGGAGTATGATCTTATCATCAAATAGCACAATAAGCAATGAAACCTGATGACAGAGAGCAATTGTTAGAAGTAATAGTCATTTCAAAATCAGCTGTTTGGAGGGCTTAGTTTATCAACTGGTTAGCTCAGAAGTCAGGAGGAAAAAGAAACATTAAAAGAGAAGATAATTGTGTGAAGTGGGCTTTCATTAGGGCAGGTAGATGCTGTGGATGGAGTGCTGGGCTGGAGTCAGGAAGGCTCATCTTCATGAGTTCAAATCCAACTTCAGATACTCATTAGCTGTGTAACTTTGGGCAAGCCACTTAACCCTGTTTGCCTCAGTTCCTTATATATAAAATGAACTGGAGAAAAAAAGGCAAACCACTTCGTTATCTCTGCCAAGAAAACTCTAAATGAGGGGGCAGCTAAGTGGCTCAATGGATAGAGCACCTGCCCTGAAGTCAGGAGGATCTGAGTTCTAATCTGACCTCAGACACTGAACACTTCCTAGTTGTACAATCCTGGGTAAGTCACTTAACTCCAATTGCCTCAGGAAAAAAATTTTTAAAGTTATTTTAAAAACCACAAATGTTCATGTGTTGAACATTACTGAGCAACAAGAAGCATTGTATTAGATTACAGAAGCTTCAAGCATACTTAGTCAACAGGGATTTATTATATGCTTACTTATATGCCAGATACTGTGATACGAACTGAGGATACAAAGAAAGGCAAAAAAGATGTTTCTTTACTTTGAGGGACTTACATTCTAATTGGGAGGAAACATTCATGTAATTTTGTACATACAACATGTATATGACAGTAAGAAGATAATCTCAGAAGAAAGGAAATAGCAGGGGAGTGAGGGTAGAGTGAGAGGCCAGGAATGGCCTCTTGAAGAAAGTGAAACTTTTTTTTTTTTTTTTTTTTTTTTGCTACTTCAATGTTTTTACTTTCTCTCAACATTTCAATAGTATTTATTTTTCAATTACATGTAAAAATAATTTTCAACATTCATTTTTGTAAGATTTTGAGTGCCAAATTATTTTTTCCTTCAAGAAAGCAAGCAATCTGATATACGTAAAACAGATTTCCATATTAATTATGTTGTAAAAAAAATTAGAACAAAAGAAAAAAACTGTGAAAAAGAAAAAGCAAATAACAAAAAAGAAGTGAAAATAGTATGCTTTAATCTGTATTCGGTCTCCATAATTCTTTCTCTGGATGTGGATGGCATTTTCTATCCCAAGTCTATTGAGATTGTCTTGGATTACTATATTGCTGAGAAAAACTAAATCTACCATAGTTCATAATACAATTTTGACATTACTATGTATAATGTTTTCCCAGTTCTGCTTTCTTCACTCCGCATCAGTTTGTATAAGTCTTCCAGCTCTTTCTGAAATCAGTCTGCTCATCATTTCTTATACAACAATAATATTCCATTATATTCATATACTATAACTTATTCAGTCATTTCCCAATTTTGAGCATCCATTCATTTTCCAATACTTTGCCACCACAAAAAGAGCTAATTCAAACATTTTTGCACATATGGGTCTTTCCCCCCTTTTTTGTGATCTCTTTGGGATACAGACCCATTAGTATCAAAGGATCTATACAGTTTTATAGCACTTTGGGCATACTTCCAAACTGCCAAGCAAAGTTAGGGAAGTCAGGCAGACAGGGAAGTTGGGATCTTTTTAAAAAAAAATTGTTTTTAGGAAGTTGTCAATTTCCCTCTTCCCCTCCCAAAAAATATATTAATAAATTATATTGATTATTATACTATAGAGAAAGTTAAAATTGAAATACAATTGTCTCAACAACAAAACAAAGTCAGAGTGCTTTGAAACCTCTTTAGCCAAAAAGCTGCTAAAAGGAGAGCCATAACAGCCAAGGATAAACCATTTAAGCATACAAGCTCATTTGTAAAATACCTTGGAGAAGAATGATGAAAGATTAGAAGCTGCTGAGGAGAAAATAAACCTGCAGAGAATTTGGTGTGAGATCAAAATAGGCTTATTTTCTGGAGAATGTTTGTAGAAGAAATCAGAATGATAACAGTCAGAAAATGGCTTAGATCTGTTGGAGTTTTAAAGATGGATTTTTATTAACATCTTTCATGTATATGTTGCTTAAATTTCCTAACAGTCTTTCCCTCTTTCCCCTCAGAGAGCCATTTTGTTATAAAAAAAAAGTTTTTATTAAAAAATAAAAAGAGAGAAAGAAAGAGGAGAGGGGAAGAATCAGCAAAATCAATCAAGATATAGGAAAATTTTAATGATATATGCAATATCTCAAATTCGTGGATACTACTACTCCCTTCCCCATCCTCAACAAAAAGTCTGGGGACATGGGAAGATGTGTTGTTACATGTAATCTTTTGTCTGCCAGCATTTCTATAGTGATCTCTTCTTACTAGCAACGATAGAGAAAATGTCATGTTTTGGGTTTCTTCACCTCTATATCTAATTTATTATACAAAAAAGTGGTAATAACTTTTAAAAAAATTGAAACAAATAAGAGTGGTTGTTCCTGACCAAACACATACAATAGAAATTCATACTGGAAATGATACAATTTCAAACACACTCAAAGATCATTTTTCAAGATAGTTCAAAGATTCTAAAAGAATGGAAAAAAATCACAAATAGGGCTTTGACTGAAAAAGGGACAAATGAAAAGATAAAAATAGCTTCTGTCCCATATACATTTTTTCATTTCCATAAACATTTTGAGGGTTTATGAAAAGGGTATCTACCCATAGAAGGCATCCTCTAAGAAAACAAGAGAAAACAACCGATAAACTTTAATAGGTGACTTTATATAGATGAATGCGTCCTAACAATCAATTCTAATCCTTCCCACCAAAGTCAGAAGACAATAGAGGATTAAAAACCCCTATTGCATTTCTTTTTTCTTAAATTTTATTGATTAAAAAATTGAGATCATTGGAGAAAAATGAAATCTAGATAGGTTCTTCTTAGATAATATACCTCTGAAGAGTTTATATGAAATTTTATGACTGATATGTCTATGAAGATAACTTTGTTTCACATCTGATAAATATTGAGTTGATGGAATAATTCACAAGTTTGCTGAATGTTGATTTATCTTTGTTAAACAGAGGGTTGTACATTCATGAAAGGCACATACTATTGCCACGAAAGGTGTTTCTCACAGAAGGATTTTCTACTGATAACAAGATTCTCCAAAGCTGCTATATGAAAATATCTGTATTTATCCCAGAATCAGTTAGGATAATTAATCACAAATAGCCAAAGTTAAGGATAAAAGCTAGGTCCTCTAATTCCAAATCTATAGTTCTTCTACTTTTTCTATGTGTGTATCCATCAATCAACTAAAAGTACCTCATACATGCCAAGTACTGTCTTAGGCACTATGGATACAAATACATTTTTTCCTCATTTCAAGGAGTTTTAATAGTAAAGGGGGAGACAAAGATGTACATGAATACATGCAAAATAAGTATTATTTCTGGGATGAAGAGAGGGTCAGCTGAAGAAACTGAAGGTATTTAGCTTGAAAAAACAGAAGACATGTAGTCCCCCCCCAATATTTTTTAAATAGGGAAGAAAGCCTAACTTGTTCCAGTCTTAGGATTCATAATTAGAACCAATGAGTCAAACTTAAGGTAGATTTTTAATTGTTCAAAAGGAGAAAAAAAAAGTATCTTATAAGAGAAATGGCTATCTAGAAAAGTATTGGGTTTTCCTCTTTGGAGATTGTCAGATGTTGACCATTTGTCAGTGATATGGTAAAGAAGATAAAAAACTCAAGTGTGGAAGGGACTAGTTATGCATTTAGGTCCATTCCAACTCTCATATTCTATGACTTACTCAAGGTTGCACTGAACTTTGTAGAAGTGAATTTGAAGCTATATTGTCTGACTCTAAATACATATCCTGGTTGATATTTGATTTCCCATTACTTAAAACAATGTTCTTGTGAGGATGAAATGAAATTGTGCATATTACAGAGTTTTGTAACCATAAAATATTATAAATGTGAATCTTTATTATTGTAATATTTTTTCTTCTACTAGAATTGCTCTTTACTTCTCTAAGTAGGTTTCTTTTCATTCTTTGAAACCCTTTTCAATATTGTAATTATCTAAAAAGAATATTAAAAATCCCTTTTCATTACATCAAAACTTACTTTGAATAATTTTGTTCTATAGGCTCATATATATTGATTTTTCACTCACTGGTATGTTATCTTTTTCACAAGTCTTTTGCATTCTCATTTAGCTTATAAGCTTTGATAATGGAGAAAAGATCTTATCCCTGATCCTTTTTATAGATTTTGTGGGTTGAGAACAGAGTTCTGGTAGTCCTAGAAAGTGATTCAGGACACAGAAAAATCAAAAGAATACAAGAGGTATCAGGGTTTTTTAATTAATTTATTTATTTGAATATACATTGCTTTATGAATTATACTGGGAAAGAAAAATCAGAATAAAAGAGAAAAACCATGAGAGAGAAAAAAAGTAGAAAAAAGAAGTGAACATAGCATATGTTGATTTATATTCAGTCTCTATAGGTTTTTTTCTGGATGCTGATGGCATTTTCTGCCTAAAATCTAATGTGATTACCACTGAGAAAAACCAAGTCATTCATAGTTAACTATTGTACATTTTAGCTGTTATTGTGTAAAATGTATTCCTGGTTCAACTACTTTTTTATTCAACATCAGTTCATGTAAATCTTTTCAGGCCTTTCTAAAATCTTCTTGCTCATCATTTTTTATAAAACAATAATATTCCATTATTTTCATGTACCACAGTTTGTTCAGCCATTCCCCAGTTGATGGGCAGCTATTAATTTTCCAATTACTTGCTACCACAAAAAGAGCTGCTACAAACATTTTTGCACATATGGGTCATTTTCCCTCCTTTCTGATTTCTTTGGAATACAGATCCAATAACTATACTTCTGGGTCAAAGGGTTTGCAGAGTTTTACAGCCCTTTGGGCATAGTTCCAGATTACTCTCCAGAACGGTTAGATCATTTCACAACTCCACCAACAATGCACTAGTATCTTAATTTTTCCACATCCCCCTCCAATATTTATCATTGTCTTTTCCTATCATTTTGTGTTATTAACACAATTATTTATATATTTTAGAAAAAAGACCTTTATCAGAAACACTGGCTGTAAAGATTTTTTCCTAGGTTTGTACTTCTCCTTTAATCTTGTTTCTGTTGAGTTGTTTATATAAAAACTTTTTAAATTTCATGTAAGCAAAGTTGTCCATTTTGCCTTTCATAATGTTCTCTAGTTTTATTTTTTTCACAAATTCCTCCCTTCTCCAAAGATCTGATATGCAAATTATCTCTTGGTTTCCAAATTTGTTTATGGTACCATCCTTTATGCCCAAATAATCTACCCAATTTGACTTTATTTTGGCATAAGGTGTGAGATGTCAGCCTATGCCAAGTTTCTGACATTATTTTCCAGTTTTCCCAGAAATTTTTGTCAAATAGTGAATTCTTATTTAAGCTGGAATTTGTGGGTTTATCAAATACTAGATTGCCATAGACCTTGATTATTATGTCGTGCATATCTAATCTATTCTACTGATACACTACTGTATTTCTTAGTCAGTACCAAATGATTTTGATAAGTGCTGCTTTATAATATAGTTTTAGGTTTGGTACTGCTAAGATACCATCCTTGGTATTTTTTCATCAATTCTTTTGCTATTCTTGACATTTGTTTATCCAGATTAATTTTGTTATTATTTTTTCTAGTTCTATAAAATAATTTTTGGCAGTTTAGTATGGTACTGAACAAAAAGACCAATTTATATAGAAATGCAATTTGTATTATATATCAGGCTTTTTAAAAATGATTGAAAGAAAAAGATGACATAAGGAAGAAAAAGAGAAGATAAAGAGATAAAAATAAAAAAAATCTTTCTGCTATAAAATATTATAATTCTATGATGTGCAATGATGGACAGAGAAGGAACTACACCAGAGAAGGAACACTGGGAAGTGAATGTAAAATATTAGCATTACTGTCTATCTACCCAGGTTACTTATACCTTCGGAATCTAATACTTAATGTGCAACAAGAAAATGGCATTTACACACATATATTGTATCTAGGTTATATTGTAACACATGTAAAATGTATGGGATTGCCTGTCATCAAGGGGAGGGAATAGAGGGAGGGAGGGGATAATGTGGAAAAATTAATACAAGGGATAATGTTATAAAAAATTACTCATGCATATATACTGTCAAAAATTATAAATAAAATTTAAAAAAATAAATAAAAAATAATAATTCTATGATGTGGTAAAATACAATCTGCAATTGACCTCTAGATTGTTTTAATATGACTCTCTTTATATTGTTCTATCCACAAGGTGATGGGGCTGAACCTAATGCTGGGTGAGTAGGACTTTTAACCTAGAATACAAGAATTTATTGGGCATTGATAGCTCTTATATTCTTTCAGCAAAAATAAATAAATTGACTTAATATATAATCAGTAAGGATAATCACTTAAAAGAGGAAGGTACCAGATCCTTAAATGAGTTTCTTCCTAATCTAGTCCTACTATGTTAGAATCCTTTGTAGTTTTGACCTTGAGATATTCTTGGAGGCTTTGGTTGTAGGAAATTTGACTTTATTAACATCTTTTGAATGTGTGTTTTGATCTTCCTTGTCACCATAATAATTTTCAATGGTCAGAAACTTTTTGTTTTCTGCTTGTTTTTCTAGCCTATTATCTTATCTTTAACTCTTTATTAAAGTAAGGCTCTGTTTCCAGGGTGTAGGATGCACTGCCCCAAGCTTCAGGTGTTTTGTACAGCTGTTTTCAGAAATACTTCTAGGAACCTAATCAGAAGCCCTTTTTTCTGCCCTGGGACTGTTAGGTGTATCTCTCCTGGATCTGGGGCTGAGGCAGGGATTACTCTGGGATTGTGGTCTGGGCTCCTATCTGGTTCCATAGACTTTTCTGCTGACTTTCCAGGTCCTTTGTGGTGTCTCTGGGCTGAGAGGTCTGGAAGTTACCAGTACTGTCCCTGATTCAGAGGTTGGGCTGAGGCCAAGGGCTGGGGCTAAATGGTGTGGCCAACACCAAGATTTCATGCTAGACTCTCACTGTGATGTAACAGACCTTTATCTCTGACCTACTAAGTTGCCTTCAGTTGGAAAATATTCTACTCTTCTTTTTTGGGGTGTTCTGATGCTCTATAATTTGTTTAGAGTCATTATTTAAAGGAATTTGGAGCAGCTTGGGGAGAAGTTGGGTGAATTCCTGCCTTTATTCCTCCATCTTTGCTCCATCTCTCTATCTAGAGATATTTTAAGGTCTCTGCCACTCTCCCATGGAGCTATGCCCCAGGTCTTTCACTGCATAGGATCTTGTAACTGGAAGCCAATTTTCAATCCTCCATTTTCACAGTTGAATTTGTGTTAAAATCTGATTTGGAGTTCCTTTCTTGCTACTTGCCCCAGATGCCAGAAAGTTTGGTTAAATTGGGGGGGGGGTAGGTAGAGAGGGAGATGAGCTCTTGTCTACTTGTATAATGTTTTAAAAAGTATGGACTTTGCATGCATTTATTAAAAATGTCAGGATATATTCTATCACCCTTAGATATTGTATATATTGGTTTTACAATGAAAATGGTTATTGATGGTAAAGAACCTAATGACTATCATTATTGATAGTAGCTCCCTCCCTTTCCTTTTATAGATAAAGAACACAGCATTCATAAAGTAGGGTCATAGAGCATATTAGGAACAAAAGGAAATCTAAGATCCAGGATTCCCAACTTCTAGTCTTTCTAATAGAGATTCAGAGGAACCATACATGAATCCATAGCAGCCATTTAGAGCAGGAAGTGACTTTAAAGGCCATGTTTTCTGATAGATAAAAGCACTGAAGCACAGAGTTTAATTAATTTGCCCAGGATCATTCAGCTAGTCAATGGCTAAGGTGAGATTTGAACTGAAGTTTCTCTGACTCTAAGATAAGTCCCGTGCTCTCTCTCCCAGAAAAGTTGCATTAGTCAGCAACGCACACAGCCTTTGCTGATGCATGTTAAAAATAGTTAGTTTTTGGAATGCTTTGAAATTTTCTCTGTTTACTTTTCATTCATCCTTGTCATCAAGTTGTTTTTCAATTGTCTTTGACTCTTTGAAATCCCATTTGAAGTTTTCTTGGCAGAGATGTTTGACCATTTTCTTCTCCAGCTCATTTTATAAAATAAGGAAACTTAGGGTAAAGTGACTTGTCTAAGCTCACATAGCCAATAAGAAAAAGGTGAGGGAAAAAGAGAGAGGGGGAGATTCAATCTTTTTGCAGTCATGTCCATCTCTTCATAATCCATTTGGAGTTTTCTTGTCAAAGATCCTGGGGTGGTTTGCCCTTTCCATCTTATTTTACAGATGAAGAAACTGAAGCCAGTTGATGAAGTAAATTTCCCAGAGTCACATAATAGCTGTCTGGAATCAGATTTGAGCTTATGAAGATGGGTTTCACTGATTCCAAGTCTAGCACTCTGTCTACTTCACTACCTAAGCTAATGAGGTTCAAAAGATTTCTGGACTGATATTCAGGAGATGGGTTTTGGTACTGGTTTATCACAGTATACTTGTGTCATTTTGAGTCTCAGTTTCCTTATCTGAAAATGAGAAAGTTGTATTAGATGATTTTTCAGGTTCTTTCTTGCTGCAGTGGTTTAGGATTTCAATTCATGCCTTTATTGGAGGATGCCATAACTCTCATTTCATCATTTCATTTCTTCCTTTTATCTTTCATTCATTCATGAGAACAGACACCATCCTTTAGCACTTAGCACAATGCTGTGCAATCAGTAAGCTCTTGACAAATGCTTTTTGAATAGAACCAAATTAAAAGATAGGATGGTAAGATTTTAGATTTTAAAAGGACTTTAGAATCATTGAGTTCCAAAAAGTGGAAACTAAGCTTCAGAGAAGCTAACTCTTGTCAAAGGTCATATAGATAAAAATAACAAAACTAGTTTATTAGCCTAGTTTTGTTTTTTATTTCAAATCCAATATTCTTCATTCTTTCTCTGAGATTGATAAAATGGTGGCAGAGCCTAAAAAGATCATGGGCTTTACTCCTTTTGCTCTACAATGTTTCCTCTTTGATATTATCTTTCTCATAAGTAACTATCTAGGGCTTACTATGGGTTTAGTACTGTGAAGGATAGGTAGGTGCTTGTGTGAACAAACATACACACACACACACATACACACACACACACACACACACACACACACACACACACACACACACACACACACACACACAAGAAGCCCAGCAGAAGATTTTAAGAAAAGTAGGAAAAACAAAACAAACAAACAAACAAAAACAAAAGGAAAAGGGCAGCTAGGTGGTAAAGTGGATAGAGCCCCAGGGCTGAAGTCAGGAAGTCTTGAGATCTGATCTCAAGCCACTTAGTGCCTGTGTGATCCTGGGCAAGTCCCCTACTCCTGTTTGCCTCAGTTTCCTCATCTATAAAATTTGGTAGAGAAGAAAATGGCAAACTGCTCTGTCTCTTTGTCAAGAAAACCCCAGATCGAGTCATAGAGGCTCAGACTTGAATGAAACACCTGCAATGAAATAAGGGGGGGGGGGGGGACTCAAATGAAGGAAATTGTCAGAACGTAAATTCGGGTAAGAGAGATGTGATGTTAGTGAGTGACAGATACATTTATAGATGGAAATTCTAGATATTTATATTAGAGCCAAAGCCACCAGTTCTTGTGTGATGGCAAGCCCTAGTTATATCCAATGAAGAGTTTTTGAAGATGACAAATATATTTCCTAGAAGAAGGTCTAGGGCTGAGGTTGGAGAATGAGAGCAATCCTCCTTGAGAGTAAAAGCTACACTTTGAACAGCCCAGACGGCGAGAAGCAGTATGGTTTCAATCACTTCTGCCTGCCATCTAGGTACTCCTGACATTACTTGGCAGTCAGCCTGCCTCTAATGGAATGTGTCCTGCAGCTGGGAATTAGGTCATCTGTAATTCACTTAATAGCATTTTATGAGCTGGGCTCTGATACAGAAGAGCAATCCAACCTTACCAAAGAGAGCTTTCCCTGGTGAGCAGAGTTGGGGGTGGGAAGAATGGGGTGGGGTAGGGTTAGGTACACTATTGTGTAGAAGACAGAGTGAATGATCTGTGCTTCCTTGTTTACCCCACCCCCATTCCCACCTTTTCTGACAATCCCTGGGGAAGAGAAGAAGAGCGGGAGACATTTTTATTTTTTTTTTTCCTTTCTGAAAAGAACCTTACATGCTTGGAAATATGGCTTTGTTTATCATATTCTGAGACATGAACACACTATATCCTTCTTTGTTTTTCATTTTGGGATGACATGATTTCAGACCTTTCTCCTTTTTGTAAATACTTCTGCTACTACCCATCGATTGCTTGGGTGACCTCTCAGAAACCAATTGGTCTATGCATTTATTAACTAAATGCCAGGAAGGAAATGAATGTAAACTGTTTGCATTTTTGTTTTTCTTCCTAGGTTATTTTTACCTTCTGAATCCAATTCTTCCTGTGCAACAAGAAATTCAGTTCTGCACACATATATTGTATCTAGGATATACTATAACATATCTAACATGTATAAGACTGCCTGCCATCTAGGGAAGGAGTGGAAGGAAGGAAGGGAAAAATCAGAACAGAAATGAGTGAAAGGGATAATGTTGTAAAAAATTACACCATGCATATGTACTGTTAAAAAAGTTATAATTATAAAATAAAAAAATATTTTAAAAAACCCCAAAAAACTAAATGCCAGGAAGAATCATTTTCAACCAAATACCCATGCTTACTTAACATAATATGTCTGTTGATATGGCGATCAATGCTTTTTGATCATCTCTGGACCTCAATTTCTTCAACTGTGAAAAGATGAGTTGGACTCAGTGATTTCTAAGGTTTCTTTCCATTCTAAAATCCTACAATGTCCTGGGGACTGAGAATTCTCCTGACTGTCACAAATAGCTTCTTGATTTTAGACAAGCTACTTATCTGACCTCAGTTTCCTCAGAAACCAATCATTGTATTTATTAACAAAATGCCAGGCACCAGTGAAGAATCCTTTTCAATAAAATATCCATGGTAATTTAACAGAATATGTCTGTTGATAACAATAATCAAGGCTCTTTGATCATTTCTGGACCTCAGTTTCCTCATCTGTGAAAAGATGATTTGAACTCAATGACTTTTAAGGTTTCTTTCCATTCTAAAATGCTATATTACCCTGAGAACTAGAGAACTCTCCTGACTGGCACAAATAGCTTCTTGATTTTAGGCAAGCCACTTATCTGACCCAGTTTCCTCCTTTGTAGAAAGAAGGTTGGACTAGATAATCTTCCAGGTCACTTATAGTTTTAACATTCTATGACATATAGATCCTATTTTATTTTCTTCTAACCCCTAGGACCCTACATCTTTCTGTGTGAGAAATCTAATATATGGCTCATGGATTATTTGAAAGGGTCACAGAGGAAGCAGGTTTTAGAACACAAAAAAATAAGTAATAACTGAGGCTGAACTTCTGGTTTTCACTTGAGCAAATTCCTGTATTCTTCTTATTTTCTAACTTATAGAATGGAACATAATAAATTATGCTATGGGGTCCCATCCAACTGAATTGAAGAAATAAAGTATTTCTTTCTACATATTCTGAAGCTTTTTAAAATATAGCTTTTTATTTTTCAAAATATTCAAAGATAATTTTCATCTTTGCAAAATCTTGTGTTCCAAATTTTTCTCCTTCCCTCTCCACATCCCCTCTCTCCTAGACAACAAGTAATCCAATATAGGTTAAACATGTTCAGTTGTTCTAAATATATTTCCACATTTATCATGTTGAATAAGAAGAAAAACAGATCAAAAAAGAAAAATAAAATAGAAGGAAAAAACAAACAATCAAACAACAATAATAAAAAGATGAAAATACTATATTGTGAATAACCTGAAGCTTTGGCATAGCCTAATGCCTTAAAAATCTGGAAATTGAGATGAAAGCCACAAGAGCCACACATTTATTCTTTCTTTCTCAATATTTATTATGAAATCAGTTTTTAAGGTGGACAAGAATGCTTAAATATATGGTTTACATGTAACACATGATTTCTATAGATCATTACTATAAAAATTTGCCATTTACTTCCTCTGTCTTTTTCCAATTTCTGCTCTTGTTTATTCATTCCTATTTTCATATGTGATTTTTTTTCTTTTTTATACAGATTAAGAAAATGTAAATTTTTTCTAGTAATGCTTTCTTCATCCTTCATTTCATCTATCTTCCTATCTTTCTTCAGTCTTATTTGCATTGCAATGTTTCATTCTATTGCTATGCCACATTTTGGTGGGTAATTCTTGTATCTTTGAACCCCGAGCTGTCTCCAGGTTTTTTTCTAGCAAAAACAATGAAATCACAATTATTTTTGATACAAATAGCTTGTCTTTTAAGAGCATATTTCATGTAATACTATCACAAAATTAGCAGCAAATATTGGAAATGGGTTTGGATCTAGGTTCTCTTATCTACATGTGTGTTCTTGACAAACCATTAAACTCTGCTCAACCTCTTGTTCCTCAATCATAATAAGTGGTTTGAATCCAATGACTTCTGAGATATCTTTCTTTCTAATCTATGATCTCATGATTTTATTACCTTGTTTTGTTTATTTGTTTTTGCATGACCCTTGTAATGTATTTATCAGAGATTCAATATTTCAAAAGATTTTGGGATTTCATCAATGTGAATATTCCTTCTAATGGTGCAAAAACCAATTTTCCCATGACTTTTATATTACTTCAATTCTTTCCCCCATACTCTTATAAGTTTTTCAGAGGGGATAATGTACAAAGAACTTCCCACTATATTTCTTGACATTATGTGTACCAGTGTTACATTCAGATAATCAATCTATAATCGTTTATTCCTTTTATGTAATTGAATTGCTTTTTTTTTCTTGTGATACATTTTTTGGTGATAAGCTTATATTCATCATCAGCAACATGTTACAAGCTATTTATGGCCACCATTTGTTTCTCCATTATAGGTGACCTATAATTTTGATTTCTCTGAGATGGTAATGTTCTATGATTCACAACAATATAAGAGAACTGGTTGACTATTGGTGTTGAAAAAAATGGAGTTTTATTTCAAAGGAAATCTTGGGTTATTGACAGCAAAGAACATTTCCCAACTGGGAATTCTATTCAATTCAGGATGCAGATCATTGTCTACAATGTTCATACAAAGTATGTGTTTTATGGGTTGCCTCTGTAAATTAATGTAATATTCTGCAAAATAGGAATTCTTCCTCCACTTGGCTTTTCTTGTGTGGATAGTTAGACTGAACTGTTTTGAATAATTATGTGTTTTATTTATGAAATTTAATGGTGTTATGTAAATTGATGCAATTATGATATCAAGTGCAAAAGGAGCATCTGGGATACATCATTATCCTTAGGTGAGTATATAAGGGTTTAAAGATGTTGTTTTCCCTATCTTTTGATAGAGAAAATAATTTTCCATAAAAAGCTAACAGATCTTTTCCACTTGTCTCTGTTTGTTGCACTCCTTTCAGTTTCTTCTACAAATGCTTTTGTGATGATATGCTTTAATAGGGTCTTACATCAAGCTTTTATATAATCTCATTTTTTCCTTTTACTGCTTCTTACTGCTTTATGAGGTTATGCTGTTTGTGATCTTTCTCTTTTCTACTGTGTAAGTCTGAGCAATTGAGGTTATATTCTAAAACTTTATTGTCTTTGGCTGTCATATCTTTCGACTTGGTGAGGAGAGATAGTCCTAAATAGCAGCTTCCAAAGATTCTAAAATAGCAAAATTTGTGAATCACTTCATTTCTACTTCTAATGATGAACTGATGAATTTACTGAAGCATTGCAGGAAAAAATAATCTATTGAATATTCTTTATGTATTTAGCACTCACACTAAGCTGTCTGAGAGATAAAAGAGAGAATATAAGGCAGTGAATAAGAGATATGGACTTGACAAAACTAATGCATTAAGCAATTAAAGAGCACTACATGCCAGCATGTAATCAAGTGCTAATGGATTTTGAACAAACTATAAACTCAATAGGAAGTCAAAGAAGTAAGAGATCAGTGAGAGTTACTGAGCAAATCTTATATAGAAGATAAGGTTTGAGCTGGGTCTTGAAGTAATATTTGAATAGGTGGGGAACAGAAAGGTATAAGCTAAGGAATGGAGGCAGGAATTAATATGGCATGGTGAAGATGGACTGATGAAGAAACTGATCTGATTGAAGTGAAAGGTAACTCTAACAAAATTGTTATGTGCTCAGTGAGCAATACTCTTTATGCTACTTTAGCAGAGCTATAAACTAGGGTGAGACAATTGGATCTTTTCTTTATGGTGGAGATATGTCCAAAAGATGGAAACTTCCCTCAGGATGAGAAATAGGAAGGACTGACTAAGGAAGGAGATGAGAACAGAGTCCAGGGGGTGGTAAGAGTAAGAACATAGCTGTGACCATGCTGAATTGATAATAGAATAGAGATAGGAGGGAAAGGAAAAGTTTCTCAATTGGGACTTTAGTGGGTTGACTATCTTAAAGTATTCTTCAGATGAGAGGGAAGAGAGAGATGCCAAAAGGGCATTCTTGGTTTTCCTTGACCTGAGAATCATTTCTTTTCCTTGAAATTTTATCCTCAGATTCCCATGGAAATGTATGGGCATTAAATGCCTGTGGGAGACAGAAACCAAACTTACCTAAAGAAGGAAAATTGTTTCTTTAGGCTCTGGAGTTCTCTGTAGCTTTTCAGTTCTACTTCTAGGAAAGCAGCAGTGGGAAGGGTTAGGTACTTAAGAAGGGGTAAGGCTGGGTAGATTGCCACCCCTTTTGCCTCTGGTACTGCTTGGTGTTTTTTCTAGGGGATATCTGTCTCTTATTCTAGGGACCTTTTTGCCTTGAAACTTAGTCCTCTCAAGCTACTCCAACTTTGTAAAGGATTGGATCCTGAAGTAGAAGATGTTATGAGTGAGGGTGCAACTAGAAAAACTGAGGGGGAACTCCTCCCTACTCAACTTCTTATTCTTAATTTTGAGACTTGGAAAAGCTGATGCTCCTCACCTCCTCTCTGAGACCAAACAATGGACTAGAAATCAGAGGATCTAAGTTCTAGTTCCTGATCTACATAAATTTGGGTCTTTATTAGTAATAAAGATTCTTGTCCAGTGTGGTTTTGGGGGCCTCTTCCACCTCTGATAGTTCATGAATCTGAAATTTGGACTCAATTTGATTCCATTTTAGCTAAAACTTAATTTCACTAAGAGGTAAATTCCCCTCCATCTCGATACATTAAGAATTTAGAAGGGTAGTCCTTTCTCATCCTGCTCGAAAAACATCTGTAATTTTGTGGTAAGCCTCCCAGTAATCAGGCTTTTTAGCTGCCAAGTATGAGGAGATGGTCAAGTTATCAAGGATTAATTAAAACAAGAAGCTACAAAATGATCTACTTTTTCTAGGCTAAGAAGTGAGCCACTTCACTCCCAGCATCTTGTGGTTTTCCCATCTCTGCCTCCTGTCACAGATCTGTATCTACATCTTACCCCTTGCTATCTCTGCACCTGAGGGAACTTTTCATTACATTTCCCCACAGTTTGGAAATATAGTGCTGATGTCTAATCCAAATAAAAATTCCTAGTTATAGCTCTGCACCCTGTACTATGTTGCTGTAACATTTTTTGTCCTGTTTGTCTTAATCTCTCTCTCTCCAAAACTTTATTTTATATTTTGATTATATATTTTATATTTTGATTTATTTTATATATTGATTATTTTGGAGAGGGATAGGGACAAAATGTGTGTATTTATTGGTATAGATTTCTATTAATGAAAAACAGCAACTTTTCTTCAACAGTAGTCTTAAGAAAGCTGTCTAAAGCATTGATAGCTTAAGGCACTTAACTAGGTTTTCACAGCCAGTATAGTTGGATTAAGTGACTTGCCCAGGGTGACAAAGCTAGGAAGTGTTAAGTGTCTGAGCTCAAATTTGAACTCAGGTCCTCCTGACTTCAGTAGTGATGTTCTAACCATTATACCACCTAGCTGCTCACAGCCAGTATTTGTTAGGGAAAAGACTTTCTGGATTTAAGGCCAACTATTTCTTCTTTATGATACATTATATCTCATTATCTTTAAAGAATCCATATATTTTGGAGGAGATATTTTCTAGAAGGATAAAAAAAAAACATGCTCTAAGATGACAATACAATATCTCAAGGATCCAGAGCAGTTATTCCTTTCACAAATATAGGACAGAGCACTCCTTTGCTTTGCTAAATAATAAACAAATAATTAATAACAACAACTAGGATCTATTATAACATAGTATATGTAATGTGTCACCTATAGTGTTAAATATATAATAGCAAATATAATAACGTTCATTATTATAGCATGCTCATAGAGTTTTAGGATTTTCAAAGATTTACATCCTTTATGTCACTTGGCCCTCATAGTAACCCTGAAAGATAAATGCTGTTATCATTTCCTTTTTATGTATGAGAAAATAGACTGACAGAAGTCAAATAATTTGCCCTGAGTCACACAGCTAAAAAGCATCTGTGGTGAGATATGAATCTGCATTTTCCTGATTCTAAATCCAGCACTCTCTCCACTGTGCTAACTAGTTAGTTTTTGTAAGTTGCCACAGACAGCCCCACTTTGGCCAATCTTCTCATAATTTCTCTAAGATTGTCTAGCTTTATCCACAAATAGTTTATATTTAAGCCTTTCCAGTTATATTCTTTAAGAGTTTGTATTTTAATTGCATAGGATTCCAGAATCTTAGACTGCTCAGGGCCTTTGCCCAACCTCTACCTGAACAATAATTTAATCTACAACACATTTGAGAAGTGATCTCTCAGCTTCTGTTCTTCTGTTAGAAAACTTTTTTTTTTTTTTTTTTGGTTGAGATTTGGTTGAGTAGCCAGGAAGTATTAAGTGTCTGAGGTCAGATTTAAACTCAGGTCATCCTGACTTCAGGGCTCTCCACTGCATCACCTAACTGCCCTGGAAAACTGTTAACATTGGGAAAATCCATTCTATGTATGGACTCTATTCTGTTTGGGCATCTCTAAGATTTTTTTCCCTCCCAAATCTCTCTTGCTGCAACTTCTACTTTCTTCTAGCTCTGTCTTCTGGGAATGAGCAGAAGAAATCTTAATTCTCATTTATGTAACTGATATCATATTACTCTTAAGTCTCTATTTCAAGATAAACATCCCCAGTTCCTTCAGTAGTTATTCATATCATGTTCTACAAGTCCTTTACTATTCTGGTTGTGATTTTCTTAATGATATTACTGTTTTTCCTAAAATGTGGTGCCCTGAACTGAACACCGTACTATAGTTCACTGAAAAAAATACAACAAAAAATTTCTTTTCTAACTTCTTGGGCAAGTGTTTATCTTCTATTTGTCTGTAAAATGGGGATAATATTTCTGTAGATAATATTTGAAAAGTGCTTAGTATAGTGACTAGCATATAGAAGACACTTAAGATGCTTAAGTGCTCCCTTCCTTTCTTCCTTCTTGGTGCTGAACATTAGACATTTCGATGAAACCTAAGATCACAGTCTTTTGAGTTGTCATATATCATTCAACTTAACTGTTTCATTAAGCCCCATGGCTCTCTCCAGGTAAACTATCTAATTATGTCTCTCCTATCCTTTATTCATGAAACTGAATTTTTTTAACCCATGTCTAAAACTTTACATTTATCTTTAATATATTATGTGTAATATTCAACACAATATTATAATCTGTCTATGCTCTTTTGGTTTTTTAACCTCTGCAATAATGTGCTTACCATCTCTTCTAAATATTTCATCTGCAAATTTTATAACTGTTATTTTTACTTTTATTCAAAGCATTGATAAAAATGTTGGGGATAATAGTCAAGGACAAATTCTTGGGACACAGTCTATCAAAAACCTTCCAAGTTCATAGTGAAGTAATAATGACCACTCTTTTTCATCCAGAAACCTAAAACTTGTCCTCAGATGTCATCTTGTTAGCCAGCCATTAAATTCTTAAATTTAACTTTCTTTTCTGAAGTTTATATAATGGAAATTTTCCATTAGGAAGTTAAACATTGAAGAAAGCATCATCTATTTTCTTAAGGGCTTAAATTTCTTGGTCATTGTTCATGATCCTTCAAATGCTTTCTAAATTTTTGCAGGCCAGATAATTAGTGCCAACTGGAATCATTAGGAATTGGTCATTTTTGTGTTTGACAAATTTTGAAGGGGAGGGCATATCAGACAAGGGTCCTCCATTATTTCCTATTATAGACACATGCCCTAAAATAACAGCAGATTTAACTATAGATATGGAAATTTCTATTTCATATTCATGCTAAAATGAAGCATTGGAGGAGGACTTCAGGGAATTAAGAACAGATTACTCTTGGAAACTCCAAGCATTTCCTCTTATTATAAGACAATAAGGATAGAATCAAACTGGAGCACATTGTCAGCTTCTCCCTTGCACTTGCTTCACCATGAAGAATGTTGCCAGTTCCAAAAAGTTAATGATCCACAGTTTATGCATTTTTATTGACTTAGCCAAACCAAAAGCCAAAGAGAAGAATTATTATTCCCTCCCTCCCCTATTAACATAACCCCCACTTATCTAGAATTTACCTTGTGTATTAGGGGATTAGAATTCCTTCTTGGATATGTCAAAATATGAAGTCACTTTTTACCAACTTTATGTAAAGAGTCTAGTAGCAGACATGGGACTAGGTTCAAAGTTTTCTCATTTAAAAATCATAATTAAACCAGATATATCAAGGTAGATAAGATAAATGGTCAAGTTAGTGTGGGAGACCCAGTTTTTGTGCCTTCTTCCTCCTTCTCTAAGGTCTAGGAATTATGGATCAAACTCCCAATTCTATCGTTTAATTGAATAGGATTTGATAAATTGGTCTGTGCTGATGAATTATTGATTCCAGGCTAAAAAGGATATTGAGAGATTAATCCAAACTCCTTGTTTTACAAATACTGAGGCCCAGAGATGTTAAGTTGACTTTCTGAAATTCAACAGGTAGGAGCTTAACCAGATTTTGAATTCAAGTGTTTTAACAACAAATCTGGTACACTTTCTACTACATTATGTCTGCCAAAGCTTCCAGTTGAAGTGCCAAAAGACTGATTAATATATCAGAAAGCCAGCTTACCTTTATAGAATTTAGATGTGAAAGAACTTAAAGGTAATCAAGAAAGAGGAAGAAGGGGAAATATTATTAATTTAGGTTGAGAAATATAACTGTAAAATGGACAGTTGTACCTTTTTGTGGAAGGCCAGGAGTTAGGTTCAAAGTTTTCTCATTTAAAATGGATCTTGTTAGCCTGGCATTCACTTCTTAAATCTAGATTTCTTTTCTGAAGTTTGTAATAGTGATGAAAATGCCATCTCTTTTCCTAAGGGCTTAATTCTTGGTCATTGTTCATATTCTTCACAATGCTTTTCATATTCTTTAAGGTCATATCATTAGTGTCCACTGGAATCATTAGGAATTCATAGTTTTCAAGTCTGACAAATCTTGAGAGGTGGATCTTCCCTCATTTCCTAACATAGATACATTCCCTGAAATAATTGCTCTTTCTAGTAGAGAAACCAAATTAAGACCAGGAGATGGTTACATGAATATAGTATCAACACAAAGAGAACAGTTATTGAGCTATGGTTGCCTGGCGAACTTCCCTTCCTTACTCTACAGATAAACTTATCTAGCAGTTTAGTCAGTCAAGGTACTCTTTCCACTGAATAACAATGAATAACACAGAAAATATTTGTGCTCTCTTGCTGCCCCATTTCCAGATCCCATATAGACTAACCCTCATTGTATTTTTATATTTCATTATATCATTATCTTTCTTTACTACAAAGTACCTTCATATAAATATATAACTTCTAAGATTAGAAATTAATCTACACTGATCCTAATTTAGGTTGACTTATTTTTGGTGATCTTAGGCAGCTATCTTTAAAGTTTTATTAGTCATCCTATAAAAGTGAAGCTTGTGAAACATACAGTGATTTCTATGTATACCCAATGACTTCTATTTTGGAAGGGTTCATATTATTTCAATCAATGATATTGGTCATTCCTATATAGATATACCCAAGAAATATTGTAGGTTTGATTCCAGACCACCACAATAAAGTAAATATTGCAATAAAGTGAGTCACACAATTAAAAAAAATTCTTAGTCTATATGAAAGTTATGTTTATATTATGTTGTAGTTTACTAAAATATGTATTACATCTAAAAACAATGTTTATACTTCATTTAAAATATGCTATTGCTAAAAAAAAATGGAACCAAATTTAATCCCTCAGAGTCTCATAATCTTTTTTTCTGGTAAAGGATCTTGTTCAATGTTGATGGTTTCTGACTGGTGAGAATGGTGGTTGCTGTAGGTTTTGGTAGATGTGGCAATATCTTAAAATAGGATAATAATTAAGTTGGCTACGTCAATTGTCTTTTCTTTTCACTTAAAATATGTAAAGACTATTGTAGGGTTTTATTAAATGCCATAATTTTCATATTGTTTTATCTTGGAACAGTAAAGTTTGGGAAGAGGGAAAGACACAGGGAACAGCTAGTTTGTGGAGTATACACAACATTTATTAAATTTGCCATCTTATATGGAAGCTCCCCAAAACAAAATAGAAATATCAAAGATAACTTATCACAGATATAATAATATGTAATTTTAATATAATGATATTAAATATTTATAATAAAATGATAATATTATATGATATAATAATAATGAAATGTTTGAAATATGAGAATTATCATAATGTGATACAGAGTCAAGTTGTGAGCAAATGCTGTTGGAAAAAATGCTATCAACATACTTGCTTGATCCAGGGTTGCAGGAAACCTTCAATTTATAAAAATTACAATATTTGTGAAGCACAATAAAGCAAAGCACAATAAAACGAGACATAACAATGCCTGTGTTTCCTATCTGGGTTTCCTATTCTTTCTCTCTCTCTCTCTCTCTCTCTCTCTCTCTCTCTCTCTCTCTCTCTCTCTCTCTCTCTCTCTCTCTCTCTCCTTTCTCTTTCTCTGTCTCTCCCTTTCTTTTTTACCTTTTCCTTAACTGTCTCTTAGAATCAAAACATTCATATACATAAAAGCAACTTGAAGATCATCTGCCCTATAACACATTATATAGATGATGAAACTGGAGAGATTAAGTGATTTAATCCAGGTTCCAACTACCAGACTATTATCCCTCCCTCCTTCCCTCCCTCTCTTCCTTCATTTCTCCCTCTCTCTCCACTTTCCTTCCTTTCTTCCTTTTCTTTATAAAAATAAAGTTTTATTCATACCTTTTGATTTTTCACAACAGTTTTTTTTCTGTATACAGTCTTCCCTACTCCGCACTCTCATATCCCTTCCCATTGCTCTGTATATTCTTTTTTATAATATAGAATAATTGTTAAATAAAACCAATCACCACAGTGAACATGTCTAAAAATCTATGGCATTCTGCACTTATAGGTCTGTTATTTTTTTTTGATAATAGATAGGTATATTTCATCTTCTCTTACCTCAGAACATGATTTTTCATCAACATTACTGAGCCTTCAGTTCAATTTTCTTTTCATTTGCATTTTTGTGGGGAATATATTGTTTTCTTGGTTCTGTTTAATCACTGTGACAGTTTGTACAAAGCTTCCCATATTTCTCACATTCCTAATATTTATTGTTTCCTCAGCACAATAATTTTGTATTTCCTTCCTTCACCACAGGTTCTTGGCCATTGCCCATTGATCTGCAGTCACCTCCCACTACTCTTATCCTAATCACTCTTAAGTCTACCACAGGTAGTTCTGGCATGAATATTTGACATACTTAAAGTCTCTCTCTAGTGATTTTTTCAATATATCCAATGTCTCAAGCTTGGGGATCCAGTATATTTTGGGGTCAGAATTTTCTTTGTTTACTAATTATACTTTCTTAGCAATAAGACATTGGAAAGTAGCAGAATTCACAGTTTCATGTAGAATCATCCCTTTTATTTTACTATGTTACAAAATTGCTTGTTTTATTCCACAAATTAATTTTTAAAAGAAAAATAGCAGAGATATTTTACAATATTCCCTCAAATTAAGAATATTAAAAAGGGTAATTATATACATATTTATTTGCATATATATGTTTTTTTTTGCATATAGAGGATAATATTCTTTTAATGACCTTAATATACCTTAACTCCAAATCCTGAAGATATCTATCCAGTGATACAAATGAACGGGAGAAATGAATACATGGAGAGCCTGACTTAAGCAAAATTATGAACTAGAAATATAACTTCATCACCCAGACACTTCCCCCTCCCTGTTCTTTCCTTCTTTGTGGCACTTTCTTCATCTTTGAACTTAAATATTCATTTTGTATGCATCTTCATCCCCTGACTATACCTTTATTTAGATTTGTATTCCCTTGACAATGTTTGCTCTTACCCACAAACCCCCTTCTTTTCTGCTAATGAGCTCAGATATTTGTCTAGGAGTAAAAGAATATGTCAGAATAATTTACCTTATAGTGCTATAAGACCAAGGACTATAGTGCTATAAGAATAAAGACTAAGGACTCGTAAAAGTAATGATACTATAGTAGTTAAATTTGTGACAGACAGAAAGGAGAAAATATTCATGGACAAAAGAATACCTTGTCTGCTCTACAAATAAGTAAGGTATGCCCTGAGCATGTAGCACAGAATGAAAAGGAAAAGTGTGGGAACAGGAATCACATATGGAATCTAAGTCCAGCTCCATTAGTAAATCATTATGTGATCTTGTGCAAGCGATTGATGCTCTCTAGCCTTAATTCTCAAAGTCTATAAAATAATTTGAACTAATGATCTCAGAGGTATCTTTTATCTTTAATATTATGAGGTCCATGACATCTCTTGCATCCTTCCTTCCTTTCTACTCACACACCACAAGTCTTTTGTCTCTCCAGTTCAGCTTTTAAAGTGATATTCCTAAATCTGCCATCATTTCATCCTCCTACTCAATCAAGATTAGTGGCTCTCTATTTGTTCTAGTATCAAATTCATACTCTTTTAAATCATTAGGTAACATAATGCTAGATCCAAGATCTGAGTTCGAATTTGGCCTCTGATACGTATTAGCTGAATGACCTTGGAGAAGTCACTTAAAATCAGTCAACCTCAATTCCCTCAATTGTTAATGGGGATAATATTAGCACCTACTTCTCAAGTATGAAGATCAAATAAGATATTTTTAAAGTGCTTTGTACAGTGATGGCACATAGTGGTTGTTTAATAAATGCTTGTTTTTTCTCTCTTCCTATTTAGTATCAGGGCAGGGAAGTGGCATAGTAGAGTGCCAGGCCTGGAGTCAGAAAGACCTAGTTCAAATGCAGCTTTCAAACACTTACTAGCTGTGTGATTCTGGGCAAGTCATTCAATCTTGTTTGTCTTAGTTTCCTCATTTGTAAAATGAGTTGGAGAAGGATTCAGTATCTTTACCAAACAAACCCCAAATTGGGATCATGAAGACTTGGACTGAAATACCTGAACAACAATTCAGTATTTAAAGTCCTTCACTACCTTCTTTCCAAGCCTCATTACATATTACTATTATTTATACACTATATCATAAAGCAAAACAGCTTACTCTATTTTCCCTTCCATTTCTAGAAGTAAGTTTTTCCATTACCTGTAATGCCTTCCCTTTTAATCTCTAGCTCTTCTAGTTCCTAATTTCCTCCAAAGAACATCTCAACTGCCACTTCTTATATGAAAACTTTAAAGATCCTCACATTGCTAGTTCTCTTCCCCTGAATTTTCTTATATTTATTTTGTATACACTTATATTTGTACATGTAGAATCTCAAATAGGATTTTAGCCTCTTGAGGGCAGGGATAATTTCTTTTTTGTCTTTGTATTTCTAGTACTTAACATAATTGTTGGAACATAGTTGGTCCTAGATAAATACTTGTTGATATTTGATTGACTGATATGATATCAAAGAAGTTTTTTATTAAATTGTTGTTGTTTGTACTTCATTTTCAAAGAGAATCAATGACATCATAAATGATGTTTTGACTCATAGATAAACTGGATTTAAGTAAGGCAGTGTTGTATATAATCATCACCTCTCTCTGTCTCCATTCAATTTTCTCCAAAGATTTGTCATAGATAACTTCTCTAAAATTGTATTTAACTCCTTAACTTCTTTCTTATTTATTTTGTACTTTGATTTATTTAGTTCTAAGAAAGCAAGGTTGAGATCCCCCACTAGTATAGTTTTGCTGTCTATTTCTTCTTGTAGCTCTCATAACTTCTCCTCTATAAATTTGGATGCTATACCACTTGGTGCATATATGTTTAGTATTGATACTGCTTCATTATCTATAGTACCCTTTAGCAAGATATAGTTTCCTTTCTTATCTCTTTTAGATCTATTTTTGCTTTTGCTTGATCTAAGATCAGTATTGCTACCCCCTGTTTTTTTTTTTTACTTCACCTGAAGCATAATACATTATGATCCAGCCTTTTACCTTTATTCTGTATGAATCATTCTGCTTTAAATGTGTTTCTTGTAAACAACATACTGCAGGAATCTGGCTTTTAATCCAGTCTGCTATCTGCTTCCATTTTATGGGAGAGTTCATCCCATTCACATTCACAGTGAAAATAACTAATTCTGTATTTCTTGCCATCTTAATTACCCCAAGTTATGCTTTTTTTCTTTCTTTCTCTCCAGTATTTTGCTTCTGACCACCTACTTCCTCAAACAGCCTTCCCCCTTTTCAGTCCCTCTCCCTTTCTTATACCTTTTCCCTATTACTTCTGTTTTCTCTTCTATCAGCCTCCCCCTTTACTTTCCCCTTTCTCCTTCCACTTCCATATAAGGTGAGACAAGTTTCTCAAAGAACTTAAATATGTTTGATATTTTCTCTTTCAGCCAAATCTGATGAGAATAAAATTCACACAATGTTTATCCCCTTCTTTCTTTTCCTCAGTTATAATGTCTTCTTTGCTTCTTTATGACATGCAATTTCCCTCATTTAACCTCCAGTTTTCTCTTTTCAATACAATCCCTTTGCACTTCTACTTTTTCATATTATCACAATAAAAGTATCACATTATACCCATAGTCTCTAAGTATGACCATAACAAAGATAGAGTTCTTGAGAGTTCTTTCCTATTTATCTTTTTATGCTTCTCTTGAGTTCTGTATTTGGATATCAAATTTTTTGTTCAGCTCTAGTCTTTTCATCAGAAATAAATGAAATTCACCTGTATCATTGAATGTCCATATTATTCCCTTAAAATAAAACTCAAGTTAGCTGGATAGTTGATTTTTGGCTGCAGTCTAAGTCCAGGCCCTTTGATCCTATAAGATGGACGTTACTAGGTCCTGGGTAATCCTATTTGTGGTTCCTTGATATTTGAATTGTTTCTTTCTGTCTCCTTCTAATATTTTTTCCTTGATCTGATAATTTTTAAATTTAGCTACTATATTTCTTGGAGTTTTCATTTTGGGGTCTCTTTCAGGAGGTGATCAGTGAATTCTTTCAATGGCTACTTTACCCTCTGGTTCTAGGACATTACAGCAGTTTTCCTTGATGATTTCCTGAAATATGATGTGTAGGCTCTTTTTTCCATTATGATTTTCAGGGAGTCCAATAATCCTTATATTGTCTCTCCTAGATCTATTTTTCTAGGTCAGTTGTTTTTCGATGAGTAATTCACATTTTCTCCTATTTTTTCCATTTTTGGGGTTTTGTTTGACTGATTCTTGAAATCTTATTTTGTCATTCACTTCCATTTGTTCAATTCTAATTTTTAGTGTATTATTTTCTTAAATTACCTTTTTTGGCTCCTTTTGTATTTGGCCAATAGAATTTTTAAATGAGTTGTTTTGTTCATTGCATTTTTCCAGTTCAAAAATTGTTTCTCAACAAATTGGTTTCTTTTTCATATCTGTTTTGTAAGGAATTATATGATTTTTCCATTTCATCAAATTTATTTCATAGGGAGTCATATTCTTTTTCTATTTCATCATATCTATTTTTAAGGAATTTTCTTCAGATAATTTCTATTTATCTTTTTCCATATTCTCTTGCAAAGATCTCATTTCCTTTCCCCATTTTTCTTCTAACTCTCTTTTAAGATACTTTTTGAAATCTTTCAAGAAAATCTTGTGAAATTGGGACCAGCTCATATCATCCTTTGGGGCTTCATTTGGAGTTGATTTGCTTTAGGAACCTCAGTGTTTAAGGTCTATTCCTCTCTCTCTCTCCATAAAAGTTGCTTATAGTCAGGATTCTTCTTACTTTTTTGTTCTTTTTAAAGAGTTGAGGTCTACTCTTAAGGCAAAGGGATGACAGCTGCTTTAATTTGTCCTGAGACAGTTCTACTGACTGACTTCTTGTACGGGGGAAATTGCAGCCAGGTCTTGTGTTCATCAGGGGTTTAGAGGCTTACAATTTGCTTTTTCTATTTGCTTTTGGGTGTCTTACAGCAAATTTGTTAAACCACCTACTTGCAACCAGGACAGAGTAGCCTAAGAACCTCACAGAAAATTCCCCACTGTGTGGACATCCCAATGCTTCCCACCCCAGTTCCTTGCCCTGGGCTCCCTATGCTGCAGTCTGGGCTCGGCAGACTGTTTCCCTGCCTGATTGAAACAGACCTGTTCTGAAATTCTTCCAAAGTATCTTTTTCTGGAAATGTTGTACTTCAAGTATTTGCGGATTCTGTCACAGGGTGTGGCCACTACACATGCTACAACTTTTTGGAACCATAGGTGAGAGGTACGTGACAATTGGATACCAAGGATGGATGAGCAGCCTTGCAAAGGGCTCATCTAGCCTTCACACCAGAAGGGCTCGTCTCCCCTGAATATCCTATATAACCCTTATGATTCTGGGGCAAATCATTTAACATTCCCCAGTCTCAGTTTCCTTTTCAATATATTTAATAGGGATAATAATAGCACTGGAGTTGTTGTAAGGATTAATGGAACAATATATGTAAAGTACTTTATAAGCCTTAAATACTATATAGTTTATTTATTTTATTTTTTTAATTTATGGGATAAAACAAGTATTTTCATAATATAGCATAATAAATAAACTAATTTCTATTCCTATAATTTACACACTATATCATATAATCAAACTTCTCTTCTTGCTGTTCCTCACACAGAAAACTCCATGTTCCCTTCTATTTCTATGTACAAGTTTCCCTATACCAATAATGCCTTACTTTTAATCTCTAACTCTTCTAATTTCTAATTTATAATTTCAAATACCACTTTCTATATGGGAACTTTTAAGATTCCCTCATTGCTAGTGCTTCCCCCCCAAATTCTGCACATGCAGAATCTCCTATAGGACAGAAACCTATTCTATAATTTGCCATTACAAATTTGTCAATATACATTAGAGTTATCATGTAAGTTTTTTTTTTCTTCCCTCCTACCCAAAAGATGATTGATTACCATTAAGGAAAAACATATATAACTATAGTAAAGGTGAATTATTAAGGCTATTATTTGGAAATTCCTAGATCTTTATAAAATTAAAATTTCTGGGAGTGGGAGGGGGGAGAAAGAGAGACAGAAACAGAAAGCAAGAAATGGAAAAAGAGACAGAGAAATACACACAGAGAATGGACAAATTGTCCCATTTAACATATTCATTTTCACCTCATTCTCTCTGTGTTGGTCTTTGTCTCCTTGTCTGTATGTCTTTCTGTCTGTATTTCTCCCACATACATCTTAGTATACTGCTGAAAGATGCAAAAATTGTTTTACTTCTTCAGTTTTAGCAATATGACTGAATGTCTACATTTAACAAATTTTAGTCTGTTCAGTGATTTGTATCATTTCTTTAATAGCCATTTCTTAGCCCTTTTGATTACTCTTCACCTCCTGTATTTATAATCTATATTCATTTCTTCTCCTTCCTTACCTCAGTTGGCAGTGAGCAAAGGTTTCTAGATTCTTGGATGATACCAGTAGTCTTAAATTCTTGTATCATAAGGTATTTTTTTATCACTGGTGGGCTAGTCTTATGGAATCTTAGAGGAATGATTAATGAAGGGAAAGGGAAGATAGTGGTATGTGGGGGAGAGATGGTGTTGAAGTCTGACAGTGTTGTCTCCCAGAAGGGTTTATTTTTTGCCTTCTGACCAATGTTGCTGTTCTGCTCATTTTCACTCAGCACTCCCTGACTCTGATTCTGTAGAGAGTCTATGAAAAAGGAAAGGAATTGAGGGCTTAATTGAGGAAAGGTTAAGGAGTGGGAGCAATAATTTCTCTAGCTATTTGCCATATCCTCCTCCTATCCTTTTTGTCTCTGAGGTTACAGTGACAAGATCCACTAGCAGCTTGAATAATGTATGGTTGTGGTCTATGTATTACAATCATAGAACCAAAGGGGCTATGTCCCTTTTGCCGAAGATCAGATTAATTCCTCAATCAATAAGTATTTGTTGTAGCCCTTCTGTGCCTTGGAAGTGCCCTCCTGTGTTATATCAAGTACAAGAAAAAGATTCCCTTATAAAATTTATAATCTAGGTAAAACTTATATACCATACTGCCTCAAAAAGTGATAGGTTGGAAAACTTAAGTAGAGGCTAGATGACCAACATCAATCCAAAAGTCTTATTGTACAAGGCACTGTGCTAGGTAATAGGGATATAAGTATCTATATAACACATGCAAAACATACAAAGTTATATGTGTATGTGTATGTATGTATGTGTGTGTGTGTGTGAGAGAGAGAATGAGTGTGTGTCTGTGTGGCGAAAGCTTAGCAGCTGGGGTGTCTGCTCTCATGAATTCAAGTGCAATTTCTCCTATTCTCTCCAGATTCAAATTTACTCTCTTTAAACAATTTCCCATCCCAGGATTTTTCAATCATTCAATTGGCCAAGGGCATGTTTCTAGGTTGTGCTCATTCTCACTTCAGATCTATGGAAGGGGCATGGGTTTGCAAAGCCACATATTTCAGACCAGGTAGGCATTAAACTCAGCATATTTATAAATAGATTAAATCATTTGATCCTCCTTACAATCCTAAGAAGTAGATACTGTTATTATCCCCATTTTACAGATGTACAAACTGAGCTTGGCCAAAGATAAATGGCTTGCCCAATGTTAGATAGCTAGTAGGTGACTAACGCAAAATTTGAGTTTGGGCCTTCCTGAATTCAAATAACCCTTCTTCACTTTGCAATCAACAGTCTCTATATACAAGCATTTATTCATGAAAACTTCTCTGATCTCATCAGCCAAATTATGTCCTCTGAAATCCCATATTATTTTGTGTCTGTTTTATGACAACAATCATATGCTATTCTGATTTGTAATAATTTTTGTATATGCCTTATTATCTTTATTAGGCTATTTAGATGCAGGAATGGTTTCATTTTACCTTTGTCTTTATGTAGAGTTATATCTTGCACAGAGTAAGTACCCAGAAAATGTTTATTAAACAAATGAATTAATGAATGAATGATGTAATCACGACTAGAAGAATGATAGAATTTAGAGATCATTTTTTCCAACAGTCTTTGTTGTTCTCTTTTGATACCTGAGTGACATTTGGCAGTATTGGGCTGCCTCTCACATAGGCTATAATGAAGAATCTGTTGTATCCTATGTTACCAGAGATTTTAAAAAATTATTCTGAAGCTCATCCTCCCTGTAGACTTCCTTGGTATTGACAAGGCACCTTCAAATTCTTCCATCTCTCATTGTATACTTGGTTTAGAGGAGAAAACTATAAATATTTAGGACCTGCCAAAGTCCTGGTTACTGGGTAGTGGTGTGATGAGAGGGGAGGATATTATGCAGTTCCACAAATTATATTTCCTGCTAAGAAATAAATCACATTACTGACCTGTCATTAGCAAGGGACATGCTTTTGGTAAGTCTTCATTTTCAGACTGTGGCTATATCTAATAATCTTTCTGACTCGAGTGGATGGGGGAATCTGTTTTATGTATGTGTTATATGCATATAATATGTGTATATTCATGTAAGTATGTGTTCTATTTTTTTTTGTCTTTGATCTACCTCATTGTGATAATAAGACACACATACACATGAATATGTATACATACACAGAAAACAGATTTAAAGAAATATTTGTTCCTGGAAAGGACTTTAGAGACTATCAGCTTCTACCCCTTCACTTCATATTGAGAAAATTGAGGACCTACGAAAGATATCAGTTTGTCATCACTAGTTTACAGCAAAACCATAACTCTTGACTTCTCAGATCATCTGAGCCACTGTAGGACTTTACGTATTGCCACCTCTGACCTTGGATATCTGGTATTGTAAGCATTCTCTAGTCAAGACTCACATGGTCAGAAGCCACTAAGTGCAAGTTTGTCAGATAGGCTTTGAGACAAAGTGCTCTCATGTCTTACTAAGAAGTTTCCTCCACTAAAATGTGGAGTGTGGATGTGACATGTAAAAATAGCTATGGATTCTATTTTGCTTTAGGTATTTACTACCTTTGTGATCTTGGGAAAAACATTTTACTTCTCTGGGCCTCAGTTTATTCATAAATAAAATGAGGAGGGAGGATGAGCTTTCTAAGATCCCCTTAAGATCCCCTGGATCCCTTTTTGTATGAATCACTTAACTATTCTGGGCTTCAGCTACCTCATCTTTAAGGTTTAGGGTCATAATGTGCATCTATTTCCCAGAAATATTGTGAGAAAGCATTTAGAATGAGTGATTGTTTCATGCCTTGCCAGTATAAAACAGTCTGTGCTAAAAACCCTAATTGTTTATAACTTTCTGACTAATATAACCCATGATATTTATAAACATAATGAATATTTTCTTTTGCAGAATAACTAATCTTCCTTCATGTCAGATGAAGGAGTTCAAAGTGCTATATCTAGGAAAGTAGCATTGTAAGAGAGTTGGATGTTTTTTTCTGTGTGGAATACTGTCTTAAAGTGAAATGATGTTAACAATGATGCTGCTGCTGATTATTGGAACTGCACTTTTAAGTTTGCAGAGTAATTTATACATTTTACCTTATTTGATTTTCTCAGCTCTTCTGTGGAATACATATTACAGGTAGTGTTATTATCTCCATTTTACAGGTGAGGAAACTCAGCCTAGGAGAAATTAAGTGATTTGTCCAATGTCCTACTGCTAATAAGTGTTTGGGGTAGGATTAGAAACCAATTCATCCTGAGCTTTATTTTTTTTTAAAATAAGTTTTTATTGATAAGCTCTGTTTCTCATATCATCAAAGTATTTTGTGTATTCTTCTCTCTCTATCTTCCCAGAAAACCATTTCACATGACAAATAGTACTCTCTCGAAAGGAGAGGAAAGAGTTAGCAAAGTAGACTGATACATTGAAAAAATCCAGAAAGATGTGCAATATGTAATATTTATGAATATCCCATATCCATGAAGGGGGAGATTGAGATAGATTTCATTCAAACCCTACTCGATCTTCATAACTTTGTTATATTTACTTTTGATTTGGAGTATGTCATTGTTCTTTCCATTTAACTATTGTAGATGCTGTGTATATTGTTTTCGTGGCTCTGTTTTATTCCACATGGAGATCTTTCCATGCTTCTCTGTATTTATCAGATATACAACTTCTTACGACACAGTAAGAATGCATTAAATATGATAATATATTTAGTCATTCCCAGATCAATGGGCATCTACTTTGTCTCCAATTCTTAGCTATCACACAAAGTGTTGCTTTGTAATTTGGAAGTCATAAGAACATTTTCGTCACTTCTAAGTAATGAAATGGTTTAAAGGATATGGACATTATAGTCACTTTATTTGGGTAATTCCAAATTTTTCCAAAATGTTTTTTTTAACCACTTTACAACTCCATCAACCATATAGTATATGTCTTCCCACAATACTTTCAACATTGACTATTGCCATTTCTCAACTTTCAAAATGAAGTGAAACCTAAAGCTTGTTTTGACTTGCATTCATTTTATTATTAATGTTATTGGGTATTTTTATTATGGTTGTCATTATTTTGTATACTCTTAAGAACTATTTCAGGCAGCTGAGTGGTGCAGTGGATAGAGCATCAGCCCTGAAGTCAGGAAGACCTGAGTTCAAATTTGGCTTCAAACACTTAACACTGCCTAGCTATGTGACCTTAGACAAGTCACTTAACCCCAATTGCCTCAGCAAAAAAATAAATAAAAATAAGAACTGTTTGTTCATTTTTTTGACTGTTTATTTAGCTACTGAAAAATGGCCTTATATATGTTTACATATATATATATATATATATGCTGTATATATTATATACATAAATATACACACCACATATGCATTTATACATATCAATGTCAATGCATATATAGTGTGTATATTTATGTATATAATATATATACACAGCATATACATACATATATTACATACACATATATTACCTATCTTGGATACCAAACCTTTATCAGAGAGATTTAATACAAATATTTTCCCCATTCAACTTCTCCTCTTAATTGAGATATATTGATGTCTGTGCAGAAACTTTTCAGTTTCAAGTAATCAGAATTATCTTTTATTTTGTGTAATTGCCTCTATCTTGATTTTTTTTGTTTGGAATAACTTTCTCTTCTAATTTTTATAGTATCTTTGCCTAGTCTATTCCATTGATCTTTCTGTTCTTTAACTAATAAAGATGGTTTTTATGACTGTTGCTTTATAATGCAATTCTTCCTGAAGCTTTTAATTATGGCTTTTCCTCATTTGATATTTTGACCATTGGCTCAGCATTATTCTCACATTAACATCTAAAACAAGGAAAAATAGAAAAAATTCCTTGGGTACAATATTTTGATATTGGCAAAGTATATGTATACTATTGTTGAGTGTATTTATTTAAATTATTACTTAATTTGAGGATTGTAAATGAGAAAAAAAGAAAAAAGGATGTATTTTTGTAATATCATCTTGGTGCTCAGGAACCATTTATTTAAATAATGAGAGAACTATTAAGATAGCAAATGAAGGTAGAATTAAAATACTTAAAGAGGGAGAAGGGAAAAGGTAATACGAAGGCAGTAAGGAACACAATAGGAAGATATAAAAATATTGTTATCATATTAAGATTTAATTTTAAATAGGTAAAACAGGAAAGGATAAACAGACATTTTTTCTGACAACAAAAATACTAATATTGGATTATCCCACGGATCTTTATTGTCTCAGGGATTAGTACTAATGATAATATTTTAAAAAAAGGTTTTTCATATATTATCTAGAAATATATAATGATATTTCTATTGTCTGCAAAATTTCTGAGTATTAAAAGGTCAAGCAAAGAGGGCTACATTATAGGAAAATGCCACAGTGCAGTGTAACTGACCAAAAAATGACAAACAAATTTCAACATGTGAGCTAATATATATGATACAGAATAAGCTTGGAGATCAACTGATAGCTCAGGAAGAGCTAATAGTTCAAAAATATTGTTGATTACACCCTGAAGATATTATGTGCAGTCACTAAGTCCCATAATATTTTGGACAACTGCAGGAAATTTTGTCCCAAACAGATATTATGACATGGTAAACTGTTAGCTAAACTTTACAAGATGGTGAAAATGATGAAAAAAAGCCAGAGACTCCCTTGAACTCTCTAAAATTCCTCTTTAGACAACTTTAAATAATTTCTTAAAACAAATTTTGGAGCAGCAGAATCCACCAAAGAACAGGATGAAAATAATTTTCTCCCAAGATAATTCAGAAGGTTGGCAGGAAAGATCTATCATGGAAGGGGGAAGTACTTTAGCACTGCCATTAAAGACTGTGCAATAGGAAATCATCAGCAGGCCTTATGTGGGGGATTATAGTATCAACCAGCACCTCTTTCTAGAGCTCTCAGTTCATAGGTGCTAAGGGGATCAAACAACTAGTCAGAACATTATAGGGATCTCTTGCTTGCACTGGGTACAGGAATCTGTTATAATATCCACACTTATATCTGAATCAATGTCTTTTGTAGCAGTCCCAAAGAGAGATGGGATATTAATATACCAGAAATTGTAGTCACAGTGAAGCAGGTACCCTGGTCACAGTTTGAGGGTGGAAAAGAATAGCTGTGGTTGTTCACAGATCAAAACATAGTTCAGAAGAGTACCAAATTTACCTTTCCTTAGATTATACTACCTTGAAAGAACTTAAAGCTTACAGATCCTCAGAACTCTGGAAATGGTTACAGAAAAAAACCTTATTACAGTATCTTCTTCACCCTCAGAACAGGATCCAATCTTGTTATAAAGCTCAAAGTAAAAAATAGACTGCAAAAACAAACAAATTAAAAAATAAGATCTTCACCATAGGAAGTTACTATGGTGACAGGGAAGATCAAAATACAAACTCAGAAGACAACAATTTTTTTCCTTTTGATTATTTTTTATTTGAATAACTTTTTATTTTACTAAATACTTATAAAGACAATTTTTAAAATTTACCTTTGCAAAAATCATGTTTCAACTTTCCCCCCTCCTTTCCTAGACATAGCCTTCCCATAGACAACAAACAATCCAGAATTTATCAAACATATACAATTCTTCTAAACATATTTCCACATTTGTTTCCTGCACAAAATAAATCAGATCAAAAAGTGAAAGAAAAAAAAGCATGAGAAAAAAACAACCAACAGACAACAACATCAAAATAACGTGAAAATACTGTATTTTGATCCACATTCAGGCTCCATAGTTCTCTCTCTGAGAGTGGATGGCTCTTTCTATCACAAGTATATTAGAATTGCCTTCAATCACTTCGTTGTTGAAAAGAGCCAGGTCTATTATAATATAATATAATATTTTTGCTGTGTACAATATTCTTTTGTTCTACTTACTTCACTTAACATCAGTTTATGTAAGTCTTTCCAAGTTTTTCTGAAATCAGTCTGCTTGTCATTTATTAGAAAACAATAATATTCCATTATCTTCATATACCATGACTTATTTAACTATTCCCTATGAATGATTGATGAGCAGTCACTCAATTTCCAATTCCTTGTCTCTACAAAAAGGGCTGCTACAAACATTTTTGCACATGTGGATCCTTTCCTCTTTTTTATGATCATTTTGGGATACAGACCCAGTAGAGACACTGCTAGATCAAAGAATATGCACAATTTGATAGCCCATTGGACATAGTTCCAAATTGCTTTTCAGAATGGTTGGATCAATTCACAATTCCACCAACAGTGCATTGGTGTTCTAGTTTCCCCACATCCCCTCCAGCATTTATCATTATCTTTTCCTGTCATCTTAGTCATCTGAGAGGTATGAGATAGTACTTCTTTTTTTTTTTTTTTTGGATGAATTTTTTTTAATTATAACTTTTTTTTTTTTTACAACATTATTCCTTGTACTCCCTTCTGTTCTGAATTTTCCCCTACTTCCCTCCACCTCCTCCCCTAGATGGCAGGTATTCCCATACATATTAAATATGTTATAGTATATTCTAGGTACAATATATATGTGCAGAACCGAATTTTGTTGTTGTTGTTGTTGTTGTTTCAAAGGAAGAATTGTATTCGGAAGGTAAAAATAACCTGGGGAGAAAAACAAGAAAATGCTAACAGTTTGCACTCATTTCCCAGTGTTCCTTTTCTGGATGTAGCTGATTCTGTCCATCATTGATCAATTGGAATTGGATTAGCTCTTCTCTATGTTGAAGATATCCACTTCCATCAGAATACATTCTCATATAGTATTATTGTTGAAGTGTATAGCGATCTCCTAGTTCTGCTAATTTCACTCAGCATCAGTTGATGTAAGTCTCTCCAAGCCTCTCTGTATTCATCCTGTTGGTCATTTTTTACAGAACAATAATATTCCATAACATTCATATACCACAATTTACCCAACCATTCTCCAGTTGATGGGCATCCATTCATTTACCAGTTTCTAGACTACAAAAAGGGTTGCCACAAACATTTTGGCACATACAGGTCCCTTTCCCTTCTTTAGTATTTCTTTGGGATATAAGCCCAGTAGTAGCACTGCTGGATCAAAGGGTATGCACAGTTTGATAACTTTTTGGGCATAATTCCAGATTGCTCTCCAGAATGGTTGGATTCTTTCACAACTCCAACTGTGTGCAACAATGTATCAGTGTCCCAGTTTTCCCACATCCCCTCCAACATTCATCATTATTTGTTCCTGTCATCTTAGCCAATCTGACAGGTGTGTAGTGGTATCTCAGAGTTGTCTTAATTTGCATTTCTCTGATCAATAGTGATTTGGAACACTCTTTCATATATGAGTGGAAATAGTTTCAATTTCATGATCTGAAAATTGTCTGTTCATATCCTTTGACCATTTACCAATTGCAGAATGGCTTGATTTCTTATAGATTAAAGTCAATTCTCTGTATATTTTGGAGATGAGGCCTTTATCAGAATCTTTAATTGTAAAAATGTTTTCCCAATTTGTTACTTCCCTTCTAATCTTATTTGCATTAGTTTTGTTTGTGCAAAAGCTTTTCAATTTGCTGTAATCAAATTTTTCTATTTTATGATCAATAATGATCTCTAGTTCTCCTTTGGACACAAATTCCTTCTTTCTCCACAAATCTGAGAGGTAAACTATCCTATGTTCCTCTAATTTATTTATGATCTCATTCTTTATGCCTAAATCTTGGACCCATTTTGATCTTATCTTTGTATGTGGTGTTAAATGTGGGTCCATGCCTAGTTTCTGCCATACTAATTTCCAATTTTCCCAGCAGTTTTTGTCAAATAATGAATTCTTATCCCAGAAGTTGGGATCTTTGGGTTTGTCAAACACTAGATTGCTATTTTTATTCATTATCTTGCCCTGTGAACCTAACCTATTCCACTGATCAACTAGTCTATTTCTTAGCCAATACCAGATGGTTTTGGTGACTGCTGCTTTATAATATAGTTGATGGTACTTCTTTTAATTTGCATTTCTCTAGTCAATGATTTAGAGTATTTTTCATATGACTAGAATGCAGACAACAAAATTAAAACTGATGCATACAAGCCTCAAATAAAATGCAAATTGGTTTCAGGTCTTAAAAGAGCTCAAGGGGGATTTTAAGAATCAAATAAAATAAATAGAATAAAAATTGAGAAAAATGACAATGATGCAAATAAATCATGAAAAAAAGTTCAATAGTTTGGTGAAGTTACCAAAACAAAACAAAACAAAACTGGAAAAAATCTTACATAACAGAATACGCCAAATGGTAATTTTCAATGGATAAAAGAGATTCAAAAGTTTAACAAAGAAAATAATTCTTTAAAAATTAGAATTGGACAATTGGACGATAATATTCACATAAGACATCAAAAAATTCCCAGTAGGGGCAGCTTGGTGATGCAGTGGATAGAGTACCAACCCTGAAGTTAGAAGGACCTGAGTTCAAATCTGATCTCAGACACTTAACACTTCCTATTTATGTGATCCTGGGCAAGTCACTTAACCCCAATTGCCTCAGGGAAAAAAAAAAAAAAAAAACAACTTCCCAGTAAAATAAAGTCCAAGAATTAAAAAAAAGAAGAAAATATGAAATATTTCATCAGAAAAAAAACATGTAACTTGGAAAATAGATCAAGAAAGTGCTAATTTAAGAATTATTGGACTTTTTGAAAGCCATAAATCAAAAAAGACTCTTATAATGACACTATATGTACTCATATCTTATTAATTCAACTAGATAACAAGAATTAGGGGATGTGGATTCAAGTGATGGCTCTACCACTTCCAACCTTGGGAATCTTGGTCAAGTCATTTAACCTTTCTCTACCTCAATTTCCTCATTCATCAAAAAAAAAAAAAAAAAAAAAAAAAAAAAAAAGATTTAACATAATGACCTCTAAGACCATTTCTAACCCCCCAACCAATGACTCTATGATTGTAAATTGTTTTGTCTTATTGCAACATTATTTTGTGCAATCACTGCTCAGTGATCATAGTTAAGTGCTCAAATATTTGTTAAGTAAATGTTATCCTTGGAATGTTTCAATAGAAGATCAACTAAATATGAATGTAATTGCTTACATATAAAGAAATATGTGAGTCCCAAAAGATTGTCTCAAGTCAGTAAATGTGAAAGCTACATCGAAGTGGAACCAATATTTGAATTCTGTAAAATAATAAAGAATATAGATAGAGCGAATATGAACTTATTTTTCAAATCCTAAAATGTCAAAAGTGGGTTATTGAAGTTCACAAGTGGTCATTATAAAGCTAAAAGGAAACCCTCTACAGTCTGGCTAAACTACCTTTCTTGTTCCTTGTCCCTGGATAGTCTGTACTCCTTCCTAACTTTAGCCTTAGAGAATCTTTGGGTTCCTTCAAGGATCACTCAATTTCCACTTTTTGAAGCCTTTCTCAATTCTTTCCTCCCAAGATGCTAATGAACTTCACCTCAAAACTCTCATTATATACATATGTATATATATTTAGATATGTTTATATTTATGTATGTACATACACATACATATATGTACACACACACACACACACACACACACACATATATATATATATATATATATATATATATACCTTTCTCTTTATATGTTGCTCTCCCATCTCATATTGTTAGATTGTAAACTCTTTTAGGGCAGAATTTGTTTCATTCTTTTCTTTGTATCCTTATCACCTAATAGTGCCTAGCATATAGCAGGTGCCTAATAAATATTTGTTGATTGATTGACATAATAAGAAAATGCAACTTTTTAGCTCAAGAGGTAGTAAAGTTTGAGAGTATAATTGCATACAAGCTAGGGTTATAATTTATGATAAATTGTTATTAAGAAAAAGGCAGAGCTGTTCATGTTTGATGTCATGGAAGTCCTTTTTCAGATACCTTTATTAAATGTCTTCTGGGGTTCACTTTCAGAAAGTAATATTAGCTAACTGACAGGATATTTCTTGTGTTTTGTATGGCCCTCAAAATGAATTACTTTTTTGCTGCTTTCTAGATGATGCCTGACTTCTTTGTAGTCATTCATATTCTTCCTTCTTATTTTAATATCCCATTTGATGTACACAGTCTTGGAGTCAAGCACGGATGAGATACAAAAAAGGGACAATATTAGTGATCTATTGCTATCTTATATGGAGGATTTATGAGATGTCACAGACACAAATTACCACAGGGCATAAGGGTGTGGCAAAGTTGTTTTCACTGTTAATATAAGATTCACCTACAGCAATGAAATCATAAATATCTCAAAGTATGAAAGTAAAGTAGGTGACACTATAAAAATGTATTGACCAAAACATTATAAGAATGTTGACAATGAAAGAATACAGACAACTTGAGAATTCAAGGGAGATGGAACAAAATGAAGAAGAGGATGATGGGATCAGGGAGAAGAAATCAAGACTTTTACATTCCAGGATTATCATCTTGGAATTTATTGTATCCCTAGTATTTCTCAAGATCAGGATGGAGACTTATAAGGAAAGATATATTCTAATGCCTTCTCCCTGCTCAATGCCCCTTAAATGGATAAAAGATGATTACATTCTCTGAGGCATTCAATTAAGCAATTTGGGCTCTTCCATCTGCAGTAAACTGATCTGAAGAAATTATATGCTGAGCTTCAAAGGGCTCCTTCTACACACTCTTTTCCTGTTGTTGTAATGATGTTTATATTTTCTTGAATTCAGAATCGATCTCCCTATTTGAATGACTCTGGATGTCTCTATCTGGACATAAGGTCTACATCATAGAATCACAGAATTTCAGAGAGTTGAAAGAAACTTCATCAACTATGCAGACCAGTTTGAACTTACCCAAGAATTCCTTTCCCCACAAGTTCAACCAAAAGTCATTCAGTTTTTACTTCAAGTCCTCCAAATAGGGGAGTCAAATACTTCCTGAAGAAGTACATTTAATTTTTGGATAATTCTAAATAAAAATGTTCTTTATGTGAAACCTATACTTGTTATTTTCTATTTCTGGGTTATATATTTGATATTTTATTTTCTCCAATTACTTGTAAAAAAATTGTAAAAACAATTTTTAACATTCATTTTTAAGGCTGAGCTTCATGCTCTCTCTCTTCCTTATTCCTTACCCTCTTTATTTAGAATGCAATCAATTTTATATAGGTTATACATGGGTAATCATGCAAAACATATTTCCATCTTAGTCATGTTGTGAAAGAAAACATTGGATGTCCCCTTCCCCCTCAAAAAAAAAAAACAAAAAAAAACAACCCATCAGTCTTTCAACCAAGATGGTGGAGAGGACACACACATCTATTTAAGCTCTGTCTTGCTCTCAGAAAATTTTTTCATAACAAGGCCTTGGAATTAGTGCTTGACTAAAAAACCCACAAATAACTTCCAACAGATGATATTCTCAAAAATCACCAGAAAAGGTCTGTTTTTGCTTGCAGGCAGGGACAGTTAAATCAGGTGCAGACTGAAGGCAGGCAATGGCAGCACAGCAGACAGTGAGAGTACAAAAGGCAGCTCACACTGAGCTGACCTGAGGGGGACGGGGTGTGATCTCAGCCAGTTCTGCAGGGAGAACTTTATCACAGTGTGGTTACTTTGTCCTGGCAACAAGTCAGCAGAAAAGATCAGCAGAAAAGCTATAAACAGGGGGTAAAGACCAAAACCCTGACAAGCTAGGGTCTCTCTGGACCTGGCCACACCCAGCATGGTCTCAGAGTCTCAGAGCACAGATGTAGTGCAGCCATTGCTGTCCTGCTAGTGCCTCACTTCTGCCCCCTGCAGTCTGTAGAGGAAGCTCAGTAATGCCATTTAGTCCCCCATCCCCCCAAAAAGAGCAGACTGCATCTGTTTTTTGTTTTGTTTTGTTTGTTTGTTTTCTTTGATTCTTCTTTCACAAAATGAGCAAAAAATTAAAGCACACTCTAACTATTGATAGCTTCTATATGGATAGAGAGCAGACTTTAAACCCTGAAGAGATTAAAAACCAACTGTCTCAAATGAATCCCCAAAGGGAGATATGATCTGGTCCTCAACACACAAGACTCTCATAGAAGAAATTAAAAAGGCTCTCCCAAGAGAGCTAGAGGAAAAATGGGGAAAAGAAAGGGAAGCTTGGCAAGAGGGTCTGGATAAGACATCCCACTGATTTAAAGATAGAGTGGATAAAGAAATCAAATATTTGAAAAACAGAATTAGTGAATTTGAAAAGGTAAACAATTCCAAGGAAAACAGAATCAGTGAATTGAAAAAAAAAGAAAATAGCTCTAAAAAATAAAATTGGCAAAATGGAAAAAAGTCCATAGAACAAAACAACTCACTTAAAAACTCAATTGGACAATTAGAAAAAAATAGAAAAAAGTGAGGGAAGAAAATAATTCATTAAAAATCAGAATTGAACAAATGGAATTGAACGACTCGAGGAGACATCAAGAATCAGTCAAGCAAAACCACAAAAATGAAACAATGGAAAAAAATGTCAAATATCTTCTTGGGAAAACAATAGACCTGAAAAATAGATCTAGGAGAGATAATCTGAGAATTATTGGACTTGCTGAAAAATATGATGAAAAAAAGAGCCTGGAACACTATTTTCCAGGAAATTATCAAAGAGGACTGCCCAGATGTTATAGAAGCATAGGGTAAAATAGACATTGAAAGAATTCATTGATCACCTACTGAAAGGGATCCTAAAATCAAAACTCCAAGAATTATAGTGGCTAAATTCTAGAACTATCAGACCAAGGAAAAAATACGACAGGCTGCTAGAAAAATCAATTCAAATATAGAGGAGCCACAATAAGGATTACTCAGGATCTAGCAGCATCCACATTAAAGGATTGAAGGGCCTGGAATCTGATATTCCAAAAAGCTAAAGAACTTGGTATGGAGTCAAGAATAACTTACCCAGCCAAAATGAGCATTTTTTCCCAAGGAAGAAGATGGTCAGTCAATGAAATAGGTGAATTTCATCTATTTCTGATGAAAAAACCAGAACTAAACAAAAAGTTTGATCTTCAAATATAGGACTCGAGAAACCTAAAAAGGTAAAAAGAAATCTTGATAACTATATTTCTGTTATAAAGATATATAAAGAATGCATGTATAATTTGTTCTAGAAACTAGAGGTGGAAAGGAAATTGTACCAAAAAACTGGTAAAGTGGGGGTACTACATCTCACAAAGAGGCAAAGATAACCTATTATATCTGAGAGAAAGAAGGGAGGGAAATGAACATATTGTGCATCTTACTGTCATCAGAATTGGCTTAAAGAGAAAAATATTACACATATTTGATTTACGGTGAAACTTCTCCCACCTCATTGAAAAGTGGGAGGGGATATGTGAAAAGGGAAGGAGTGAGCTAAGCAGAAGGGAATACAAAAATTGTGAGGAAAAGGGATAAGAAAGGGGGAGGAAATTTAAGGCGGGGGAAGGATACTAAAAAGGGAGAGCTATGAGAAGCAGGTGGTGCTTACAAGTTCAATACTGGGGAGGGAGGTAAAGGGGAAGGAAAGGAGAAACACATGAGCAAGGGTTAAGAAGACGGCAAATAATACAAAATTAGTAATTTTAACCATACATACAGGCTAAAGGTAAAAGGTTTGAGCAGAATCTACTATGCTTCAGGTGAAGTAAAAAAAACAGGGTTAGCCATCCTGATCTCGAATCAAGGAAAAGAAAAAATTGATCTAATTAAAAGAGATAAGGAAGGGCACTATACCTTACTAAAGGGCAGCATAGATAATGAGGCAATATCAATATTAAACATATATGCACCAAGTGGTGTGGCATCTAAATTCTTAAAAGAGAAATTAAGAGAGCTGCAAGAAGATATAGACAGCAAAACTATAATAGTGGGAGATCTCAACCTTACACTCCCAAATGAGATAAATCAAACCACAAAATAAATAAGAAAGACGTCAAAGAGGTAACTAGAATACTAGAAAATTTAGATATGATAAATCTTTGGAGAAAACTAAATGGAGACAGAAAGGAGTATACTTTCTTCTCAGCAGTTCATTGAACCTATAAAAAATTGACCATATATTAGGACATGAAAACCTTAAATTCAAGTGCAGAAAGGCATCAGATCATGATGGAATGAAAATTATATTCAATTAATATAGGAAAATAGACCAAAAATAATTGGAAACTAAATAATCTCATACTAAAGAATTATTGGGTGAAACAGCAAATCATAGACATAATTAATAATTTCACCCAAGAAAATGACAATAATGAGACATCATACCAAAATGTGTGGAATGCAGCCAAAGCAGTAATAAGGGGAAATATAAAATTTCTAGATACTTGCATAAAATAGAGAAAGAGAAGGTCAATGAATTGGGCTTACAACTAAAAATGCTAGAAAAAGAACAAATTAACCCCCCCAGTGAAACACTAAACTTGAAATTATAAAAATAAAAGGAAAGATTAATAAAATTGAAAGTAAAAAAATTATTGAATTAATTAATAAAACTAAGAGTTGAGTCTATGAAAAAACCAACAAAATAGATAAACCCTTAGTAAATCTGATTAAAAAAGGAAAGAGGAAAATCAGATTGTTAGCCTTAAAAATGAAAAGGAAGAACTTGACACTAATGAAGAGGAAATTAGAACAACAATTAGAAGTTACTTTGCCCAACTTTATGCCAATAAATTCAATAACTTAAATGAAATGGAAGAATACCTTCCAAAATATAGCTTGCCCAGATTAACAGATGAAGAAGTAAATTAGTTAAACAGTCCAATCTTAGAAAAAGAAATAGAACAAGCTATTAATCAACTCCCTAAGAAAAAATCCCCAGGACTATATGCATTTACATGTGAATTCTATCAAACATTTAAAGAACAATTAATGCCAATGCTAAATAAATTATATGAAAAAATAGGGATTGAAGAAGTCCTATCAAATTCCTTTTATGACACAGACATGGTACTGGTACCTAAACCAGGTAAGTTAAAAACAGAGAAAGAAAATTATAGACCAATCTCACTAATGAATATTGATGCTAAAATGTTAAATAAAATATTAGCAAAAATAATACAGAAAATCCCCAGGATAATACACTATGACCAAGTAGGATTTAGGACTCCAGGAATACAGGGCTGGTTCAACATTAGGAAAACTATTAGCATAATTGACTATGTCAATAACCAAATTAACAAAAATCATATGATTATCTCAATAGATGCAGAAAAAGCATTTGATAAAATCCAACATCCATTCCTAATAAAAACACTTGAAAGTATAGGAATAAATGGACTATTCCTTAAAATAGTCAGGAGCATATTTTTAAAACCATCAGTAAGCATCATATGTAATGGGGATAAATTGGAATCATTCCCAGTAAGATCAAGAGTGAAACAACGTTGCCCACTATCACCATTACTATTCAATATTGTATTAGAAAGATTAGCCTTGGCATTAAGAGTTGAGAAAGAGATTAAAGGAATGAGAGTAGGTAATGTGGAAATCAAATTATCACTCTTTGCAGGTGATATGATGGTATGCTTAGAGAACTCCAGAGATTCTACTAAAAAGTTATTAGAAATCACAACTTTAGCAAAGTTGCAGGATACAAAGTAAATCCCCATAAATCCTCAGCATTTTTATACATCACCAACAAAATCCAACAGCAAGAGATAGAAGAGAAATACCATTCAAAATAACTGTCGATAGCATAAAATATTTGGGAATCTTATCTGCCAAGGGAAAATCAGGAACTATACGAGCAAAACCACAAAACACTTTCCATACAAATAAAATCAGATCTAAACAATTGCATAGGCAGAGCAAATACAATAAAGATGACAATACTCCCTAAACTAATCTATTTATTTAGTGCTATACCAACCAGACTCCCAAGAAACTGTTTTAATGACCTAGGAAAAATAACAACAATATTAATATGGAAGAATAAAAGGTTAAGAATTTCAAGGGAATTAATGAGAAAAAAAATCAAATGAAGGTTGTCTAGCTGGTACCTGATCTAAAACTATATTATAAAGCAGCAGTCACCAAAACCATTTGGTATTGGCCAAGAAATAGATTAGTTGATCAGTGGAATAGGTTAGGTTCACAGGCCAAGATAGTGAATAAAAATAGCAATTTAGTGTTTGATAAACCCAAAGATCCCAACTTTTAGGATAAGAATTCACTATTTGACAAAAACTGCTGGGAAAAGTGGAAACTAGTATGGCATAAATTAGGCATGGATCCATACTTAATATACCAAGATAAGATCAAAATGGGTCCATGATTTAGGCATAAAGAACGAGATTATAAATAAATTAGAGGAACATAGGCTAGTTTGCCTCTCAGACTTGTGGAGGAGGAATGAATTTGTGGCCAAAGAACAACTGGGGATCATTATTGATCACAAATTAGAAAATTTTGATTATATCAAATTAAAAAGCCTTTGTACAAACAAAATGAATGCAAACAAGATTAGAAGGGAAGCAACAAATTGGAAAAACATTTTTACAGTTAAAGGTTCTGATAAAGGCTTCATTTCCAAAATATATAGAGAATTGACTCTAATTTATAAGAAATCAAGCCATTCTCCAATCAGATGAAGAAATTGAAATTATTTCTACTCATATGAAAGTTCCAAATCATTATTGATCAGAGAAAAGCAAATTAAGACAACTCTGAGATACTACTACACACTTGTCAGATTGGCTAAGATGATAGGAAAAAATAATGATGAATGTTGGAGGGGATGCTGGAAAACTGGGGCACTGATACATTGTTGGTGGAATTGTGAACAAATCCAACCATTCTGGAGAGCAAGCTGGAACTCTGTCCAAAAAGGTATCAATGTTACTACTGGATTTATGTCCCAAAGAGATGCTAAAGAAGGGAAAGGGAGTGCCAAAATATTTGTGGCAGCCCTTTTTGTAGTAGCTAGAAAGCGGAAAATGAATGGATGCCCATCAATTGGAGAATGGGTGGGTAAATTGTGGTATATGAATGTTATAGAATATTATTGTTCTGTAAAAAATGACCATGAGGATGAATACAGTGAGGCTTGGAGAGACTTATATGAACTGATGCTGAGTGAAATGAGCAGAACGAGGAGATCATTATACACTTCAACAACAATACTATATGAAGATGTATTCTGATGGAAATGGATATCTTCGACAAAGAGAAGATCTAATTCAGTTCCAGTTGATCAATGATGGACAGAATCAGCTACATCCAGAGAAGGAACACTGGAAAATGAATGTGGACTACTTGCATTTTTGTTTTTCTTCACAGGTTATTTTTACCTTCTGAATTCAACTTTTCTTGTGCAACAAGAGAATTGTATGGTTCTGCACACATATATTGTATCTAGGATATACTATAACATTTAACATATATAAGACTGCTTGCCGTCTGGGAACGGGGTGGAGGGAGGGAAGGGAAAAGTCAGAACAGAAGTGAGTGCAAGGGATAATGTAAAAAATTACCCATACATATGTTCTGTCAATAAAAAGTTATAAATAATAAAAAAAAATTAGCAAAAAAACCATCAAGAAAAATAAAGTTTAAAAAGTATGCTTTAATCTATTTTCAGACAACATTGCTTCTTTCTCTGGGAATGGATAGCATTTTTTAAAAATCACAAGTCCTTTAGAGTCTTCTTGGATCATCATATATTCAAAACTAACACTTGTGCCCTTTGTCTATATATATTCTTTCTAAATTCCATAATAATGAGAAAGTATTTTTTATGAGTTACAAGTGTCACTTTTATGTATAAGAATGTAAAAAAAATAATCATATGAAGTACCTTGAGAATTCCTTTTCTGTTTACTTTTTTATGCTTTTCTTGAGTCTTGTATTCAAAAATCAATTTTTCTATTAAGCTCTGTTCTCTTCATCAGGAATGCTTGAAATTCATATATCTCCCAATGGATTATATTCAGTATTTCTGGGTAGGTGAAACCTAGCTCCTTGCACTTTAAAACATCATATTCCAAGCCTTTTAATATTTTTATGTTGAAACTGCTAAATCTTGTATTATCTTGTCTAAGGCTTCATACTACTTGAATTATTTCTTTCCCAGTCCTTTGAAATATTCTTTCCTTGACCTGGGAGCTCTGGAATTTAACTGTAATATTCCTGGAAAATTATTTTAGGATTTCTTTAAGGAGGGGATAGTGAGTTCTTTCACTATTTTACCTTTTGGTCCTAGAATATCAGGGGAATTTTTGTTGATAATTTCTTGAAAGATGATGTCTACATTTTTTTTTTTGATCATGGCCATCAAGTAATCTAATAATTTTAAAATCATCTCTCCTAGGTCTGTTTTCCAGGTCAGTTGTTTTTTCAATTTGATATATCACATTGTTTTATATTTTGTCATTTTTGGGGTTTTATTTTGTTGTTTCTTGATTTTTCATAAAGTCATTAGCTGCTATTTCTTCAAATCTAATTTCGAAGAAATTATTTTTATCAAGTAGCTTTTATATCTTCTTTGCTCTTTGGTTAATTTTACTTTTTAAGGAGTTTGTTCCTTCACTGAATGTATCTTTTTTCCATTTGGTCAATCCTGCTTTTCAAGTCATTCTTTTCATATTGGCTTTTTGTATCTCTTTTACCATTTGACTTATTCTAAAAAGGTATTTTTTCTTCAATATTTTTGTGTGTTTCTTTTACCAAGCTATTGACTCTTTTTTCATGATTTTCTTGCATAATTCTTATTTTTCTTCCCAACTTTTCTTTTAAATCTCTTATTTGATTTTCAAAATCTTTTTGAGCTCTTCCATGGCCAGAGACTAATTCATACTTTTCTTGGAGGCTTTAGATGTTGGAATTTAATTTTATGATCTTCTTTTAAGTGTGTATTTTGATCTTCTTTGTCACTATATTAACTTTGGTCAGAATTCGTTTTTCTATTAGTTCATTTTTCAGCCATTTCTTGAATTTTAGCTCTTTGTTAAAGTGGAGCTCTGCTTTCAGAATAGAGATCACACAGACTCAAAGTTTAGGGGTTTTGTGCAGCTATTTTCAGAGATACTTTTAGGGACCTGTAAGTTTTTAGTTTTTACAAAGTAGTTTGACATAAGGAGAGATATGTTTACTACTCTCCTGGCTTGTGATCTGGCCTATGAGAGACAACATAAGTTCTTTTCTGCCTTGGAATTGTGATGAGTTTCTGCTGCACTGTGACCATAGAGTCTGCTTTTCCTCTTGCTGGGACTAATAGCCTATGACCTAGACCTGTATAGAGACAAAAAACAAACAAACAAACCAAAAAACCCAGATCCTTTCCCCAATGTCAGAAAGAGACTCCTATAAGTCTTTGTTGACAAACAGGACTATAAGTCCTATTTGACCCTCTTACAGTCTGTGAGCTGAGAACTCTGGAAGCAGGCATTGCCTCTGCTAATTCAGTGACTCCCAAAGCCTTACTTGTTTGCTGGAGCCTCATCTATACTGGTGTAACCTAAACTTTACTTTGATCCAATCCCTCCTCCCCCCACGGTGAAACAAACCTTTCTTGCCTATCTTCATACAGCTAGGAAGAATTTAGTGTCTTTGGTCAGAAATTTATTTCACTTTGTTCTTTTGTGAGTTCTGCTGCTCCAGAAATTGTTTTCTGGCATTATTTAAAGATTTCAGAGGGAATTTGAGGAGAGATCAGGGGAGTCACTATCTTTTCTCTGCCATCTTGACTTTACTTCTCACACTTTCTATTTCTACTCATTATATGAAGCTTTTCCTTTTGGGGGTAATAGAAAAAAATATAATTTTCTTTCAACACAATAACCTTTCAGTCTTGAAGACAGCCATCATGATTATCTTCTAAATCTTCCGTTCTCCAGTATGAACATTCTTAGGTCCTTTAACCTTAGGGCATGCAGTCTGTGTCTTCCATCGTTCTCCAAGCTCTCTTCTGAATGTGCTCTATCTTATCAATCTCCTTTCTAAAATATGATGTTGAGAACTTAATACAATACTGCAGACATGATCTGACCAGGGAAAAATATGGCAATATTATCATCTCCTTGATCTTGCTTCTCAGAATTCCAACCAAGATCATGTTAAAACATTAAACATATAACATATTATGCCCATATACATTCATACATCCATACATCCACATATATGTACTACTGGATAAAAATGATTTATTTCTATTTTCTAAACTCAGATGAATAGTCAAGTTAGAATACATGTGTATATTGTATCACACACTCACCTATATCTGCATATCAATATATTAATAATGAAAGAGCTTGAAGGATTTGTAGTCAGCAGCCCAGACTTCATATTTCTCATCCAAGAAATCAATCAGCTGTCACACACAAAGCAGTCAAGGCAGCATACCTGAAGCAGCAAAGCATCCTGAAAGGAAGATAGAAGATAATGCTCCAGAGAAGTCAAGCCATTACCACTATCTTGAATTCTGTTTTCTCTAGGATACCCTGGAACTCTGGACTTAAAAGTCTTGGTGATAGCGATTCTGCCAGTCTCAGAAATGCAATGCTTCTAACTCAGTACCCATAGACATCAACCTGGAAGACAAATCCTGTGGAGGCAGTTTGGCAGCTGTTTCTGTAGAAGCTGCAGCCATAGGTTATTGTTATATTTGTTATTATTTAGTAATTTTAACTGTATTTGACTTTTCATGGGCTTGTTTGTGGTTTTCTTGGCAAAGATACTGGAGTACTTTGCCTTTTTCTTCTCTGGATCATTTTTCAGATGAGGAAACTGAGGGTTTAGTGACTTGCCCAGGGTCAAATATCTAATTAATCTGAGGCTAAATAGTTGAGAAAGATGAGTCTTCCTGACTCTAGGCATGGGTAGCCACAAGGATTAAGACCAAGAAAAGAAATTTCTTAACACGTTCTTGTCATTGTCAAATAGCAATATTTAGAACTGATATGATTTTTATCAATGGAGAATGAGTTAAGAAAGAGGTGTCACTATCTACTTTGCAGTTTTACCCTGAGGACCATGGGGTTTTTCCACTGGACTTGTAGCTAAAACCTTCCATCTGTGCTGTCTTTCTCACTGGATCGTGAGTTTCTTGAGTGTGAGGACTAATTTTATTTTTGTATATGTATCCGCAGAGCTTAGCACAGTGCTTTGCACATAGTAAGTGTAAGTACTTCATTCATTCATAAGTAAATGCTTCGTTCATTTGGGTAAAAGATAGGTAAAAAGAAGTGCATACAAATAGTCATTTTTCCAGATAGAATTATGTTTCTAATAGGTTATCACAAAAATTCACACTGGGAAATATTACAAATGGTATAGCCATAAAACTTTATCTTTATACAGAACTTAAGTGTTCACAAAACACTCTACTCATAACATTTACATAAGACAAATATTCCCAATAATATTAGGTTTACCAAAAGTCTTAGCGTAGGTTTAAGCATTGGAATAAACAAAAATATTCATAGAGCATTTAAATTACTGGTTCATAGCTATTTAGCTAATAAGTGTCAGAGTCTATCATTGACCTCAAGACTTTTGAGTCTAATTCAAGGGTCATAGTTGTAGGTTTTATGAGTCTAAAGGACCACTCTCATTTGATAGCAGAGAAAACCAAAGTGATCAGAAGCAAAATTAGTCATTCAAGGTAACACAGATGGCACAGAGATATCAATCAATCAGTATGCATTTATTATTTTTTTGGCAAGCCAATTGGGATTAAGTGACTTGCCCAGGGTCACACAGCTAGGAAGAATTTAGTGTCTGAAGTTGGATTTGAACTTGGGTCCCACACCCTATCCACTGTGTCATCTAGCAGCCCCCTCCATTTGTATTTATTATATAGTTTCCATGCATCAAGTATTATACAGAACACTGGAGATAAAAGGGAAGGCAAAAGCATAAAAATACTCATGTTCAGGGAGCTGACCTAATCTGGAAGGCAATTTGTAAATAAAAAGATTTACATAAGAAACAGTGAGACTAGAAAATGGATATTCTTTTTTTATATTTTTATTAAGCTTTTTATTTTCAAAACATATGCATGGATAATTTTTCAACACTGATCCTTGTAAAACTTTGTGTTCCAAATTTTCTCCTCCTCCCCCTTCCTCCCCTTGATGATAGATAATACAATATATATTAAACATGTTACAATATATGTTAAATCCAATATGTGTATGCATATTTTTATAATTATCTTGCTGCACAAGAAAAATCAGATCAAAAAGGAAAAAAAATGAGAAAGAAAACAAAATGCAAATGAACAACAGCAAAAAGAGTGAAAATGCTATGTTGTGATCCACACTCAATTCCCACAATCTTCTCTCTGGGTGTAAATGGCTCTCTTCATCACAAGATCATTGCAATTGGCTTCAATCATTTCATTGCTAGAAAGAGTCACATTCATCAGAACTGATCATCTTTTAATCTTGTTTTGCCATATGTGATGATTTCCTGGTGCTGCTCATTTCATGTAGCAGAAGTTCATATAAGTCTCTCCAGAGCTCTCCAAAATCACCCTGCTGATCATTTCTTATAGAACAATAATATTCCATAACATTCATATGCCATACTTTATCTAGCCATTCTTCAACTGATGGCCATACACTCAGTTTACAGTTTCTTGCCACTACAAAAAGGGCTGCCACAAACATTTTTGCACATTGGGTCCCCTTCCCTCCTTTAAGATCTCTTTGGGATATAAGCCCACTAGAAACACTTTTTGATCGTAGTTCTCTCCAGAAAGTCTGGATCCATTCACAATTCCATTAATAATGTATTAATGTCCCAGTTTTCCAATATACCCTCAAACATTAATCATTATCTTTTCCTGTTATCTTAGCCAATCTGAGAGATGAGAGATGGTATCTCAGAATTGTCTTAAGATAGGTATTCTTAGAGGCTCAGAGTAGCTGGAAAAATTGAGAAAAGGTTTCCTGCAAAAAGTGACAGTTAGGTTGAGTCTTTAAGGGATTCAAATATGGCTAAAATGAGGAAGGAGAATATTCCAGTAATGAGGGACAGTTAGTGAAAAAGCATGGAATGTAAAGGTCTTATTTCTAAAATATATTAAAAAACCCATGTCAAACTTATAAGAATACAGGTTATTCTCCAATTGATAAAATGTCAAAGGATGAACAGACAATTTTCAAATGATGAAATTAAAGCCATCTATAGTCATATGAAAAAATGCTCTGAATTACTATTGATTAGAGAAATGCAGATCAAAACAATCTGAAATACCACCTCTCAGATTAGCTATGATGACAGAAAAAGATAATGATAAATGTTGTAGAGGATGTGGGAAAACTGGGACACTAAAGCATTGTTGGTGGAGTTGTGATCCAACAATTGTGAAGAGCAATCTGGAATTATGCCCAAAGGGCTATCAAACTGTGCATACTCTTTGACTCAGAAGTGCCACTACTGGGTTTATATCCAAAGAAATCATAAAGAAGGGAAAAAAGACCCACATGTGCAAAAAAAAAAAAAAAAAAAAGGCAGCTCTTTTTGTGGTAGCAAGAAATTAGTAAATGAATAGATGTTTGTTAATTGGGGAATGGCTGAATAAGTTGTGGTGCATGAAGATAATGGAATATTATTCTTCTATAAAAAATGATGAGCAAGCAGATTTTAGAAAGGCCTGAAAAGATTTATACGAAGTGATGCTGGGCAAAACAAGCAGAATCAGGAATACATTGTACACAATAACAAGAATAACAATAGCAAGAATGTATGATGATCATCTATGAAAGAGTTGGTTATTCTTAGGGATTCAGTGATCCAAAGCAATCCCAATAAATTTTGGTCAGAAAATGCCATATGCATCTAGAAAAAAACAAAACAAAACTATGGAGATTGAATAGAAATCAATATGCTATGTTCACTTCTTTTTTTATGTTTTTTTAAAAAGTTTCTTCTATGTTTTTTCCCCTTTGCTCTGATTTTTCTCTCTGATTCATAAAGCCTATTAATGTCTATTAAAAATCAATAAAGAAAAAAGAAAAAATATGGAATGGGAGTTGAAATATCTTGTGAGAGAAACCAAATTATGTGCTTATTTTTAGAATTTAAATACATAGAGGGAAGTAAATTTTGAAAAGACTAAAAACAGTAGAAAAGGGTTAGTTTGTGAAGAGCCTTGATTGTCAAAGAGGAAGCTTTATATTTGATTCGGAAGGTAAAAAAACAACTATTGGATTTTATTGAATAGGCAATTGTTATGGTCACATATAAACTTTAGAAAAAAGCATATTAGCAGTGACAAATGAAATGGACAAGGGGAAAGATTTTACTTTGAGACAATGGACTCAGAGTCACAGACTATTATAGAAGATCAGGTAGAGAGAGTCAATAAAGGTTGAATCAGGGTACAGGATGCGTGAATGGGGAAAAATAATGTATCTGGGAGATGCTGTGAAGGTATAATCAACATGACTTGGTAACTAATGGGATATGTTGGGGGAAGTAAGAGAGAAGGGTCAAAAACAATTTATTGTGGTTGTAAACCTGGATCATTGATAGGATGATGGCTAGCTCATTAATAAGGATTTTTTAAAAAAGAATTTTAGGCAGAGATAAATTCTGTTTTGGGCATGTTGAGTTTGAGATGACTATGGGTTATTTAGTTTGAATGCCTACTAAGCAGCTAGAAATTATAGAATTAAGACTGGACGGGATCGCACAGATTATCATGTCCAATCCCCTTATTTGATAGATCTGGAACCTGAGGTACAGAGACAGTGAGTGATTTTTTCAGGATTGTTCTTAGTGTTGTAATTTTTCTAGTTGTCTATGACTTTGTATGACCTCATTTAGTGTTTTCTTGGCAGAGCTACTGGAGTGGTTTGCCATTTCATTTTCCACATCATTTTACAGATGAGGAAATAGAGGCAAACAGGATTAAGTGACTTCCCCAGTGTAACACAGTTAGTAAGTGAGGCCAGATTTAAAATCACAAAGATGAATCTTCCTGATTCCAGGCCCTATCCTCTATTAACTGTCTTTCTTAACTATCCTTTTTCAGAGAGTTACAAAGCCATTAAATGTATGAAGAAGGATTTGAACTCAAACAGTCTTAATCTCAATTCCAGTGTTTTACCGTACTGCTGGATTGACATTTAGAAGAGAGATTAAGACTTGATATATACTTCTCAAAGTAATTTCCATAGAGATGATAATGGAAACAGATTAGATCAACAACTGCAATAAGGAATAACCTTAGATAGATTCTTGTTGTAGACTCAGAGTTAGGACACATGATAAGGCTGAAGATTAAGCAATGGATATTTAGGTCTGGTCAGACAGGTAGAAAAATAAATAAAACAACTATAGGAAAATGTTAGAGGAGAGAGTAAGTAGTAGGGAAAAAATTTTTCTCATTGTCAAATGCAGGAGAGAATATGCTTAAACCCTTGATTCTAGGTGTGTTAACAGCACTTAGTTAAAAACTTGGTTAACTTATTTGGAAAAAAGTAATTTTTTAAAATTTTTGGTATGAATAGTTGGTCAACTGGTTATTTGTTTGCAATTTTCACTTTTCATATGATTATTTTGGCATCACAAGCCACATTCTCTCATTTAAACCATTTTATATAGCTGATCATACTTTTTCAAAATGCATTTGGGCCTAATCTTACTTAACTTAAGGGTCTAATGACTTCTAACCAAGGGATGATAAAACTCTCAACTAGCTAGTTTTGAAAAATATCATCTGCCTTTAAACAGAATCCTTGCCAGGGAGGGCCTTGTCTCCATCATTCAGGGTCTCTAACTCAGAACCATGCCAATGCATTTTAATTAAGAAAACCCCCTGTGTCTTCCCCAACAGCTGGTTTATTTGTAAGCAGGACAGCCTAAAAATGAACGAGAGGAAAAACACTCACACAAATCCTAAAAGAATCTAAGTATATATGGAAATGTGATGTATATGTGTGTATGTGTATGTAGAGAAGCAGAGAATGCATATGAGTGCTTGTGAGGATGTGTGATCTCAAGAATGTGTAAATGTCAAATTGTTGTATTTGTATATTAGCTTGTGTATGTTTAAATATTAATTGAATTTATTTGTGAATGATAACTTCAAACAATTCCATATCAGAAAAAGGACTTACAAACTTTTAATTCAGTGGAAATAAATACTATACCCTCAACATTGACATAAATCAGAATATATGTACTTGAGAATTTTGTGTCTTTATTAGTGTAAGATTAGACACTTATGTGGTAACACATATTGTTTAATTTTAATTATTCTTGAATGTTTGTATGTGTAATGCTTTCCCCTTTTGTAACCTGAAGTGTATTTGGCAGTTTGTCCAGAGAACAACAGGTGGAGCCTAGTGTTCAAAGCCAAAAAGGGTAATTATCATAGAAACCATCTATGATTCAAAAACTATGTGGTCACCATCTTTGTATGTAATGTAAAAACTAATAGTAGTTGAAGGTAAATTCAGCATTTTAAGTATACTTATCTGACATGATGAAAACCAGTTGGTTTGAAGTGTATTCTGGTTCTGAATTTTTGTGAGTCGTTGTTATTAATCCTTATCTTAGTCCTTTGCTTGAAATCTCTGAATGTTTGTATTGAATTTTATAGCTGTTATCAGGAAAGGTGGAGAGAGCAAAATTAGTCTGTGGTAAAAGTGACTCTACTACTGACCTCAAAACATCTGTAGTGTAGGGAGTGTTACTTTTCATAAAAATGTGGCTTGGGCAGGGAGTCCTATAAGCTCACCTGGGGTTTATGGAATGGGAAAAATATTGACAAAAATTCAAGTTGGCAGAAAGGGGATAGATGCCTCTAGGGGCTTTCCCATGATTGAAAGAGCTGTTAAAATGCTGAATGTGCACAGGGATTGTGTCACAGGCTCTTGGCATTTAACAAAGAAGAAAAAAGATTTGATAGATTTACTTTTTTTTTCTTTAAACCACAGATCTATAGGATATCAGTGTTATAAGGATTTTCAGAGGTCACAAGAATAAATGAAAATGAAACCCACTATAGCATCCTTTGGTCATATTAGTTTTGGTAACTGAAGAAATTTCCTGTTTCACCTTTGGATATTTCTACTTGTTAGAAAATTTTTACATTGTACTGAAATCTACCTTCAATCTCTCTCCTATATGAAAACTCTTCATATACTTTGAGAGTTACCATGTCCCTTTTGAGTAAGTTCTTCTATAATAAGCATCCTTACTCCCTTCATTTAATGATCTCTAGGTACTTCAAGATACTAGTTGCCTTCTTCTGGAGGTTGTATGCCCTATCACTAACTTTCCTAAAATGTGGACTCCAGACCAAACACAATATTTGAGATTTGACAAAATATCCGTTATTTGGGTATTATGTCTCCTTCATGGCAAACTAATACTGTATTATTTTTTTCTGCTCAGCATCTCATGATGATAACTTTTATTTAACATTGTTGTTCAGTTGTGACCAACTCTTTGTGATCTGGTGGACCACATTAATAGTGTCCATGGGATTGACAAGGGTATTAGTAGGGTTTCTATTTCTTTGTCCAGTGGATTAAGACAAACAGAAGTTAAAAGGTTTTCCAAGGTTAGTTAATGTCTTAAGTTAGTAAATGTCTGAAGTAAATGTCAGATCTTCCTGGCTTCAGACTGAGGGGTCTATCCACTGAGCCACCTAGATGCTTCTATTATTTAATATATAATTCATTAACCCCCCAGCATATTTTCAGTCAAATTGAAATCTAGTTATGATCATTTTCCTACTTTGTACTTATGTAGAAAATTTCTTCCTTCCTTCCTTCCTTCCTTCCTTCCTTCCTTCCTTCCTTCCTTCCTTCCTTCCTTCCTTCCTTCCTTCCTTCCTTCCTTCCTTCCTTTCTTTCTTTCTTTCTTTCTTTCTTTCTTTCTTTCTTTCTTTCTTTCTTTCTTTCTTTCTTTCTTTCTTTCTTTCTTTCTTTCTTTCTTTCTTTCTTTCTTTCTTTCTTTCTTTCTTTCTTTCTTTCTTTCTTTCCTTCTTTCTTTCTCTGAGGCAATTGGAGTTAAGTGACTTGCCTTGGCTCACATAGCTAGGAAGTGTTAAGTGCTAGGCCAGATGTGAAGTCAGGTCCTCCTGACTTCAGGGCTGATGCTCTAACCATCACACCACCTACCTGTCCAGTGTAGCTTATTTCTTTAATGCTACTATAAAACTTACATGAATACTTATTGGATTTAAACTTATTAGATTTAGTTCAACATTTTGTAGATGTCTTTTTGGATCTTGAATCTGTCATACGAAGTGCTGCTGATGCCTCTAATTTCATATTATCTTCAAAACTGATAAACATGTCAAATATGCCTTCATTAAAGTAATTGATAACAATGTAAAACAGGACAAGACCAAGAAGAGAGAGAAATGTGAATCCACCATAAATTTCATTGTTGACCTACTTTCAAACTGACACAATGCCATTAATGACTATTTGGGTTTGACTATTTAACCATTTTCAAATGCAAAGAATCATTTCTGGTACCTTCACAAATCTGTGTTGTGAAGTATCAAAGAGTATACTGAAAGAAAAGTATATCTTTCCACAAAACCAACCTTATATATATTAAAGGATTCCAAGAACTTACTTCAATTTCCTGTGTGACATTGGCTGTGACCATGTTTCAATTAAAATAACTAATTCCATCACCAAATACTGCTATACCAGATTAGAATTTGTCAATTTTTTTTCCTGCCTTACTAATTTGGTGTTCTTCACTGTGTAATGAAGATCATGTAGGATAGGGTGGAAAAAAAAGATCTGGGCTATGCATGGAATCACCATGGAAACAGTAGTTCTGACCAATGAAAGGAGAGATGGTAAGGAATGTGTTTCTTCTACTGCAAAGTCCCTTGGTGGTGGTTAGAAATCCCTCAGAATTAGTGCCATTTATAGTTTGTTTACCATCCCTAAAGATACAATACATGCATTTCTTGTATAATCCATCAAAATCAAATATTTCATTTTCCTAAAAACTTTTGTTAAATTTTGTCTCTTTAAGCAAGCCAGTCATTCTCTGTAACATTGTCTATTCTTTTAACATGCTTTTCTCTACTAACTGTATTTCTATATAGCTATCCACTTCCAACTTATTTTTTCTTTACTCTATTTATTCCTATTCATTTTATGGTAGCTATATTAAATTCTCTGGGGTATTTATGGTAGAATATAATCAAATCTTGGGAAAATGTGGTGTAATGCTATGTCACATTGATAATGTTATGTTATATTATGTTTTTTTAACTTGTGTTGTACTGTTATGTTATATTATTTCTTGCCATATTAGGAAATAACAATTGAACATAGCCAGAGTAGTTTAGATCTTTAAGGAACATAGGTAGAGCCAGAGGGTGGGAAAATCAACAAGATCCCTTCTTCCTAAAATTTTCCCCAACATCCTAAGTTCTTTGCAGGAAGATTGAAATTCTTATTGTCTGCATTGAGGCAATGCCCTTAAGCCCTGCAGTGAAACAATAAAAGTACCTAATGCTTTTCATCTTCTGTGGGACCAAATTACTTTGTGCTCTAGAGCCACAATACAGAGGCAAGGGTAATAATCTTTTAATCGAGAAGATCCATTGGAAAATCATCTACAATAAAAAAGAATTTTAAAAACTGAGTGGTATTTATAGCTATTCCCTCAGGAACTACACTCATACTCTGGTGCTTTGCACATATCCATGTTTTTTTATGAAGAGATGGTTCTACACCTTGACAAGGCAAATCCCTCTACATACATAAGTGATCTTATTCCATCCTATCTTCTCCAGAATTGTTTCCTCTATCATCCTTACTCTCATTTATTTTCAGTCTGCTTTCTTACAGCTCACAAACATATCTATGTCTCCACATTTTCAAAAATCCTTCAGTTGAATATATCCCTTCTCCCTTTTGTGGCTAAACTCATTAACAAGGCTGTCAGCAATCACTGTCTCTACTACCTACCTTTATTCTTAACTCTATGCTACTGATCTCATCATTCAACTGGAAACTATTCTCTCCCAAGTTGTCAATGATTTCTTATTGTTGTATTGAATGGTCTTTTCTCATTTCTTATCCATCTTGACTTCTCTATAGTCTTTAAACTCTATTGGGTCACTTTCCTCTCCTTGATGCCCTTTCTCCCTAGGTTTCCTTGATATTACTTTATTCTCATTTTCACCTTTCTTATTTAATTCCATTTTCTCAATTTATTTCACTAGATCTTAATCCAGGTTATCTCTGTGCTCTGTACTGAACCTTCTTTTTCCTTTATACAGTTTCACTTGGTGATTGCATTGTCTCCCAATGATTCAATTATAATCTCTATTATGATGATTCTCACATCTACCTATCCAACCCTAACCTCTTTGCTGATTTTCAGACTTAACATCATTAATTGACTATTGAGCATCTCAATTTGTACTAGAGATGCACAAAACTGGACCCATTATCCTTCCTTTTCTCTAACCCCATATACTTCATATTTCTTCTATTCTTGAGTTTTGTAGAGCACACTACAGTCTGCTGAATTATTCATGCTCACAATACATGTCATCCTTAAGTCCTCACTCATTTTTACCCTTGCCTCCATATCGAATCTCTTGCTAAGTCTTATTGATTTCATCTTTGTAACATCTCTCACATGCTCTCTTTCTCTTCTCTGATACAGTCATCACTCTAGCAGTATCATCATTCTAATTCCCTCATGCTGAATTGCAAATTCAGATGTAAAACTGGTTTTCTTAAAACCCAACCATGTTATCATTTCAGTGATTCCCTATGACCTTAGGAACAAGTATAAAAGCCACTGATATAGAAAGCCCTTTATAACCTATCCCATTCCTCCCTTTCTAATACTCTTGGAATTTAGTGCATATATTCTACTTTCTAGTGACACTAGAAAGTTTCCTTGCACAAAATGTTATACCTTTTGGGTCTGCATTTTCATTGGCTATCCCCCATGGCTGGGAAGCTTTTTTCCCCTCATCTTATTCTTCTGTTTGACCTCACTTTCTAAAAGAATACTTTCATGTTCCTCTCAATTTTTATTATTATAATTGCTTATAAATGCCTTTTTAAATGGTACAATTCAGTCAAATCTTTCAAATCATATTACTGAGAGTAGGAAAAAGACTTTATTCAGAGGCTTGAGTACCTGAAATGCTTGGAAAGAGGAAGAATTTAGAGATCTAAACTATCAGAGAAATGAGGTCTGCTTGTCCACAGTTTCAAACAGAGATTTTCAATACAAGGGACTTGGCACTCTATCTCTTTTCAAGATGACCAAAAGTATTCTCATAGGCCATACAATTCTATCTGCTAATTCTAGCATGGAGTATTAGCACAATCTTTTCATAGGAATAAATAGTTTGGGAAGACTTGACTCCCACACAAGAAGTAGTGGCAACCCCAAACACTGACAACTTAAGTGTGATTATATTTGACCATTTGGAATCTTAGTGTCTTCTCTCTAAGGACACTCCTACTTTATTCTGTGTATCTTTTATAGCTCTTTATGTGTTGTACTTCTTGAGTGTTTTGACTTTTTTATATCCTTAGCACTTAGTCCCTGACACACAGTAGGTGCTTAATAAATGTTCATTGATTGATGGGACTAATTGCCAAGCTCCCAGAAACTGAAAATCTTCTATCCCTCTGGTCTACCTCATTCTATAGCATAGTTGTGATGCAATTTCAAAAAGTATATTTGTGGATCTATTTAATTAATGAGCCCTGAATCCTACCCACATTTAAAACCCTTTTTTCCTTTATATCGGACTTGTTATATTTTATATGATATTGGTATAATAGCATTGACTTGTTACAGAAACAGACATTTGTGCCTGAAAATTTTTGGTTTTTACTCTTAGCATACAATTATTTGGCAAATGAACAATTTGTGAAACCAAGGGAAAAAAACATAAAACAAACCATTTATCAAGCAGGTAGGAGCCTACTACTCTTCTAAACCTCAGAAATCTCCACAAGTATTAGAGTAATTTGCTTTCAGGAGCTCTAGAATAGGTACAATTTGCCTCCTTTTAGTTCCATTTGGTTGTGCCCCTAGGAGTCACCAAAGAGGTGTAAAAAAACTAAGATTTTCAAAGAATATTTGATTCACACTTAGAATAGACCTGGTCACCAGCTATAGTAAGAGAAATTTCAGAGGAACTCTTATGCTGCCACCACTCATGGCATAGCCAGGCCATGAAACTCATGAAAATACATCAGAGTTTGTTCTTTTCCTGATATCAGTTGTGGTGTCTGATTGGATCTTCTGACCTGGTTTTGGCCTTTGTTAGTTTACTGGAGAGCAGAATGGGTGAGCTCAGAGGGGCGGAGCCAAGATGGCAGAGAAGATTTTGTGAGCTCCCTTCTTCCATCATTACCAATTAGTTAAATCAGCCTCAAAAATAATGCTGGACTGATAGAAACCAAAAGGACTGGAAGCACGACTTACCAGCTGAAGAGAATCTGAAATTTCGACAGAACAGGTCGGTTCCCAGGGGAGGAACAAAAAAGGCCAGTGCAGACAGGGTGAGGTGTTAGCACACTGTGCCAATTGAGCTGGGGAGAACTCTAGGATCAGAGAAGCCACTGAGATAGAAGAATCTGCCACAGGCTGCTAGCTCTTCTCTGCTTATAAAACAGCAGTTCAGAAGAGAAATTAAGCCACTTTAAAATATAAAGCCAGATCCTAGAACCACCCCAATCCGGAAGTGACCTAGCTGTCCAGGGCTTCACCTGGGGGTAGTTAAGAGCTTGAAAAGCGGGGACACAGCCCAAGGCAACATCTAATTCACATAGTTCCTGGCTTGGCTGGAGGCTGTGGAACTCAGCCCCGGAAGTCCCAGAGAAGCGGAACCTTTGAAATAGGGACCACGGTTTCTGGGCAGACACTTCCAGTTTGAGCACAGGGGCCTTTCACCTCAGCTGCTGATATCCACATCCCACAGGCCGCATTGGCTGGGCTTTGTGTTGCCTTTACTGTTCAGTCTTAAACCTCAGGGAAGTCTCTAGGACACAGAGCAGGGTTCTTCACTGGGCAACCTAAACAGCGCAACAGCAACCATACTAATCACCCCTGAGGCACTTCCAGGGAGGGGGAGGGGAACTCTCTCCCAGAGCTCTCTCTTAGCTCAGGCACAGGAGCGGCTGCATCCATCTGGTCTGGGAGGAAGCTGGTAAAGAAATAAATAAGTAAACTTCTTACCCCAAGGGCAGACCCCAAAAGATTTTTAAAATATGAATAAAAAGCTAAAAAGAACCATTGATTATTTCAACACAGAGAAAGAGTGGGTTTCCAACCCCGAGGAAGTTAATAGCAGAGAGTCAGCAGATAACAACCTAAAGGGGAACAATACCTGCCCCCCATCACATAACTCTCTCCTAGAAGAGACTATTAAAAAAATTAAGAGAGTTTGAAGAAAAATGGGGAAAGGAAAGAGAAGCTATGATAGAGAATAACAACGTTCTGAAATTTGAGTTGGAAAAAATAAAGAATTCACAGGAGATTCAGGGAAACAAAATCTGTGAATTAGAAAAGATTAAAAAATCACAGGAAAGTAGGATTTCTGAATTGGAAAAGATAAAAAATTCTCAAGAAAGTAGGATTTCTGAATTGGAAAAAGAAAATAATTCTCTTAAAAAATAGGGAAATGGAAAAAAATTCAATAGAGCAAAATAATTCATTTAAAAACTCAATTGGGCATATACAAAAAAAACTAAAAACTGTGAATGAAGAAAATAACTCCTTAAAAATCAGGACGGAACAAATAGAAATGAATGATTCATTGAGAACCCAAGAATCAGTCAAACAAAACAAAACAAAAAAAAAAAAAAAAAAAAAAATGAAAAGCTGGAGAATAACGTCAAATACTTACTGGGAAAATCTATAGACCTGGAAAATAGATCTAGGAGAGATAATCTGAGGATCATTGGACTTCCCGAAAACTTTGACCAAAAAATGAACCTAGATTCTATTTTACAGGAAATCATCAAAGAGAACTATCCAGAGATAATAGAAACAGAAGGGAAAATAGGCATGAAAAGAATTCATCGAACTCCTTCTGAAAAAGACCCTTAAAAAAAAAAAAAAAACTCCACGGAATATTGTGGCTAAGCTGCAGAATTACCACACAAAGGAAAGAATATTGCAAGCAGCTAGAAAAAAGCAATTCAAATATCAAGGGGCCACAATAAGGGTCACTCAAGATCTGGCTGCTTGGAATTTGATATTCCAAAAGGCAAAAGACCAAGGATTGCAACCAAGAATAAATTACCCAGCTAAGTTTAGCATTTTCTTCCATGGAAGAAGATGGTCATTCAATGAAACAGAGGAATTCCATTTGTTTCTAAGAAAAAAACAGACTTAAACAAAAAATTTGATCTACATCCACAAGACTGAAGAGAAACAGAAACAGGTACACAGAACCCTTGAGAACTGTGGATATATAGAAAGTCTGCATGGATAATTTGGTTTTACTGATATAAAAAAGAGGGGGGAGTAGTAAAGGGAAGGGGGTAGTATCAGAAAAAGGGGAAGGAGTGATAAAAAAAGAGGGAAACTACATCCCAGGAAGAGGCATAGAAAATATGCCATATCTGAGGGAATTTAGAGAAATGGAGAAACATTGCGTGAATCTTACTGTGAATCAGAAGAGGCTCAAAGAGTAAATAATTGACATATTTGTTTTTCAGAGAATTCTCTCTCACCTCATCAAAAGATTCAAGGAATTAGAGTAGGAAATGAGGAAATCAAACTATCACTCTTTGCAGATGACATGATGGTATACTTAGAGAACCCCAAAGACTCTGCTAAGAAGCTATTAGAAATAATTCAGAATTTTAGCAAAGTTGTAGGATACAAAATAAATCCACATAAATCCTCAGCATTTTTATATACCACCAACAAAATGCAACAGCAAGAAATACAAAGAGAAATTCCATTCAAACTAACGGTCTATAGTATAAAATATTTGGGAATATATCTACCAAAGGAAAGTCAGGAATTATATGAGCACAATTAAAAAACACTTGCCACAAAAATAAAGTCAGATTTAAATAATTGGAAAGACATTCAGTGCTCTTGGATAGGCTGAGTAAATATAATAAAGATGACAATACTCCCCAAACTAATCTATTTATTTAGTGCTATACCAATCAGACTCCCAAGAAACTATTTTAATGACCTAGAAAAAATAACAACAAAATTCATATGGAAGAATAAAAGGTCGAGAATTGCAAGGGAACTAATGAAAAAAAAAGTCAGAAGAAGGTGGTCTAGGTATACCTGATCTAAAGCTATATTATATAGCAGCAGTCACCAAAACCATTTGGTATTGGCTAAGAAATAGACCGGTCAATCAGTGGAACAGATTAGATACAAAGGACAAAAAAGGGTACGTCTATAGCAATCTAGTCTTTGACAAACCCAAAGATACCAACATTAGGGATAAAAATTCATTATTTGGAAAAAAAAAACTGTTGGGAAAACTGGAAATTAGTATGGCAGAAATTAGATATGGATCCACACTTAACACCATATACCAAGATAAGATCAAAATGGGTCCATGATTTAGGCATAAAGAATGAGATCATAAATAGATTAGAGGAACAGAGAATAGTCTACTTCTCAGACCTGTGGAGGAGGAAGGAATTTATGACCAGAGGAGAACTAGAGATCATTATTGATCACAAAATAGAAGATTTTTATTACATCAAACTAAAAAGTTTCTGTACAAACAATACTAATGCAAAAAAGATTAGAAGGGAAGTAACAAATCGGGAAAATATTTTTACAATTAAAGATTCTGATAAAGGCCTCATCTCCAAAATATATAGAAAACTGACCCTAATTTATAAGAAATCAAACCATTCTCCAATTGATAAATGGTCAAAGGATATGAACAGACAATTCTCAGATGATGAAATTGAAATTATATCCACTCATATGAAAGAGTGTTCCAAATCACTACTGATTAGAGAAATGCAAATTAAGACAACTCTGAGATACCACTACACACCTGTCAGATTGACTAAGATGACAGGAACAAATAATGATGAATGTTGGAGGGGATGTGGGAAAACTGGGACACTAATACATTGTTGGTGGAGTTGTAAAAGAATCCAGCCATTCTGGAGAGCAATTTGGAACTATGCCCAAATAGTTATCAAATTGTGCATACCCTTTGATAAGCCTATTGGCCTTATATCCCAAAGAAATACTGAAGAGGGGAAAGGGACCTGTATGTGCCAAAATGTTTGTGGCAGCTCTTTTCGTAGTGACTAGAAACTGGAAGATGAATGGATGTCCATCAATTGGTGAATGGTTGGGTAAATTATGGCATATGAAGGTTATGGAATATTATTGCTCTGTAAGAAATGACCAGCAGGAGGAATACAGAGAGGCTTGGAGAGACTTACATCAACTGATGCTAAGTGAAATGAATAGAACCAGAAGATCACTATACACTTCATTGTTGCATGAAGATGTATTCTGAAGGAAGTGGATATCTTCAACATAAAGAAGATCCAACTCAATTCCAGTTGATCAATGATGGACAGAAACAGCTACACCCAGAGAAGGATCACTGGGAAGTAAATGTAAATTGTTAGCACTACTGTCTATCTACCCAAGTTACTTATACCTTCGGAATCTAATACTTAATGTGCAACAAGAAAATGGTATTTACACACATATATTGTATCTAGGTTATATTGTAACACATGTAAAATGTATGGGATTGCCTGTCATCAAGGGGAGGGAGTTTAGGGAGGGAGGGGATAATTTGGAAAAATGAATACAAGGGATAATATTAAAAAAATTACTCATGCATATATACTGTCAAAAAAATTATATAAAAAAAGAATGGGTGAGCTCAGTATTTATCACAAGCCAGAAATATGATTTCATTGTCATTTGGCATCCTCTCTGTCCTTGACTTTTCATGTATTGTCCTTATTGCTAAAATGCATTTGTCTTTTCACTTTTCACTTCATTTTCACTCATCTCCCATAAGCCAAATCCTCATTGCTACTTAGAGGAGCAGGATGGGAGAGGGATAGGCAGAATCAGAAGGAACTATATATAGGCTGAATGGCTTAGCCACCTCAGTGGCTCATCATCCTTCATCATTAACTCATTACTCACAATGCTAACTAAATTCTACTTCAGGTTGAGTTCCACAATTGTCTGACAACAGAATAACTTTGACCTTTGGCTAAAGTACAAAAAGATGATAGAATCAGTCAGACATAATTTTGTTTTCAATCCATGAAATTAGCTTGCACTCTGTGAGCAACAGGTTAAAAAATTATGAAATTGTGAAAACTCTAGCTTGATGACACTTTCTAATCAACCAAGGCTTTATTTTATGGGACTCTGAAGCATTAGGCAAAAAAGAGAGCAATCAATCTGTCCTTTTTCTACTGAAATCTATGGGCACAATAATTTATTAGCACCGGCCAAAGTCTAAGTTGGTGAGATACTCAAATCCAGATCAGTTTTTACCAGTAATACAAAACTATTCAAGGAATATTTATTGCCTTGAAAGTTTTTAAGTTGATTTAGTTCAGCAAATCTTCATTAAGCACTTATTATATACACGCTTTGCTAAGTTCTAGAGATGGAAAGAAAAAGTCTAAAATGGCACAAAATAGACAGCTCTGACCAGATTATTAAATTTAAAGCATCATTTATTAGTTGGCCAGCCACTGACCCTACTAGACAGGCTAGTAGAGATCATCCCCAAACCTTTAGTGAGGTACACTTTTAAGCCTGTTTACCACATCCTGGTACAGCCTTGCAGTTACAAATTTTGGGAATCGCTGACACAGTTTCTCGTTTACAATGGGGAAGTGTCTGGATGAGAGTGTTGGTATGTTTTGCAATGATGTACTGACTTTGTTAGACACACGCTTCTTGGAAAGTCTAGGGTCTCATGAACTGGGGGATGAGTCCCAGTCTAAACATAACACTTCCTTAATTTAGTTTAAGCAACATTTTCCTATAAGCCTGAGGCCCCTTGAACTAGCAGGTGAGGGGGCAAGCTTTTTGTCCATTTCAGCTTTTGCTCTCAGATTTACAAAATTTTTCAAGGTAACACGATTTGTGGATCAATTTAATTTTAAAATTCTTTGCCCTGAGTTAAATTGTCAAAAATCTACTCAAAATGGACACATTTCAGTCAAATACCTTTGCTCAAAAATTATTTTGCTTTTTTTTCCAGTTAGTTTTCAGCTGAAGACAAGTACATTCTCTAATGTACTGATTAAAAATCATTCCTATAAAGTATGGCATAGTTCCTCTAATTTAGTCATATTTACAATGGTATTGATCAGTATCATAAAGATATTGGTCAGTAGCTTTAGTTTTCAATTAAAAAAAAATAATAGCTTTTCATTTTCAAAACACATGCAAAGATAATTTTCAACATTCATCCTTGCAAAACCTTGTTTCAATTTTTTCTCCTTTCCTTCTCACTCCCCTAAACAGCAAATAATCCAATATATGTTAAACATGTGTAGTTCTTCCATACATATTTCTACATTTATCATGCTGCACAAGAATCAAAAAGGAAAAAAAATGAGAAAGAAAGCAAAAAGCAAGCAAACAACAAAAATGGTAAAAACACTATCTTGTGGTTCACATTCAGTTGCCACAGTTCTCCTTCTGAAGGCAAATGACTCTCTTTATAACAAGTCTTTTGGAATTGGCCTGAATCACTTCACTGTTGAAGAGAACCACTTCCATCAGAATTGTTCATAGCGTAATCTTGTTGTGTACAAAGTTCTCTTGGTTCTACTAACTTCATTTAGCATCAGTTCATGTAATTTTCATCAGGCCTTTCTGAAATTATCCTGATCATTTCTTATAGAACAATAATATTTCATAACATTCATATACCATAAGTTATTCAGCCATTCACCAAGTGATGGACATCCACTGAGTTTCCAGACCCAGCCCCTACAAAAGGGCTGTAATAAACCCTTTTGCTCATGTGGATCCTTTTTCATTTTTGATGATCTCTTTGGGATACAGACCCAATAGAGACATTGCTGGATCAAAGGGAACGAACAGTTTGATAGCCCTTTGAACATAGTTCCAAATTGCTCTTCAGAATGATTGAATCAAGTCACAACTCTATCAACAATGCATTAGTGTCTCAGTTTTCCCACATCCCCTCCAACATTTATCATTATTTTTTTTCTGTCATTTTACCAGTCTGAGAGGTGTGAGATGGTACTTCAGACTTGTCTTAATTTGCATTTCTTTAATCAATAGTGATCTAGAGCATTTTTCATATGACAAATGGTTTTAATTTCTTTGTCTGAAAATTGTTCATATCCTTGTATTCTTATAAATTTGAGTCAATTCTCTATATTTTTGAAAGGAGGCCTTTATCAGAACCCATGGAAGTAAAAAAAAATTCTCCTAGTTTTCTGCTTCCCTTCTAATCTTGGCCGAATTGTTTTTGTTTTTGTTTTTTTTAATTTAATTTAATAAATACCTTTTAATTTAATATAATTTTGCATCTCATAATGTCTCTAGTTATTCTTTGGCCATAAATTCCCTTCTTTCTTCAAAGATCTGAAAGGTAGACAATCCTTTTTTCTCCTAATTTGCTTATAATATCACTTTTTATGTCCAAATCATGAACCTATTTTGACTTTATCTTGGTATATACAGAGTGTTAGATGTTGGTCAATGCTAGTTTCTGCCATACTATTTTCCAATTTTCTTAGCAATTTTTTTTTGTCAAATAGTGAGTTCTACTCTCAGAAGCTGAAATTTTGGGGTTTATCAAACACTGGATTATTATAGTCATTGGCTATTGTCTCTTGTGAGCCTAACCTATTCCACTTAATCAGTAGCTTTAGATGACCCTGAATAGGCAGCAATTTTGAACAGGAAAACTCTCTGACGGGGGAGAAGAACCAATATTTTATTATCCATCAAGATTTTCCATTATTCTTTATTTTCAAAGCCATGAATAGACTTTTAAGAGAAACTTGGTCATGCTTCTACTCTTTGTCTTTTAACAAGATATTTGGAATCTAGGTAGGAGTCTGCTGGAGCCACCTCCAACAGGCTCATGTAAGATTTGGTTATTAGATTTTTAGGATGCCCATTTTTAACATGAAAATCAGCAACTGCTATAAATTGGATCTTGATTTATTGTTTTGTTTCATTTTGTTTTTTGGTTGTCTAAGTTTTAGTGAGGGATAATCTTAATGGTGTGTCCTGCTTTACATCCCCTTCCTCCTAAAAAGCCAGTTATTACATAATGCCTAATTCACATCAAAAAATAGTTTCTGTGTTTTAACTACAGCTCTGTTATTGTACTTACATATATATCACTATACTACAGCATAGTATTCTATTGTATCTATTATAAGATCATATTATTTAGAAATAAAGAAATAAAAGGATTTAATGATCATTTATGCTTCACTTTTTAAAATGAAAAAAATGAGGCTTGAGAAAACTGAAGCCCCCGAGGAATAAAATGATTTATAAAAAGTTGCCAAGCTTGAAGTCTAAATTCAATTTCTTTACCGCTATGCTATACTACTACTATCCTTATAGCTTATTTTGGTCCTATGCATTTTTAATGTCCTCCATTCCTCTTGTCCAGTTAAACTCCTCTGGATGGCATGGTTGAAACTCTTCTCATTGATGTCCTTAAGGCATGTATAGGTCTATGGCTTAAGAATTTTAGGTGACTCAAAAAGCTGGAAAAAGCTGAGGCTAGTTATGCAAACCTCTTATTTTATAGAACAGTAAAGTATAATTTAGAGAATGAATTGATCAAGATCATATAAACAGTATTCAAGCATTTATCAATCGCAGAATGCATGTAATCTCACCTCATAAAGACACCATCAACCAATTAAAATACTTCTTACTTATTGGATAAATGATCAATCATGGCACGATAATTTTTGAATCTTTGGATCTTCTTGAGTATTTTTATTGTTCCTTGGGTACCAATATTTTTCTTGGCCCATTTCTACTAATGGCACTCTAGTTATTGGGACATCTGTATTTCACAGTGGATGAATATCAGACTTAAGAGTCAGGTAGACTCATCTTCCTGAGTTCAACGCCAGTCTGAGATTCTTACTAGGTATATGACCCTGGACAAGCCACAACCCTATTTGCCTCAGATTCCTCATCTTTAAAGTTAGGTGGAGAATGACATGGCAAACCACACTAATATCTTTACCAAGGAAACCTTAAATTTTGTCATGAAGCATTAGACACAATTGAAATAACAAAAAGCTTCTTGAGGATACCAGAAGTATGGTATCTGGATAAATATGATTGATTTCAACTATTTATCAGAAAATTCTGGAATTTTAGTCAGCTCAATTTCCTGAAACCAAATTGTAGTCTTATTTCCTAACTGAACATGGAACTAGTCTTTCTGAAAGATCTTTGTCATAATAATTTGAGAAGGAAAAACATAATAGTTGTTACATTCACCATAGAATCTTCAGCAAATTAGAATTCTTCCCAATTATAAATTTGGTACTGGGGGACAATGTAAGAATTAGGCCTGAAAGTGGTGATAATTTTGTTTAATTCTTTTTTAAAGTTTTTATTCTAGATAATAAATAAATGGAAGCAAGTATCCTTTAATATAGAGGATAAAAAGAGTCAAGATCAATCTTAAACAAATACAGACTAAGTGGCTACATACTGTACTTTTCTCTAGACAGAAATGTAAAGGAAGAGAATGTGAGCTTCTTAGGAACAGGAACTGTATTTTTGCCTCCTTTGTATTCTCAACATTTAACATTCTGTAAGACTTTAATAAATACTTGTTGACTCATTATTATCCCCTTCTCTTTAGGGTCTTATCCAACAACCTGTACTCCCTGGCCAGACCTTACTAAAAACAGCAAGTTTTTATAGCTCTGCTTTAAGATTTGCAAAGTACTGGACACATGTTATGTCATTTCATCCTCACATCTACTCATGTTTTAACTCACTAATATTTTAGTACTAATCCTTTGCCTTTGCCACATAATCACAGAGCTAATGATTGTCAGAAGAAGGATTCTGTCCCCTAGTACTCTTGACTCCAAATATAATACATGTTGCCTCTTTGCTTATAATGATTTATAGTATAAATTCTGTAATTCACAAACCTTTATTAAGTGCTTACTATGTGTTGAGAATACACGTACAGAAAAAAAAAAAAAGATAGTTCCTGCCCTGAGGGAGTTTATATTCTAATAGATGAGAGAAGGGAAGACAGAGAAAACATAAAAGAGGACTGAAAAATGTGTAAGGCAAGATCAAGAACATCATGAGAGTTGAGAGTGGATCCTGGAGAGGAATGAACACATTAGCTAGCCTGGGTATTTCCTTAGAATGAAGAATTTCAATCAAATGATATTCAAATATTTTAATTTAATAATGACAGTTTAATAGAAAACTTTTGAAGACCCAAAACCTTTAAAGACACCAGGTATGAATATTTATTAATTCATGGAATTAAGACATTCAGTAGGAAAATGAGGAAGATTTTTTTTGGAGGGGTGCAGGGTTCTTCCCTATTCTCTAAAGTAAAAGAATAAAGATTATCTAGACTCTTATATCCTAAAACCATTCCTAGTGCTGTTATATATTGTACTTTAAGACCTTCAAAAATCTTCTTTTTCCAAGATATCTTCTGCAATAGCCTAAGATGATATCTTTAATTTCTACGATTAGACTCTTTCCTTTGGGTGTGTGGCATTTTGTCTTTAGATATCTATTGCCAGATTGTAAATATATCACAGTAGAATCAATTTAATTCAACAAATATGTCTTAAGCAACTATTATATATAAGGAACTGGGATTACAAGGGGACAAAATTAAAACAGGGACCTTGCTTTCTACCAGTAGACTAGTATAGAAAACTCTTCCAGACACATCACTTTTATAGCCTTGTAGCTGTCAAGTCACTTAATTAGCCTTGTTTTTGTAAAATGAGAATAATAATAACTGTAATACCTCACAGGATTATTGATTATTGAGATCAGATAAGATGATATGTAAATTACTCAGTAAACTTTAAAGCATTACAAAAATCTAAGTTATTGCTGAAATTATGGGCTATGCAACATGTAACTATATTGGTAAATTCAGCATAATTTTAATGCATTATTATAGTAATAGAGTCACAAAGGAGTTAAGGATTCTAAGAAACAGATGTGAGGAGATAGGGTATTGAGATATGGAGCATGGGCAAAGCAACATATGCAAAGCCATGGACATAGATTTGTGAACGTGAGTTTGGATGGAAAGGACAGTGTATGAAAGCTCAGGTTCAAGTAGAGTGTTCTAATGGCTTTTGTCCAATTGTTTGCAGGTACAAGGAAGTAAGAAAACCTCTTAAAGCAAACAATTTAACAATTTTCCAGGGTTATCATGCAAGTTCTCTTAATTAAAAAAACATTGTAGGGAACAGATATGTTTCAAGAGTAGCAAACTATAAAGATAAAAGTCAAAACTAATGATTTATTGTTAATATGTTGCATGTTCGCTAAATAGATAACTAAAAAAGATAACTATGAATAAAAAATTTAAATTACCAAATAAAATAGCTAGTTTTTTTTTTCTCTTCTCACTTTGTTGTTTCTTCAGTATTTATACTTAGTATCAATATCCTAATACTCTTTAAACATTTTTGCCTTCTTTGACATCAGATTTGACATTTGGATAGTTTTAAGCATTTTTTGTGCATTTGACTTTTAAACAAGCCCTATGAAGTGTGCTCTATAATTTGTAATATTCCTGTTTTACTGATGAGGAGAGTGGAGGCAGAAAAACTTTAGAGATTTGTCCATAGCCACATAGATAGTAAGTATCACAATCGAGATTTGAACACTGATCTGCTGATTCTGAGTCTACCACTCTTTCCACTATTCAACCAACATATACAACCCCAAAACATTTATTCCTCTAAATGTAGAACACAAAACATACTATATAGACACAATAATGATCACTTACACTAAAAAGACATTTCATTCCCCAGTGAGGACAGTGCCTTTGCCCTGGCCCCACCTCCTATTGCCCATATGGGCACCATTCTAGTGTTCTCTATCCCCAACCCACCATAATTCTAGGATTGTAACAATATGATTTTCTTGTGGAAGAGAAGGAATTGGACAAAGAAGTTCTATAACAGGGGTGGTAGCATAAGGGAAGAAAGAGAAAACAGTGAGAACAGTTTTTAGTTTGGGGATCTGGTAATCTTGGGCAAAAGGATGAAATTCCTTCCATTCCATTCTGCTCTCACTGAAGAACTCCATTTTCTGACAAAAATAAGTAAGGCACTAAGGTATTCCGGTACCGTGTAGGAAGTCTACATATCTTTTTGTGAACTACACTCCCATATATTCTTTTTATTTTTATCTTCAATCCTAAGCACATAGATGGAGGTTAGTAACACTTATTGAATGATTAATTGATTGTAGGGGAGGTGCTTTCAGGAAAGCTGGCTAAGTGAAGTTCCATATTTCCCACTAACTCCTCTTTTTAAATAGGGAAAATGTCTTAATGAACGATCAACTTTTTAAGTAAAGGGGTCCAATATTCTCTTGTATCCCATCCTACTGCTTTAATTGACTTAAAAGATATAGCAGACCATCAGGAAATATCTAGATTTTTGTGCCATGACTTAATTTTACTTTTTATCTAGAAAAGAATTGTATTGAATTTATAGGTCTCTAAGTTATAATCCTTCTCTGGGAGGAGATCTCTTTTCTGTAAAGTCTTTTCCTCTGCCGACCCAACTCTGTCCCAGACTAGACTCTTCTCCAGGCTCAATGCTGCCTCTTTTATCCTCCCAGACAATGGGCATGTAAAAACTCAGGGGCTTGTGAGAAATATCAACCAATGAACTTGCTCCTCTTGAAGGTTGTGTAAACTCCTTTTCAGAACTCTTTTTAAAGGTGTAAACTCCTTTAAAAATGTAAACTCCTCCTCAGAAGTTCAAAGGTGTAAACTCCCCCTAAAGGCCAGAACTAAAGGTGTGAATTCTGAGCTAGAGAATTGTTTAGACAACCTGAGTTCTCACCTTGTAATCCTAACAAATATAAATAAAAAATCGTATTAGAAATGTCTGCAGGGGCCATAAATTGAGATAATTCTAGTTGGTGCGGCTTTCCTTGTATTACAGGTCACAAATAAAAGAAAGAAGAATATAAACATTTATTAAATGGAAACTGTGTGCCAGGAACTGTGTTAAGCACTTTACAAATATTAACTAATTTGATCTTCACAACCCTGAGAGGTAAGTGCTGCCATTATTGCCATTTTATAGATAAGGAAACTGAAGTTAAATGACTTGCCTAGGCACACAACTTGTAAGTTTCTGAGCCAAATTTGAACTCCTGACTTTCTGACTCTAAGCCCAGCACTTAAGCAACTGTGCCACTTAGTTGTCTCAAGGAAGGAAGATGGAGCAGTCATATTAATCTTTTTCTAAGTTGAAGAAGGAACTTGAGAAGAGAAATAAATGAGGAGAATATTCTAGTCCTTCTCTTGAAACTTTTTAGTTCCTGGAATTTTAAAGCAACACTAAAAATGAATATAATTTTATTTGTAATTATTTCCTTATTCTTAATCCTGTCCTCCCTCTTACCCCAAAAGTTTTCCTTTCTTTATCTTCTCTTACCTGTCTCTTAGGCTCCCTTTACCATAATGTCCTCATTCTCCTTCCACATTTTCTTTTATTTTATTCCATCTTTTCCCCTTATTTTTTTCTCTCTCTCCATCTTCCCCCTCTGCTTGTTTTTATTTTCAATGATGCTAAAGTAGGAGAGCAGTTTCTGAGGGAATGAGGAGCTATGTTACTGATAAAGTAGGTCAAACACTGGATTTGGAAACAGAGGAGAGAAATGGAAAAGGAGAAAGAAAATGCTTATTCAAAGATTCCCTTCTTTTCTCATTGTAAGGATTTACCAAATCCCTTAAAGTTCTTCTTGGCTTCTCTATCATTGGGCACGGTAAGTTTAGCTGTGTACCTTACTTTTTGCAGAGATGATTATAATGGGTTGATCTTTAGGACTTGATTTAAACCCACATACATGATCTGAAAAGATATAGAGTGAAATATAATTAATTACATGTTCTAAAAATGTGCTCTGAACCTCTTAAATGAATGCATTTCATAGCAAAACAACAGTAATAATAATAGTAATAGAGTTGTGCTTACTACAGGAATCACAAAAGCACGATAAGTCGCATGATATGAATTCCTGAGAACTCAATTAAATCTAAGGTATACAAGGTACTTAGCAATCAGTGACCCCTGTCATTTTCCATCTTATTAATGATTTATAGAGCACTGTGCTTGATAATTATGGGATAAAAGTTAGCCCTGAAAAATATTTAAGGAATAGAAAATGTCCTCAAATCCAATGAATTACCCATGGCTTATAATAACATGGGAAGATACACAGGTGGCAAAAGCTCCAGCTAATAAATAATCTGCTATTAGGTACTACCAGGTACTGTGGGTTATAGACCTCCTTTTCTGAAATGAGGTTTCTGAAAAACAAAGAGACATTTTGAAAAATGTTATCTACTTTATAGTACTATTATAACAAAATATTACATTCAATATTGTTTTGGTACCCATATCTTAACTCAATTAAACTAGCATGACTTTCTTTGATATATTATACCAGTACCAAGACAAATTCAAAAATGAATGATGAGCTATGCTATTGGAAGCATTTTACTAAAAATAGTCCAAAAATTATTAATTCTAGAAAAACACAGGTATTCTTCCTACATGGACTCTGTTGACATTAAGGAGAATACATGCCTCTGTTATCATGCCTAGAAATTTTGTTGTTAACATCATTAATTGCTCTCTACTTTTTAATCCTAATCATCTATGGCCTTATCATATCTAATAAAAGAAGCAAGATTGGATTTCATCATTCCTTTTTTAGGAGACCAGGATGATTAGAAATGAGTACTACTCATTAAATCATCTGCAGAGTTCTTTTTTTTCCCAGTATCATAGAGGATAAAAAACCTGAAAAACAAAACCAATATCAAAACAACAACAACTACAGGCCAACTTCTTTCTGGAAGCACAAATGCCAGAGATACGTATAATATAATTCTGAGAAACATCTGTAGTTTTAGGGAAGAAGATGCACAACAAAAGATATTGATCTGAAAGTCAAAAGTTTTGATTCACTTCTGATTCTAATTTTATGCCTTTATATGTTAGATGACAGAACTGGGAATCCAAAAAGATGTGGTTGGGTTAGAATTATGAACCAAATGATGCAATTCAGAAGAGATAAATGCAAAGTTTTAATCTGTGTTTAAAAAAAAAAAGAACAAATTTAGTAAGTACAGCATGGGGATATTATTATATATATATATATATATATATATATACATATATATATATATGTATATATATATGTAGTAGTTATTTTGTTGTTCATATAAACAAGTGGATTTAATGTCCTACAGCTTCAATATGGAGAAGCTAAGTGGTATAATGGATAGAGCATTGAGCCTAGAGTAAGGAAAACTTGAGTTCAAATATAGCTTCAGACATTTACTAGTTGTGTGACCCTGGTTAAGGTAACTTAACCCTGTTTGCCTCAGTTTTCTCATCTGTAAGATGAGCTGGAAAAGGAAATGGCAAACTACTCCAGAAAACCCTAAATGGGATCGTGAAGAATTGGATGTGAGTGAAATAATCCAATTTCAACAACAACAACAAATCTTAATGTGACTGCAAATTGACTTCTAATTGATCTTAGGCTGGAGAAGGTCTAAATTCAGTGGGCCTTTTATTGGGCAATATACTCACTACCCTTTTTAGATGACTTTTGTAGGGTTGTGCTTAATTCTTGGTGTCACATATTAGGAATGATTTTGACAAATTTGAGTATGCTCAAAAATGATGATTCGAATAGTAGTGGGATGAAAGTCCATTCCATATGCGCTTTAATTGAAAAAAACTGAGAATGTTATTTGAAAGGAAACTTGTATTAGGACATTATAATGTCAATTCAAATATTGAATAGATTGTGATTATGGAAGAAGTATTAGGTTGCTTTTTAAAGTTGCAATGTTCTAGACTGAAGAACAGTGTCCAAAGCTGTGAAAACATGGATTTTTGACTGGTTATAAAGAAAAGCTTCATAACAGAATTGTCTAAAAGAAGAATAAGTTACCTTAAAGGTTAATAACTTCTCTCTCTATCCCTATAGAACTCCAGAGGAGAATTCTGGTATCTCAGAGCTAGAAGTACTATCAGGAATCAACTAGGCCATCTCCTCCAATATCCCTGACAAACTATCATCAGCCTCAACATACCTTATCAAAAGGTTAAGAATGTGATCTGTAATCATCCAACATCTTGAAACTTAAAGACAATTTAGTGCTCTAAACTTAAATATGAAGGGTTGGAGAATTTTTCAATGCTTTGCTTTGATTGTGCCATGTTCTTTTGTCTTCTATGTTCAAGTGACTGCAGTCTGTGTTTGAAATACAATCATGGCTCCATTCAAGACAAAGTAGAAAAGTTTGAGAAATACAGGTTATGAGGGGAAATAAAGTATTCAGAATTGGGGAGAGGAGGAAGAAGGATTTGATGTGAAAAGACTATCATCTTTTGAATTTAAATTTGAATAGGCAAAAGGAAATCCTGAACAGGATCATGGTGATAGAGAATGGGGGGAAATAACTATTAAGAGAGTTAAGAAGTTAAGAGACTTTTCCTGTTTTTTTGTCCAGTGTTTGGCATAGAGCCTGGCACATGGTAAGTACTTATCAAATGCTTTTTGATTTGATTTGACTTGAGTTGAGCAAAGACCCACTTGTCATCCAAATAATAATAAAGTAGATATGTCAACTAAAAGATCATCCTGTGAAAAATTAATAGAAGAAAAAAAAGAGTAGTAATTATTGGTGACTTCCTACTAAGGGATAGTAATGGATATTTACCACCATGATATCAACAAAAGAGAAAGGTCTTTCCAGGACATGTAACCAAGATATGAGAGAGCATCCAAAGATTTGTCAAAATGAATGAACACTGTTCACTTCTGGTGAGTAACATGAGCATAAATTAAATGGATAGGAAATATTATTAAATCTTGGACAAGGAAATGAAAACCATAGGGTCACAGAAGATTTTCATCACTGCTGCCAATCAAAAGCAAAGAAAGATAGGTTTAGAATGTGAACAATTGGGCTAAGAAGACTGTGAATATGAATGTGATTTAAGTTTTCCAACCATGGCCTAAAATACAAGAAAAACAATTTATTGGAAGATGGAGTAAACCTGTCAAAATCTATTAAAATATATTTACCCAGAGTCTTACACATTTAATCAAGAGGGCTTTAATCTCTTGGTTGGTCAGAATGATATAATCTCAAAATAAAATAGCAAAAAGTCTAACTATAATGTAGGAAAAAGTTATTAATTAAGTTAGCAAGGAGACATCATATAAGAAAGGCACCTGCAGAAAAATCCATGTCCTAAAATATTTATACACAAATACATAAAGAATAGGAACTATCATGAACAAGGGGTCCTCATGTGTGGAGGTAACTTTGACCTCTCAGGTGTCAACAAAACTTCAATGATAAAGCCCACATCTGGAATAAGATGTTTCTTAGAGTACATACCATATGCAAAAGGAACAAAATAGATCAAAGGGTGTAATAAATTAGTATTGTACATTAAAGAAGCATAATCATGTGAAGAAATCCAAGAATAAGATTTATACAGAGGGTTGGGGGTGGAAGATATATTGTACAGAGTATTTGTGTGATCTAACTAGAAGAACAATAAAGGCAGAATAAGAAATTATATTATCTATTTTAAGTTGAATACATAATGTCTAGAAAGAAGAAAGAAATAAAGAGTTTGGAAAAACATCATAAGCCTGCTAAAGATGTATGATATAGTTGGGATGAGAGGTTTCTATTATTCAGTTGTTAGAGATGATTTCTCCATACCAAGAGCAGAGCAGCCATATAATCTGACATGTACTTTTGATTTCAGGAAAGCATTCTTTTCTTCAGAAGGACCATTAGTAGAATCTGATATACTACATGAAAAAGCAAGACAAAAAGAATGGGAAATTCACAAAAATGAAATTCTGATGAAGAAAAGTTATAGAAATTGTCTGAAGAGAATTTATCTTGAAGGTAATGTGGTATATTGGAAAAAGTGCTGATTTGGAGACAGAGCACTGAATCCTGTTTTGTCTCTTACTACCTTAGTGACTCTAGCAGATAAGTAATTTTTTTTCCTATGGGCCTCAATTTTATCAAGGGCAACTTAGTGCACAGACTGCCAGGCCTGGAGTCAAGAAGACTCCAAAATGAGTTCAAATCCAGTCTCAGACACTTAACTAGCTGTGTGATCCTGAGCAAGTCACTTAAACTCAGTTTCCTTATCTGTAAAATGAATTGGAGAGGATATTGGCAAACTATTCAGTATCTCTGCCAAGAAAACCCAGAAAGGGCTCATAAAATATGAAATAACTCAACATCAAACAGTTTCACCAGCTGTAAAAAGAGAAGAGTAGATTGGATGACCTCTGAGGTCCCTTTCATCTCTAAACTTATTATCCAATAAGTATAAAGGTCTTTTTTACCCAAGAAAGGAAATGTTTTATATAGAGTGAGATTAGATTAGATGATCTATAACCAACCTTCCAATTCTAAGGAGCTCATTACACCATTAAGTTTCACCTCCTTCACTTTCTCTATTAATGTAGAAAACAATATTATCTTCCCAGCCTCCTCAGGCTCACAAACTATGAGTCATTTTGGATTCCTCATTATCTCTCACTTCCTGACTCCTATATACCCAATATATTGCCCGGGCCACCTTTGTAATATTTTTCCAATATATCTATTTCTCCAATACCCTTTGACACTGCCATAATCATCTCATACTGGATTATTAGAATATGATTCTGTTGCCTTAAGTCTTTCCCCATTCTTTTCTATCCATCTTCCATTTAGTCATTAAAATGATTTTCCTAAAGGGCCATTACCTACTCAATCCTATTGCTTCCAGGAGCAAATACAAAATGCTCTAATTGGCACTCAAAGTCCTTCATAACCTAGGCTTTTCCTACCTCCTCAATTTTCTTATATTTCATTTCCTAACACATACTCTGATTCAATGACACTAGCCTACTAGTTTTTCCAACACCCTTTATCTCTAGGTTCTGAGTATTTTGTCTGGATGTTCTCCATGACTGGAATATTCTCCTTTCTCCTCTCCATCTACTGATTTCTTGGCTTCCTTTAAGTACCAATTACAATTACATCTTTTACAGGTAGCCTTCCACAAACCTTAATTCTATTGCCTTCTCTCTCTTAATTATTTCCTATTTATCCTGTATTTAATGTGTTTTTTATGTATTTGTATTAATGTTGTTTCTTCTATTAGATTATAAGCTCTTTTAGGGCAGGGACTCTCTATTGTCTCTTTTTTTATACTCAATGTCTAGCACAGAACCTGTTACATTATAGGAGCATGATAAATGTTGATTGATTGATTGATTGAAAACACTGCTTAAGGATGGAAAGGTCAATGACATATAGGGGAAGTAACACTGGATTTTGAAGTATACAACCCGGGTTTACATCTAGTCTTTGCTACTTACAAGCCATGTGATTTTGGCCATGGTATTTAATTTTGACCATAATTTTCTCATCTGTAAAATGAGGGGGTTGAAACAAATTATCTCTAAAATCTCATCCAACTCTATATTTAGGGAACCTTTAATTCCTTGCAAAGAAAACATATTAAGACAAGATATTAGGAATACACACAAAAGTACACCAAAGGAAAAATTATCCTAGTGACCATTGATGTAAAAGGAACAAAAAGTCCTTGGTTTTTGGAATGTGGAACAGAATGGCCCCTCCGATTGGATTACTCTGCCAGCTAGAAGCCATAGAAAGATGTTGCTTTAAGGAATAAAGGTTGATTTTGGAGAGCAATTTGGAATTACGCCCAAAGGGTATAAAACCAGGTTTACCCTTTGATCCAGCAGTGTCACTACTGGGTTTATAGAGACTATAAATGAGCTAAAGGAGTACATATGCAAAAATGTTTGTAGTAGCTTTTTTTATGGTGGCAAGAAATTGGAAATTGAATGGATGTCCATTAATTGAACGAATAGTTGTGATATTTGAATATAATGGAATACTGTTGTTCCTTAACAAATAATAAACAGATTGATTTCAGAAAAGTCTGGAAAGACTTACATGAACTGATGCTGAGCAAAGTGAGCAGAACTAGGAGACAGCAGCAGTAAGACTGTGGTGATGATCAACTGTGACAAACTTAGTTCTTCTCTGCAATATGGTGTTCCAAGACAATTCTAAAGAGTTGAAATGGAAAATGCCACCTACATCCAGAGGGTGAACTATGGAAACTGAATACAAATTGAAGAATACTATTTTCACTTTTTTTTTCCTTTCTCTTGGTTTTTCTGTTTTTTTTTTCTTTTACAGTATAACTAATAAGGAAATCTGTTTAACATGATTGTGCAGGTATAATCTATATCAGATTGCCTACTGATGGGGAAAGAAGAGGGAAGAGAGGGAGAGAGAAAAAAAAATTAGAACGCAAAATCTTACCAAAGTGAATGTTGAAGACTATTTTTACATGTAATTGTACTAAAATACTATTAAATGAAAAAAGAAAGGAGAGGAGCTTGATAGTGGTGAGAAACGACAATTAGGCAGGCAAAAATCACTAAGAGAAGATTGGAGTAGAATATGAATTATTAGAAAATAGGGAATAGTTCTATTTTTTTTTTTTTGTCACCTGTAGAGCCCTGGCAGTGCATTGCATTTAGAAGGCATTTAACAAATGTTTCTTTAATTTAATTGTGTTGTGTGAAAGGAAGATCAAATGTCATCTAGTTTCCAAGTCAGATCTTTCCCTATCAGTAGCTGGTGGTGCACTGAATACATGTTAGGCCTGGATCCAGGAAGTCCTGAGTTCAAATTTGGCCTCAGATGTTTACTAGCTGTGTGAAATGGAAAAGTCCCTGTTTGCTTCAATTTTCTCAGCTGTAAAATGGGAATAATACTAAAACTTTCAGAGTCATTGTGGGGATCAAATGAGATATCTATTTTTTAAAAAATGTTCAATGTAATGCCTAGTGAATAGTAGACATTAGACTTAGAATCATAAGATTGGATTTTCAGCCTCCATTGTTAGTTGTCTAGTCTTGAATGAGTCTGCTTGCTTAAGGGTTCTGGCAAAGGATATTCTGGGAAGACCAGCTAGGTGTACAGAAATGAAAACCGGATATACTTTAAATATAATCTGTATCATTAGTATTTTCTGACTCACTATCTGAAGTTTAGACCATCAATAATCAAACTCTGATTTGCAGGCCATTTTTCTAATTGTTAATATTCACATTGTAAACTGAACAATTTGTACCCAGAGCCAATATGAACCATCTCCAGTTTACCACTAGTTCTGGGTCTCAGCTTTTTTTTTTTTCAATCCGTATAATGGAACAATAATACTTATAGTAATTCAAAGGGTTGTTATTAGGAATAGATAAGATGAAACATGGAAACCTTTCACAGCTGTAAAGCACCACATAATCATGAATTGTTTTTATGTAATTCCTTGAAGAAAATTTGGACCCAGTAGTCTTATTTCAGGAAGCTAGAAGCCAGAAGACTAGGATTTCTCCCAAGCTCTGGCCAATAATGTCCACCAATGAGGAGAATCTTATATAAAAATAGCTTTTGAGCCCCAGGCTATGTTCTTTAATCCATAAATATGGTTTCACTCTTGTATATACCAGCTTTCTATATTCCCATCAGAACCACTCCTATGGATCTAATTGTAGCATGCACATTTAAGCTCACACAAACACATGCTTCATCACAGGGATCATAAATGTATTATCCCCTAGAAAATAAAGTAAATGCTCAACCATTCATGTAAATTTAATTCAGTGCTCATCCACCTTTCCAGACACACCCACTCAATGTCTTCTGCATACTGATGAAACCTATGTTAAGCTATTACTCTATAGGACTATCATTCTTGTATATTTGGGCTTTACATACTATTCACTTATGTACTTTGTCTTGGTTCTATGCTCTCTAGAACATGTATGAGGTAGGAACTCCTTCAATTCTTGTATGCACAACACTTACCCATATACTCCAGAACATTTTACTCATAGGTCTGTTCTCATGTAAATAAACATCTCCCACTTTAGACAGGTTATAGTAACATCTTGTCTCATGAAGTTGTTTTTGGTTTAACAGTCTCTTAATTAACCCTATAGACTATTCCCTCCCCCTTCTCTTTTTCATTCCCCCCTCCCATTCTCTGCCTTTCTTTTTTCTCCTTTTCCTTACTCTGGGATACTTTTTTCTTATGATACTCTGATGTCTAGAATCTATGTCTTGGTAAATAGACAATTTCCAGAAAGAAAGTGATGTGCACAAACAAAATAACCTGAGTATAAAGAGGAACTGGTTCAGAATACGCAATTAGATGTCCAATTTCCGCTTCCTTCATAAGAGCTATGAAATTCTTTTCAGGGGTGTCTTGACTGTATGGAAATTGAATGTCATTGAGAATTTTTTTTCCTCTTCTTGTTTCCTTGGCAACAGGTTGGTGATGCAGGAGCTGAAATGCACTTTGTCTTCTTGTCGTCGTGGAGATGTGGGACGTGGGTGGGTCATAGACCCCTGGTGACAGCTGTGATGGATATGGAACTCTACCAATCCCTCTGCTCTGGTCCTTCCTTACACATTATTTAAGAGGGTTCAACCTCAGGAAGGGAGGTGTTTCTTTTTATTATTTTTAGCTACATAAGTGTTAATGCTGTGTTTTTAAAAATCACTTTGCTTTTGCACATATACCAAGACAGCAGGTCTTGAGATTTAAAGGTCCAAGTAATTATATCAATTCAGTGTGAAAGCAACAAGTTGAAAAGGAAATTTCTTTGTGTTAATGTAGAATTTGAGAGAGGTGGGCAAGGGAGTAAAGGTCAGGGCTCTTCCCTCTGGATTCATGTCAGGCATATGGCAAGCCTTGTGCCACAGTGACTACCAATTTATTAGGCAGCCCCATCCTATAGCCTGTCTCTATCCCTTAAATGTTCTGAAACAAATCATGCCTTTGAGCTGCAGAGAAAATGTGAAAGGATTGCAAATGGAGATCATCTGTCAGTGTTCTCTACTGGAAAGCTAGAGAGAGAGGGCAAATGAAGAGGTCAGCCAAGATGAGAATGCTACTCAGAAAGAAATATATATGAGGAAACTGGAAGGATGAGCCAACAGAGTCTTTGGAGTCACAGATGGACAAGACAGCTGGGACACAGATGGACCCAACTTTCAAAGGATAGATGACTTAGGCTACTCAGGGTTAGATAAGCAAAGAAGCAAAAACAAAAAACAAAACAAAACACACACACAAAAAAAAAAAAAAAAAAAACAAAAAAACTAGAGAGCAGGAGCAAGGCTACAAAATGCTAAGGAGAAAAGAGCAACAGGTGAATATGGGAGGGAGGACAAATAGAATGAGAATGATTACACACAAAAAAAACTTATATGAAGAGTAGTTGTCTGAAATCAATCAAATAATTACATTAAAAATTTTTTTGAATTCAGTTAATTAAAAATAATTATTTAAACTGGCTTTTTTGATTGATTATTGTTTCATACACAAATGATTGGGAAATGAAAAGAAGTACAAAGAGAAGAAAGGCGAGAAGAAAAAAGAGAGGAGAGGAGAAGAAAAGAGAAGAAAGGCAAAAGTAAAGATGGGAAGTACAAAACTGACAATGTGGACTGAAGATGCAGAGGTTAGAAGGTCAGGGATGAGAATAAGAAAAGAAATTATGGGAACAGATGGAGAGTAAAGGTACCTGAGAGACAAATGGAAAAAGATTATTCAAAGGCAAAATGGAAGGAAAGTTCAGAAGATAGAAAGCAAAAGAGTTGAAATAGACAGATATATTTATTATATCAATCAAAAAACACTAGTAAGTTCTCGCTATGCATTTGGAGGTTGAGAAGGTATTAAAAAACAAAAACATAGTGATTACTGATGACAAATAGTTATTTTAGGGAGCTTATGGTCTAATTATGTATTTATTTTTATCTTACCTCAATAGAATTCAGTGACCAATATTATGAACTGTGAATATGGTCATTTAGAATTTACTTCAGAGGCCTATGTCTTATCAATTTCTTGTTCCCACAACTAGTAGGGGAGGCATTGTGCCAAGTACTTTACAAATATTAACTCATTTATTCTTGACAATACCTCTGAAAGGTAGGTGCTATTATATGCATTTTAAAATTGAAGAAACTGAGGCAGACATTAAGTGATTTACCCACAGTCATACAGTTAGTAAATATCTAAGACTGGAGTTGAACTCATCTTCTTGACTCTAGGCCCAGTGATCTAACCACTGCAGCTACTATTTTCTCCAATGTCCTATTTAAGTCATTCTTTGAACCATTGTACTCATCATAATAGATAAGATCATTGAAGCAACAGCCATACTTGTATCCCCCAAGATTTCTTCTGTGGTTTAGAAGATGACACAAATTCAAGTACACAAATTAAGAAATGAAGGAGGGTGAGAAAAAATGCAAAGGTGGAGTTCAAACAATGAATTATCAAGCATTAGAGGAAGGATATTTCAAAAGAGGGTTCATCTGAGAGTAGGAGAAGGTGAAGAGGAAATCTTTATGAAAAACATGCTGATCAATTGAGATTTATAAGAAGGAAAATAGGGATTTTGAAAAATAGGTATGGAGAAGAGAAGTAAGGACACGGGGATAAAGGATAGTATAAACTATTATTCATGAATATGGACCCCACTTCCATGAATGCCAATGCCAAGGTAGGCAGCCAAGCTAGAAATTTGATATCTAAAAAGCATTACATAGATTCAGATGAATTCAATCACTCATATTGATCACAAGATAATCATTTTAATATCCTATGTAAACATGACAGATGAAGGATAGTAGACACTACTATCCATGAATATAGCCAAGGTAAGCAGCTAATCTAGAAACTTGATATCTAAAAACCATTACATAGATTCAGTTAGATAAATGATTCACTCATATTGATCATAATGGGATAACCACCTGCTTTCTTACATCCTACATAAACTTACATTCAATCTCTTTACGTGTACACCTCTTATTCTGGCATTCAAATCCCTTGGCCATCTGGCACACTTCATCTTTTTTGCTTTGTCTGATACTATTCCCTGTTGCATATTTTATTTTCTATCCAATGGTGTAATCTCCAAATTCCTTCTTATTTTACCCCTTCCTTATCTTCATAACTTTACTAAAATCATCCCCATGTCTTCTCCCCCCGCCATACCTATTTTTGGAAGTCCCCATTTCCCTTCCTATAAATCTTGATTGATCATCATTTCTTTCATAAAGATTTCCTCTTCACCTTCTCCCACCCTCAGATGAATCCTCTTGATCCTTCCCCAATTTTAAAAATTCTTTAGTAGGACTCTTCCTGTTCATTTTTCCCTCAACCTCCTTAATTTCTTAATTTATATACTTGAATTTTTTCCCATCATATTGTAAACTCTCTGATAGTAGTCTATCAAAAACTCTATCAAAATAAGTTGGGAGGAATCTAGGAGAGTATCACCGAATCTAGGTTCAGGTAGCAGAGACAGGTTCAGTCTGGACATGAGTTCAAATCCTACCTCAGACACTTATTGGTTGTGTGACCCAGGGCAAGTCACTTAAACTAAGACTCAAGTCTCTCGTTTGTAAAATGAAAGTAATACTTATACCCATCTATCTCACATTATATTCTATCTATCTATCTATCTATCTATCTATCTATCTATCTATCTATCTAGTGCTTCTCAGACCTTAAAATGTTACATAAGTGTTAGTGATAATTAGTACACATATTATATACAGTATACAACTTATATACATTTATACTGTATACAGTAAAAATATATATGTATATGTATATCTAGTGCTTTTCAAACTTTAAATTTTATATAAATGTAAGTGATGTTGCTACTACTGCTGGGTATACATATTATTTACAGTAAGCAAATCATATAAAGTATATTATATGTAGTATACATATATATAGTGCTTTTCAAACCTTAAAGTATTACATAAATGTTAGTGGTGATGATGATGATGATGATAATGATGATGATGATGATGATGATGATGATGATGATGATGATGATAAGTCCTTCTAGAGATAAATAGGAGAAGTGACCCAAATCCAAGGTTAATAGAGAGGGCTATTTGATTTTAAAGAGAGGGTGAGTAGACATAAATAGACTCATAAGAACATAATTAGTGAGTTAAACTGTTTTAAGCTAGTTGAGTTACAAGACTGATGCTTTCCTATATATAGCTTATATCCTAAGACTTCCTAGCACTATTTTAAAATAGTCTTTGCACTTTGAATGGCTGACAGGAATGGTGTGCTGAGCAGAATACAGAGGAAAAATGCTAGTGAATGTTATAATAATAAAAAAAAGTACAGGAATAGGTCTATGAAAGAGAAACCTCTGAGTACTTGCAAAGTGGTAACTGAAAATTGCTGGAATCGCACTGCTATAAAATTTGATATTTATCAGTGCTCTGATTGGTTTTTACAATGAGAACAGTTCATGTGTTCTTCACATCTTCATAGGATATTAAGTTTATAGGTTGTGAGATGATAGAAATCTTAAAAGACTATGTCATCCCATTTTCTCATTTTGCAGATGAGAAGACCAAGGCCTAGGAAAGTTAAACTACTTGTCCAATGTAACCATTGCAGCAAAATAGAAAATTTTGAATTTGAACTCATTTCTAACTCCAAACCTAATGATCTTTCTACTGTATCTCACTGTATGTAGGCCTTATCTCTCTCACTTAAAAAACAACAACCTATTTTCCCCTCTTTTTAAAAACTCAGATACTAGTTCAGTGCCTTGCTCATACTAATAGGGATTGTGATATGGGGTAGGAATGTGATTCCATTGATATAGAGAACTTCCCTCTCTCCTAATGCAAACCTTTTCTGAAACTGAGCATCTTAGAGGGTCGCTACTTAAGTGAGTCACCAAGAGCTCATATCTCATAAAAGTCAAACACAAGGCAAACAAAACACTATGATCATACAGGGGAAATGGATTTTTAATGAAATAAGGGAGTTCTAAACATTCCTGATGAAAAGACCAAAATAGCATAGAAACTTTAAGTTCATACACAGAAGTTGAGAAACATAAAAGAGTAAACACTAATTAGCAGTCATAAGGGACTAAACAAGGAGACAAACATTCTAATATGGGGAGATGATACAAGTGATAGAGTTCCAAGGTTACTCTTGGAATCCTTTCATCAGGAGTTATAGGAGTCTAACTAGACAAAAGGTCTGGCAGTCTTGATATCTTGATGTGAAAAGAAGAAAAGAAAGAGAAGAGGAATGCACTGGGGGAGAAGAGAACAGCAGATAAAGAAAATGTATTTCACATAATCAGTGTGCATATAGAAGTCTTTGCAAACATGGAATAAAGGAGGGAGGAAACATTTAAATTTCAGTCTCATTCTAAACTGGTCAAAGAGAATACACACACACACACACACACACACACACACGCATGCAGCTGGATTCAGAAATATATTTAACTCAACAGGGAAATGGGAGAAAGGAGAAGGAATAAAGGGGAATTAGAGGGAGGGATTAGTCCCATACCAAACAAATTTTAACAAAGAATATACAAGATTATTTACAGCTCATTTTAAGGTGGCAAAGACTGAACATCTGAGTGAGTGCCCTCCATTTGGGGAATAGGTTAACAAGTTATGGTATACAAATGTGATGGAATACTAATGTGCTGTAAGAAATAATTAATTGTTTCAGAGAAACATGAGATTTGATGGATCAATGTAGAGTGAAATGAATAATTTATACAATGACAAAAACAGCTTTGAAAGTCTTAGCTATTTTAATCAGCATGACCAACCATAATTCTGGTGTTCTAATGATGAAACATATAATTCCAATCTAGGCTCTACCTATCTATTTCTAGGATCTACCTATTTGTATATATACAAGTATATATTACACATACACATACATATGTGTTTATGAAGACATCTATATATATATATATATATATGAGATATATATATATATATGTGTGTGTGTGCTATATAAATATGTTTGCATGAGTATATTTCTTTTGAATATGGCCAATGTGGAAATCTGTTTTGCTTGACTATGCATGTTTATAGCAGGGTTTATTTTCCCTTTCATTTTCAATTAAAGGGTGTGATAGAAAGGAAAAAAAAGCAAGATTTTTGCTGATTGAAAAAATTTATTTTAAAAATAGGAAGTCAGATTTTAAGAGTAGGAATCACTATTATTTTGTATTTGTCTCCATAGTGTCTAGCATAGCACTTGCCTAGTCCATAGTAGACACTCCATCCATTCATATTGTTTGATGCCTTCTGAGGCTGTCTACACTGCTTTACATATTCTAATCATCAGGAACAATTTCTGTTTAAATTAAGTCTACCTTTATGTGGATTCCACCATTTGCCCTTCTTCTTCACAATGAAACCAAAATTAAACTTAATCTCTCTTCCATATCATAATATTTCAAGTATTTAAAGCCAGCTTTCATGCCTCAGTTTTCTGTCAGCTAAACATTCTCAGTCTATATATTTAAAAAATATATTGAAATATTTACACTATTTCAACAAATTTGTTGTTTTGTTAAAGTACATATATTGTGGAATAGGAGCTTTTATTCACATCTGGAGACTAGCCTAATAAGAAGGGATATGCACTTGGCACTTTGGCAACTGATGAAAGAAATGTGACCCAACTTAGACCAATATGTATGTAGTGGGTGACTAATCAGCCAACAATCAAGAAAGCCAAGCCAATCCCTGGTTCTGCAATTGAACAGGATGAGAATTCTAGGGTTCAGTTTCTAGATTAGGTGTCATGGTATCTAATGATATATGAGTGATGAAAAAAGTAATATGAAAATAGAAGTTTTTCTTACTTTTCTCTTCTCATTTTGCTCTATTCCTTTTTCTCCCTGACCCCTGTGACTCCTTCTTATACTTGTTGGTGTTTCATATTTACATTTCTCTTGGTTTCTGTTCTTAGGTACCTAGCATTTCACCTATGACACAACAAGATTTAAAGACCACTCTCTATTTTCCCTTTCTTTTCACAAAATGACCTTATCTTATTTGTAGTTTTCCTAGGCATTATCTATGGTTTAAAATCTCACTTCTCTTACTCCTGTTCTCCTAGGATTTACTCTTCTCCTTGGAGGGAATGGAAGTTTGAGGAAAAAGGCATTTATTCCTGGAGTTGCCTTTTTTGCCTGATATAATTAGAATGTTCAAAGATGCTGAAAGTGGACAAAAAGTTGATAAAAAGGTCTTCAGGTGGTTAGGTTACACCTCTGAAAAAATTCTTCAAAGTAGTTGTTAATATTCCAACATTCTAAGCATTTTCTCATTAGATAAGAAGATTCTTTTCAGTCTCACTTCCATAGAGCTTCATAGAAATTTCCAGATCTAAAAGTCTAACTATTGTCCAGAAATTAGGAAACAGAGGGTCAGAGAGATGAAACAATTTGACTTGAACCACACACGAAGTAAATGGCAAAAATCAAGATGTGAACCCAGGTGTTCTCACTTCAAATCCAGTTCAATTCTCTTCCAAAAGACTAATCTGATTTTAGAGGTAAAAGGTAACACTGTGTTTGTATTTTTTCTCATCTGTCAAAAGAAATTTCAAGTTGCTACATGAAAATTCACTTCCTATTTTTTTTTTAATTACTTACACTTCAATTCAATTCAATCCAATTCCACAAACAATTTTTAAGTACTGAAAATGTTCAATCCATTATGCCAGACTTGGGCTAATATAAAACTGCCTCTAATCAAGTCACTTCAGTGACTGGGCATTTCAACTCAGTGGCAATGGAACCAGAAAAATCTTTGCTTCCTCTCTAACTGACCTTGCTGCCAACCAGTGAAGAGCTCTTTTTTGCTATCCCCAGCTTTCTAACCTTAGAGATTGAGAGCGAGAGAGACAGACAGACAGAGACAGAGACAGAGAAAGAAGAGAGAGAGAGAGAGAGAGAGAGAGAGAGAGAGAGAGAGAGAGAGAAAGAGAGAGAGAGAAAAAAAGAGAGAGAGAAAGAGAGAGAGAGAAAGAGAGAGAGAGAAAAAGAGAGAGAGAAAGAGAGAGAGAGAGAGAGAGAGAGAGAGAGAGAGAGAGAGAGAGAGAGAACAAAAAGGAAAAAAAAAAGTTGAGAGAGGGAAGGTTCTTACTCCCACTTGTCTTACAGCACAGACCCTGAGGCAAAACAGTTGGAGGGAACTCACACTTGAAAGGAGGGTGGTGTAGCATTGTTTAATTCTGCTAAAACTGCAACAAAATACATTTTCAAGGCTTGAAATGTCTAAGACTTGAAGTACATTTTATGTTTATATGCATCTTTCATTGTAGAATATAAAAATTCAATCTAACTACAAGGATTTATTAAGTACTTAATATGTGCCAAGTGGGGGAGGAAGGAGGAATAGAGTAGCCTACCCTCCCTCCCAACTTTCTGTCCTCAAGAAACTCATATTCTACTGAAAGACAGGTGTGCACAGATAAGTAAGAGGAGATAGTTTGAAGAGAGAGAGAGAGGGGGCATTATTAGCAGAGAGGATGAAAGGTTTTCTACAAGAAGAAAGAGGTAATTTGAGTCTTAAAAGAAACTAGGGAGGTAGAGAGGAAAGGAAGGGACTGCTTTCTAAGCATATGAGAAAGCCAGTGAGAAATCTCAGAGTGGGAGGTCCAGCTAATATGCTGGTTTGGATACATTGTTGGATAAGGAACAGAAAGCAATATGGAAAGCCGAAAAGGTTAGTGGGAAGCACATAATAAAGAACTTTATTTTTAAAATTTTCAATAGTATTTTATTTTTTATAAATATATGCAAAGATAGCTTTAAATATTCATTTTTATAAGACTTTGTGTTCCAAACTTTTCTTCTTTCCTCCCCAAGATAGCAAACAATGTGATATAGGTTAAATATGTGCAATTTTTCAGATATTTCCATAATTGTCATGTTGTGCAAGAAAAATAAGACCCAAAGGGGACAAGAGAAAGAAAAAAACAAGCAAATAAACAAAAAAAGGTGAAAATGCTATGATTCCATTCATATTCAGTTTCCATAGTTCTCTCTCTGGATGAGGATGGTATTTTTCATCCCTATTGGAATTACCTTAAATCCCTGCATTGTTGAGAAGAGCCAAGTCCATCACAGTTAATCATCATATAATCTTGTTACTGTATACCATGTTCTTTTGGTTCTGCTCACTTCACTCAGCATCAGTTCATTTAAGTCTTTTCAGGCTTTTCTGAAATCAGTCTGCTCATCATTTCTTTTAGAACAATAATATTACATTACATTTTGTTATGGGCCAGAACTTGAAACAAGGTGCTAAATGATTATGTACTTAGTACTTATCAGTGTTCACACCTTTATGAGAGCATATATAAGGAGGAGTTCACAAGCCCACTAGAGGACAAGCCCATTCTTGGACTTGAAGGTCACAAGTCAAGGAGATTCACAAGTTAAGGAGATTCACAAATTGAGCAGAAATATAAGCAAGAAGCTCTCAGGGCCAGAGCTACAAACCCACAGGAACCCACAAGCCCACTCTCTCAGAGGAGGAGTCAAGATTCATTTCAACTTCCACCTTTGTGCTGGCTGGAGACATTTGGAGAGAGTTCTCCGAACCAAGGAGAGAGATAGGCCTCTAAGAAAGCTAACTGGGCCCCAGGAAAAGAGACAAGACTTTGAAAGAGAAAATAAAGGATTTGGACTTTAACTCCTGGCTGCATTTGGGTGATTGAACTGAACTGAAACTAAGGCTGCTTTCAGAAGCAACCTACGAAACCTGCTCTCAGAGAACTTTATATTTTTGAGAAGAGAACATTACAACATTTATTAGCCATAACTTATTCAATTATTCCCCAATTTTCAGTCCACTCAATTTTCAGTTCCTTTCTACTATAAAAAGGACTACTACAAACATTTTTGCATATGTGGGTTCTTTTTCCTTCTTTTATGATCTCTTTAGGATACAGATCCAGTAGTGATACTGCTGGATCACAGGATCTGCACAGTTTTATAGTCCTTTGGATAAATTTCCAAATTGCTCTTCAAAATGGTTGGATTATTTTCACAACTCCACCAATAATGCGTTAGTATTCCAATTTTCCCAGATACCCTCCAACATTTATCATTATCTTTTATTATCTTAGCTAATCTGAGAGGTGTGAATAGCAGAGTTATATTAATTTGTATTTCTCTAATTAAGCTATTTTAAGCATTTTTTTTCATATGACTGAAAATGGCTTTAATTTCTTCAATGGAAAATTTTCTGTTCATATTTTTTGTTCTGTTATCAACTGGTGAATGACTTGAGTCAATTCTCTATATATTTTTAAAATGAGGCCTTGATCAGAAACACTAGATAAAAATATTTCCCTCCAGTTTTCTGGTTTCCTTTTAATCTTAGCTGAATTAGTGTTGTTTGTGCAAAATCATTTTAATATAATGTGATCAAAATTATCTAATTTGCATTCTATAATGTTCTCTAGGCCATGAATTTCTCCCTTCTCAGATCTGACAAGTAGACTGTCTCCTTGATCTCCAAATTTACTAATAATATCACCCTTTATGGGTAAATCATGAACCCATTTTGACATTTGTTGGCATAGGGTCTTAGATGTTGGTCAATAGTTTCTGCCATACTAACAGAGAACCTAGATGCCAAGGTGAGGCATTATCATGAATGATCCATCCCTCTTTCATTCCTCCTTGCCCTTCTCCCACATACATAATCCCTCCATCTTAATTACAAACTAAGGAAGCTTTTGTAAGAATGCCCCCCAGAACAATTTAGGTAAGAATCTGAAGTATATCAAAGCATCAGAGTCAGAGTCAGGTAAAATAATTTCTTGTCTCCATTTTGTTTTTAATTAACTAACTAAATAAATAATGACCTGAACCAGCTACACCCAGCAAAGGAACTCTAGATGACTATGAACCACTACATAGAATTCCCAATCCTTCTAATTTTGTCTACCTGAATTTTGGATTTCCTTCACAGGCTATTTGTACACTATTTCAAAGTCCTATTCTTTTTGTACAGCAAATCAACTGGTCATGTATACATATATTGTATTTAGTTTATACTCTAACATATTTAACATGTATGGGTCAATCTGCCATGGGGGGGGGGGATTAGAACAAAAGGTTTGGCAATTGTCAACATTGTAAAATTACTCATGCATATATCTGGTAAATAAAAACTATTAAAATAAATAAATAAATAAATGTGTGATTTGGGGCAAGATATGACTTCTTTGTGCCATACTTTCTTACCTGGGTAAAATAAGGATGTTGAATTAGGTGATATTTGAAGTCACTTCCAGATTTATCATTCTATGACAGTAGTCTTGGATGACATGTAGTATAGGAAACAATCTTCAACTACCTCTTAATAGCTCAAAAAGTATATCCTATGGACATCGTAAACTCAACATGTCTAAAATAGAACTTATTATTTTTCTTTCCAAACTCTCTTTCTTTAAGATGGTTTTAGAAAAACCTGGGAAGACTTCTATGAACTGACACAAAGTGAAGTGAGCAGAACCAGGAGGACATTGTACACAGTAATAGCAATTACAATGATAACCAACTATGAAAGACTTAGCTACTCTAATTCATACAATAATCCAAGATAATTTTAAAGGACTCATAATAAAAAATGCTAATACCAGAGGAAAATGGGTGGAGTCTGAGTACAGATTGAAGCATGATTTTTTTTCATTTTCTTTTTTTTTTTTTTTTTTTTTTTTTTCCCGAGACAATTGGGGTTGTGATTTGCCCAGGGTCACATAGCTAGGAAGTGTTAAGTGTCTGAGGCTAGATTTGAACTCAGGTCCTCCAGATTTCAGGGCAGGTTTTCTATCCACTGTATCGTCTAGCTGATCCAATTTTCTTTATTTTTTCTTGTTTTTTTTCAACATTGCTAATATGTGTGTGTATGTATATATATATATATATATATATATATATATATATATATATATATGTATATATATATATATATATATATATATATGTATATAATATAATATAGTCATGTTTTTCATGACTTCACAGGTATAATGTATATCATATTGCTTGCCTTTTCAATAGTTTGGGGAGAGGTTAGAGGAAGAAATAAAATTTGGAACTCAAAATGCAAGAAAAAAAAATTTAAAAATAAAAAAATATAAACAAACTCTTTCCCTTTAAAACTTCTCTTTTTTCCTATTGTAGACATTACATTAGCACATCACTAAAACTGATATATGTGACATTCTCAACTCCTTATTTTCACCCAATTCACAATCCACTTCATTGCCAGGATCCTATCATTTCTACCTTCAAAATCTCTCATATACATTTTCTTTTTTTCTACTTATAAGGGTACAACCCCAGGTTAGATTATCTTCTAAACTATTGCTCCTTAACTCATCTCCCTGACTTAAAACTCTTGCCACTCAAATTCATTCTCTTCTCAGCAGCCACAGTGATTATTTTTCTATAGCATAGGTTGTAACTATGTCACTACCATCTAGCAAATCCCAGTGCTTCTTGTATCATCTCTAAGAGCCAATATAAAGACTTCAGTTTTCTATTTAAAACTCGTTACCACCTGGTCCCTTCCAACATTTGTAGCTTTCATCTACTCCTTCCTATGCATTCTACAATATATGTACACAGTCTACTTGTATTTCCTCTAATACAATATTCATCTCCAATTAACTTTGTACTAGAATGCTCTGTCCCCAACTTTCTTCAAGATTCCTTTCAACCTTCACCTTCTTCTGGTTTTTCCTAATTTCTCCCCCCATCCATAACTTCCAATGACTTCGTTTTCCACACTACCTTCATATTTTGTGTATGCATTATATATTTATGTATGTATACACACATGAATAAGCATATATGCACATGTATATGTTTGGTATACATGTGTATACTAAAGAGAAAGATTGATATGTTACCTTCACCATTAGAATGTTTACTTCTTGAAAACAGGATTATTTTCATCCTCCACCCCCACTCCTCACCACTCTCTATTCCCAGTGCTAAGTACAATTCCTGTCATTTGTCAACTGACTTATTGACTGACACAATGCAGTGACTTTAGAGAGAAAGCCCATTTTCTTTCTTTCTTCTTCTTCTTCTTCTTCTTCTTCTTCTTCTTCTTCTTCTTCTTCTTCTTCTTCTTCTTCTTCTTCTTCTTCTCTTCTTCTTCTTCTTCTTCTTCTTCTTCTTCTTCTCTTCTTCTTCTTCTCTTCTTCTTCTTCTTCTTCTTCTTCTTCTCTTCTTCTTCTTCTTCTTCTTCTTCTTTTGTTTGTTTGTTTGTTTGTTTTGGCTGAGGCAATTGTGGTTAAGTGACTTGCACAGGATCACATAGTTAGGAAATGTTAATAAGTATCTGACGTCAAATTTGAACTCAGGTCCTCCTGACTTCAGGGCTGGTGCTATATCCACTGTGCCACCTAGCTGCCCCAAGAAAACCCATTTTCTTTTTTTTATGTTAAAGTATATGTTAAATACAATATATGTATACATATTTATACAGTTATCTTGCTGCACAGGAGAAATTGGATCTAGAAAGAAGGTAAAAAAAAACTGAGAAGGAAAACAAAAATGTAAGCAAACAATAAAAAAGAAAGAGTGAAAATGCTATGTTGTGGTCCACAGTTATTTCCTATAGTTCTATCTCTGGGCGTAGCTGAATCTCTTCATTACTGATCAATTGGAATTGGTTTGAATCATCTCATTGTTGAAGAGAGTCACATTCAACAGAATTGATCATCATATAGAATTGTTGTTGATGTGTATGATGATCTCCTGGTTCTGCTCATTTCATTTAGCATCAGTTCATGTAAGTCTCTCCAGGCTTCTCTGTATTTATCCTGCTGGTCATTTCTTAAAGAACGATAATATTCCATAACATTCATATACCACAATTTATTCAGTCATTCTCTTATTAATGGACATCCATTCAATTTCCAGTTTCCAGCCACTACAAAATGGGCTGCCATAAATGAGAAAGCCCATTTTCAAGTAAAGAAAGAAAACACTTAAGGATGCCTTTGGAAAGGAATGTACTTTTATTGGATGACATGGTCTTGATTTTTGACCTGGAAAATACCACTTTATTTCTTTCCTATGATGAATAGATGGATGTCAGGTGATCGGGGAAGAGTGCTCAGTATGTACCAAGTAGGAAGTTAATTCCTACAGTGAGATTTGAAGGCTGCCCTTAACTCTGGCCCTGGTGATCTCGATGCTGATATCTGTCAGAATCAGGAATGTTCCTTGGAATATTGAACTGTGTGCCACTAGCTTCTTTCTGTCATGGGGATAAAGCTGCATTCAATGGCAACAAGGGCTGATGATGACCTCCAGCAGTCAGCCTGGCAGGAGAAGTGACATAATTTCAGGCAGGATGCTCCTGGCTAAACAAAGGTCCCCCCTTCAAGGAATCCTAAACTTCCTGAATAGAAGTTTCACTACTTTAAAATGCAAATCCCTTCCTGAGTCATAATACTTTAAAAGTTCTAAGTTATTTTACCTTTATAATGTTCCTGCTTGCCTTGAAATACCTAAGGGGTCATTATGATTCATGGAATTATAGACTTAATTGGAAGTGACCTTTGAGGCCACTTAATGGCCATCTAGACCAACTCCATTTTAGAAATGAGGAAACTCAGGTAGAGAGGTAAGATAACTTTTCTAATGTCACATAGACAATAAGTAACAGAGATGAGATTTGAATCCCTGTCCTTAGACTCCAAATTCAGCTGTTTTCCCACTATTATCACATTGGGGTTCCCAAATCAGGAATTTCCTTTTGATATTTCTGGCAAATGGCCAGTTACCTAGCCTTTAAACAATTATTATAATGGAACCTCACTACTTTGTACTCTGGGCAACTCTAAAATTAGAATATTTGCCCTTGCATTGAGATATAATTTTCCTCTCTATAAATTCCATCCAGCAATATGAGGTATCCACCTTCTCCACATGACAGATATCCTTCTTCTTATCTTTTTTTGGACTCCTTTTCCTAAACTAGTTGCATGGGCTCATCACTTAAACACATCACTTAAATTTTATCTGGAACTATCCCAGATACTTAACAATTTTTAATCTTGGAAAGATGAGCTATAGGCCAAATAATTTATTTATCCAATAACAACCAAAATTCTGGGGTTTTGAATTCCCCAGGTTTTAAACCTTGTTTATCTTCTATTTTTCCATGTGAATCAATGGGCAGAGAAAAGACAGATAAAAGGGGTATGTAGAGCAAATTCATTGTTTTTGTTACCTTTAGAATATCATTCTTTTTTTTTTCCTAGAGAAATGTGACCAATCTTTTTGAGCAAAGTCTAATTCTACACCAGAGATTTAAGTTCAGGTTACAATACAATGGAATAGTCATGGACCATAAAATGAAATTAAGATGATTTTTATAATAAAGGATTTAAGTTATTATTACTAAAAATCAAGTGCTGCTTGTATCTATCTCTACATTTGATAGGCCAGCAAAGTTGCATCAGAAATCTAAAAGCATGGTATGAACTCTGCTAAAAGTCTGAAATGCCTCCCCCTTAGGCAGGGAATTTTATACCCCTAATCCTCCATATCCAGTAGGTCAGAATCCTTGCTTTTTTAAAATGGGAAATGATTCTAGCCTTTGTAAAATTAAATTCTGTTTTTAAATCATCAGTAAAGGTCTGAAAGGGACTTTGCTCCACATCATTCTGCCTACATAATTTCAAATAGTTTTCCAGAAGGTTTGGGGAAAAAATTCACAACTCTGTCAACAGTATATTAATGTGCTTATCTACCCACAAGGACTCAAAAATCAACTATTTCTGTCTTGTTATCATATTTGCTAATTTGATGGGTGTGAGATGAAACCTCTGTGTTCTATTGTGCATCTTTTGTTATGTCTCATTTTATTAGTGACACTTAAATCCCTTCTGACCAGTATATTTTGAAGTCTGAAGATCATAGGATTTGCAGCCAGAAGAGACTTCAGAGATAATTTAATTCAGGACCTTAACTTTAGAGATGAGAAAATTGAAAACTTGTACTGTTGTGTCTTTCATATAGTATCTTACATATAGTAAGCGAACAGCGTAGCCCAGATTTGAACTAAGGTCCTCCAGCTTCAAAGTCATTGTTCTTCCTATTACAAAGGATCAAAGAATTTAGAGTTAGAAGGTACTTAAGATGTCCTCTATTCCAAATTCCTATTTTTCACATATGAAAAAACTGAGATCTAAAAAGGTAATGTGATAGTTCCAAAATCACATAGATAGCAAAGGAGCTTATCTTGGATTCCAGTCAGGTTGTTTGACTCTATATCTAGTGCTCACTCAATTGCATTACATAGTTGACCTTTTCAGTCATGTGTGACAGGTTGCCTACTGGATATCTCTATCTGGATATCCTATAGGCATTTATTTATTATTATTTTATACTCAACAAGTCCAAAACAGAACCCATTATATTTACCCACCACTTCCATCCTATTACACACATTCCTATTACTGTTGTACATCCTCTTAATCACCCAAATCCATAGACTTATTATAATCTTCAACTTCTTACTCTTGTCTCATATATCTATCTAATCAATTCCCAAACCTTGTTATTTTTTTATTTCTACAATAACTCTTTTTAAAATAGTATTTTATTTTTCCAAATTCTTGCAAAGATAGTTTTCAACATTATCCTTTGCAAAATCTTGTGTTCCAATTTTTTCTCCCTCTCTCCTTGCCTTCCTCCTCCCAAAACAAGCAACCAATATAGGTTAAAAGTGCAATTCTTCTAAACATATTTCCAAATTTGTCATTCTATAATAACTCTTGCATATGTCCAATCTTTTCTACTCACATAGATATCTCCCTAATTCAAGCCCTTGTTACTTGTTTCCTGGGCTAGTGAAATAATTTCCTAACTGGTCTCCCTGCCTTAAGTTCTTCTGTTCTCCAATTTTTCACATAGCTGTCAAAATAATTTTCATACAGTACAGATAAGATGCCTTCCCTATGCCCAAAAAATTACAGTAAATACCTATTACATTTAAGAATCAAATATAAACTCCCCCCCACACACACCCACCCACACACACACACAGACATACACATGATATGTACACCCTTGCTATTTCTTCAAATTTCTGGTTTCCATATAGTAACAATAATAATAACAATAATTAGCACTTTTGTAGAGCTTATTATGTGCCAGGCTTCTTAACTTTTTGGTGTTCTGAGAAACTTTTTTAAGGCTAAAAGAGGAAGATCTCTATTGGTAGAGGGAGATTTGCTTATCTGGATATTCCCCTAGATTATTGAATTTATAGATTCAGTAACTTCCTATTTCTAATAAAAACAAACATATAAGGTCTTGTTTTAATGATCAATTGTTTAGTTTCTTTTTCTTTCAAATTTCATTTTTATTTCCAGAATTTCCAAATTGTATTTAGATTTTTTTTGTCTAACTTTTCCTTTTATTTTTCTATTTTTAGTTGTGTATTAAGTTGCATGTTTAGCTGCCTAGTGTCAGACACTATGTGAAGGGCTTTATATATATTATCTCATTTGATCCTCATAAGCACCTATTTAGAGGAAGGAGTTATCATGAGTAACATTTTTTTACACTTGAGGAAACAGACAAACAGAAGTTCCCTCCTGATGACGGTTTCCCTATATACCTTCCAATTCACTGGGCATGGTAAGAAAGTTGGAATACTGATTGCTTCCAACTTTGAAGGTCATCTTCTACCACCATGACTTGGCAATTTCAACTCCTTTGAGGTTCAAGAAAACTATATCTACTATCCAAACAAAGTGCTGATAACTATTTTCTACCAATCTCAAGGACATTACTCTTATATGCTTGACACCACAATCTCCATTGCAGTCTTCTGTCTCTGGGATCATTGCCAGCAAAAGGAAATTACTGCTGTTCCTTTTAAAATCTTGTTTTGGTAGAAACATTACAAAAGCATTTTTCAGTGTTGCAGGATTTGGGTTAAAGGGAAAGAGCAAATGTTAACTGCTGGTCTAATATGATTTTCAAAATTTATCTTTTCCAGTAAAATAAAACAGTAATAATAAAAATATATATATATATAGTTATTTGAATATCTTAAATTTATTTGTTTATGAAACATTATCTTGTATCCTTGTAATAAGAGCTCACAATTCTATAATGAGGCACAAAATGCTATAGTGCTTACAGAAAGAATCCTTTCTGCATAATAAATCAATGAAGTATTTAGTAACAATATCATTTTCTCCTCTTACTGATAAGAATATAATGTTTGGAGGTTTTAGTTTCATTTTTGATACCAAAAAGAGGATTTTCCTCTTTCTTTTTAAAAATCATTAACTATGTGTTTACCTAATTTTTCTAGGTTGTTCAAAATTTAAAAAAAAAATGCTAAGTAGGATAGTAGATATAGAGTCTGCTTCAGAATCAGGAAGACTAGGTTCAAGTCTAACACATATTGGCTATTTTACCCTAAACAAGTCACTTAGCTTTTTGGTGTCCTAAGAAACTCTCAAAAGATAAAAAGGAAAGATCTGTATTGGGGTGGGGGGGGAGGGCTTACTTCTCTGGAAATTCCCCTAGATCATTGAATTTATAAGTCCAGTAACTTCCTATTCCTTTAAAACATACAAAAAAGATCTTTCTTTTAAGGATCAATTGTTAATTTTTTCTTTCAAATTTCATTTTTATTTCCAAAATTTCTAATTTGGTATTTATGTTATTTTTGATCTAATGCAGGTTCAATTCACTGATTTGCTTTGTCATTTATTAATGTAAATATTTAGATATATAAATTCTTAGCCTGATTGATTTAGCTGCACCCCCAAAGTGTTCACATGTTGTCTAATTGCTATAATTTTCTTTAATGAAATTTCTATTGTTTCTATAATTTTTGCTTGGCTGCCAACTCTTTAAGTTTATAATAATTTCTCTGACTGCATTTTATTGAATATAATTTTAGTTTATTGTAATCAGTAAAACATATATTCAATATTTCTCATTTTCTGTATTTGAGAGGTTTTTAATGACCTAATACATAAATAGTTTTTATAAATATAGAAATATGCATACTACTTTCTATCTCCATTCAAGAATAGCCCAGAAATCTATCATACCCAAAGTTTCCTAAATTTTCATCAGGTTCCTAACTTCTTTCTTGCTTATTTTTGGTTAAATTTATCTATCTAGGTCTGAAAAAAGTATATTGAAGTTCCCTACTATTATCATATTACAATATTTGTGCCTTTCCCCCTCGTAATTAGATTAAATTTAAAGTGCTTAGATGCTATGTTATTTGGTAAAGATAAATAGTAATTATGAATCACAATCTCTATTGTAGTCCTCTGTCTCTGGAATCATTTCCAGTAAAAAATAACTTATTGCTCCTTCTTTTAGAGTTTTTTTGTCTATACATCATTATAAATTATCTTTCAATATTCAGAATTTGGATTAAAGAGAAAGAGCAAATGTTTCTTTAAGCAGTGGCCTTATAACTATCTTGACACTTTTAAGTACACTATAGTTATATTTGTGTTTTAATTGTGTCCATTTTTATCATAGTCTTGCCTGAAATAATGGTTAATCTCTCACAATTTTTATTTTTTTTCTAAGCTGAGCAGAATAAATTTTGATTCAAGTCCTTATTTTAATGTAAATCTTTTTTGTTCTACATGATTTTCTTACACAACTTACCATTGGATTCTGCTTTCTAATCCTTTTTATTATCTTATTCTAGTCCATTTATAAGTAATTTCATGTCATTCATGTTTATAGTTATGGTTACCTGTACTATTCTTCTCTAAAATATAATGTTCTCTGAAGCAGCTTTCTTGGAGGGCTTCTAGAGGCAGCCTTCATTTCAGTTTAATGTAATCACCTTGAATGCAGCCAGGAGTTAAAGTCTAAATCCTTTATTGTCTCCTTCAAAGTCTTGTCTCCTTCACTAGGGGCTCCTCTGTTTTTTCTTAGAGGCCTTCTGTAGTCTTGGTTCCAAGAGCTTAAGCTGCTTTTTCTAGCTTCTGAATCTCCTCAACTGAATCCTGGCTGAGTCTCTGAGAGCTTCTAGTGGGCTTCTCCTTTCTGGCCCTGACAGCTCCTCTTTATATGTTCCACACTGAGTATACAACAATCATTATATCACTAGGAAACCATTATTTGTTGTAGGATTAAATCAATGCTAAACTAGATTTAACCACTGTCTCCTCAATTCCACTTACTTAGCACCTTGTAAGAATCCTAACAATTATCTATTCACTCTTTCCTTCAAAGGGGAGAAACAACTAGCCTACAGGCCATGTAAAGCTGGCAAAATTATTTGCTAAGGCAACTGCAGGTAGTGATGGTCTGAAAGGTAGGTACAAAAACCCATCACTGATTGAGTTCTGTAAGTTCATAATTTTGTATGACACACAAATGATGTTATAATTATCCAAATGGCCCTTTGCAGAAAAATAAAAGTTTCCCATTCCTAGTTTCCTTCTATCCTGCCATCTTGTACTTTTCTCTTTCTTCTGGATTTTTCTCACTTGTTTTTCTTTTCAAATTGGAATTAGGAAAGAGGAATTTTGCTTCTCTTCCTCTTATCCCATCTTATTACACTTCTATATTCTTTCTTTTTCTAATAACCTCTCACACTATATCTTCTGTTATTACATTAATTTTCATATGGCCAAATCAACTCCACCTTCCCTTTTAAATCCCTCTTTCTGTCAATTTTTCAGTTAAACACAATATTGTCATACATAAACGATCTGTGTGTGCATTTGTGTGTGTGTATATTTGTGTGTTTATAAGAGAGAGAGAGAGAGAGAGAGAGAGAGAGAGAGAAAGAGAGAGAGAGAGAGAGAGAGAGAGAGAGAGAGAGAGAGAGAGAGAGAGAGAGAGAGAGAGAGAGAGAGAGAGAGAGAGAGAGAGAGAGAGAGAGAGAAGAGAGAGAGAGAGAGAGAGAGAGAGAGAGAGAGAGAGAGAGAGAGAGAGAGAGAGAGAGAGAGAGATGTTCAACCCTTCTTTGCCAGTTCAGATTGAAGTAAAGTAGTTCAGGTGATACTTGTCCTCAAATTCCCTTCTTCATTTTTTGCATACTATTCATCATTTGTACTCTTGCTATATATAAAAAAGATTATTCTCTTCCCTTCTTTTTCCTCTTTTATATTCCCATTTCCCCCTTTTCCCTCTCCTGTTAAGATTAATAAATTAGAACAAAGTAGTAATCCCCTATTTGTCTATATTATTTAATTTTTTCAATCCTTAAAAATATTGGGGTTTTAAAGAGATAGATTTTTTTTACTCCTTTTATAATATAAGGATTTTGTCATTGTAGTGCTCCTTCTAAACACACAAATAAATCTAACTTTCTCATTTTCTTTCGACTCCTGTGTTTGTATTTCAAAACTTCTCATCCCTGTTCTTTTTTATCAGGAAGACCTGAAAGTCATCTGTTTTACCATAGGCCCATTTCTTCCCTCCCCCATCATTTCTTCCAAAATTATTTTAATAATATATATCTTATAATATAAATTATTTTAAAGTTCTTTGATTTTGTTTTAAAGTATATATGCATATGTATATATCATATATTTAAATTTTTTTTATAATATTTTGATTTTAATTTAATTTTTTTGTTGTTGTTTCATGAGGGTCTTGAATTCTGTTTCTTCTATTTTAGTTTTCTGAAAGTCAGGATTTAAATAAGATTTACCATCTTATGTTCTATGTTATCCATTCTAAGTTATCAATTTTTTTCTCCAAAGTTCTGATTTCATTTAAAATTATATTGTAATCCCTTCCTTCATTTTTTTCTCCAGACACTGTTATAATCCTAGTATTCTGGTTATTCGGCTTTTTTTGAATGAGCTTCTCTCAATTCATAGTATTTCTTTATTGAGTTCAGCATTTTCTTATTTTTGATTAATTCTTCAGGCCAGTCTTCTGTACTGAGAGTTTGTGTTTGGGTAAAACTCTATTTTTTCTGTATTCTTGGATGATGTGGAGAGGGCCTGCTTGTTCAAGGGTGTACTAACAATGCCATGGGGCATTGGTCTCAGTAGGAATTCTTCAGTTTTGGTTGATTTTCATAGTGATTCATCTCAAGTTTTGGCCCAGGCCCTTATTTTGACTTCTTGAATATTTGTAATCTTACTGACTTTACTTCATGCAATCTGACAATCCTTAATTAATTATTGTCAATTAAATTGATGTAAACTTCCTGCAAGATGTTGGATACTTTGTTTCTCAAATTCTGTCTTTGGCTCTTTTTTCTAGCTCTGTCCTCTACATTTTCTGTGACAGCACCTCAGGATCTTAGAGCTAAAAGAAAACTTGGAGATCTTTATTTTCAACACCATTTTATAAACAAGGAAAAGAGAGCCCACTGAGGTTTTGATAGAGGTTTTCTTTTCTTTCAATTCCAGTAGTCTTTTTCATTAATATTATGAGTACTGAATACAAATGAAAACATTATGAAACTAAAGAACCTAGATTTTACATTGTATATGAAAGTGTGTATTGGAAATGTATAATTTTTCTCCTCTTAAACAGTTTTTCGTAAGAATTGTGGCCTTAAAAAAAAAAAAAAAGGAATTGTGGCCTTGGTGTTCTGGGGAAAAGCAAAAAGCTTTTGTTCTTTTTCTTAATTTTAAATTTTTATTAACTTTTAAAATAGTTTTTTTTATTTTTTCTAATTACCTGTAAAGACAATTTTAAACATTCACTTAAAAATTTTAATTTCCAAATTTTCTCTTTCCCTCTCTTCTTATCCCTAAAATGGCAAGCAATTTGATATAGATACATACGTGCAATCATATAAAATATTTTTCCATATTAGTTATGTTGTAAAAAAAGAAACTGACCAAAAGAATAAACATAGAGATATACACACACACACACACACACATATGCTTTGACCTGCATTCAGTTCTTTCTCTGGATGTGGATAACATTTTTCCATAATAACTCCTTTGGAATTGTCTTGGATCATTGTATTGCTGAGAAGAGCTAAATTTTTCATAGTTGATTATCTCCTAATTTTGTGGTAACTGTGGACAATATTCTCTTACTCATTTGCATAAGTTCTATGTTTGTCCAGGTTTTTCTGAAAGCTGTCGTCTCATCATTTCTTATAGCATAATAGTATTCCAATACATTTATGTACCATATCACAATTTATTCAGTCATTCCCCAAATGGTGGCCATCCCCTCAATTTCCAATTCTTTCTGGCAAAAGCTTCTCACAGAACTAAGAAGTTGTATGAGAAGATTGGGGGAAAGGACTTGGGGGAAGAGAGGCAATAAAGGGTAAAAGGAGGCAGGAATTCCAGGTACCAAAGAATAGAACTGAATGGGAGGAAGCCCTTTTGTTCTTTCTTGGCACACCTTGAGGCCTGTAGAAAAGGGAAAAAAAGACAATCTGGAGTCTATGAGAGTGGTGGAGAAAGAATGAATGACAACACAGAAGATAGTGTAGGTGGGAAGGAATGTTTTTGTGGCAACAGCACATACTATTTACCTTTCTATGGACCATTTTCTGGTAGTCTTGTGAAAATTGTAGTAACATTAAACTAAATCCCTCTGTACTAGGACTAGTGCCAGTCTTTGTTGTAATAAATATAGATGCTTGAAGGCATATGAGCTGTTCTCAAGGAGGAAATTTAGTCTTGTTACAACAGTGTGCATACTAATAGTAGGCAAAACTGGAAAAAAGAGGATAGGAGAACTGGAATCATAGCTGATTTCAATCATGTGTAATAGTGAAGGTTCATGGCTTCCGTTTAATAGACTTTTTTTTTTACTGTATTTGACCTCAGCCCTAGTATAAGCATTTTATTTAGCCTTGGTCCCTAGAGCCTATAATGCAATCATTTTAAAAACTGCTTTATGGGATGCAAATACATCTTGTTCATGGCTTATTGCAGTAGCATTTTTCCTTGCTTTTAGCTACTGTTCCTGTGCATATGCAAAGGTGACAGTATGTCATTCAGATATACAAACTTCTACAAAATCGGTTCTTACCAATCTCCTTTGAACAAGCCCATCTGCATACATGTATGAGTTACACACATACATGCACATAGACATAACTCTATGTGTTTTATGAATTCCATTTTGGTCAGGGCGGGGTCATTATTGAGAAAATTGAATTCATAAAGCAAATGAACTAGTAGCTTAGCCAAGTCTTACTTTTTGGTGTAATAATAGGATCATAAAATTTGATTTGTAAGGGACCTCAGATGCCATCTGATCCAACTTTTTCATTTTGTGAATGAGGAAGCTAAGACCCAGGGATATAAATTTTTTTGCTTTAGGTCACACATATTATCAGAGGCACAATACAAATCCAGGTGTGAGTTTGACTTCAGAGACCAGTACTTTTTCTCCTGTATTATAATGTCCCGTGTGTGTGTGTGTGTGTGTGTGTGTGTGTGTGTGTTTGATTGTAAAAGGTAATGACAGACCCCTCTAGCTCTTTGCCAAGAAAACTCCAAATGGGATCATGAAGAGTTGAACATGACTGAAACAACTAAACAAAAACAACAAAGTGTGTGTGTGTGTGTGTGTGAGTGGTATGTGTGTGTGTGTTTGTGTAGTGTGTAGTGTGACTGAACTTTTTGCTCTCCTTTATACCTGTTCTCATCTGTACTCCTAGCCTCTGTACTTCATATGAACATTATGAAATTCATGGGTGAGGAGGAAGGGACTTGTTCTTTTCAGTTCTCCCTGTTTGGAAAAAAAAACGAGGGGGGGGTTTGTTTCTGTTTGGGGTTGTTTATCTTTAGTTTCAGGTGCTGGAGGTGATCCTCATAGGACTGAGATTTCAAACCATAGTGACTTTGGATTCAAGATTCAGATGGGATGGTACAACATCAGTTATAGTAACATAGATACCTTGAGAATCGTGGGTGTCTGGGACTGGGAGAGTTGTACTATGAACTGGTACAGTGCTTTGTAAGAGCAGAACTAAGCTATGAATCTAACATCCTTTCCCTCCTCAGATTGAGGTGACGCAAATGAAGAGGAATATTATGCCCCATGAATTAGAGAAAGTGTATGAATATTTGTGACTATCTTTTGAAATAAGTGTATTTCTTTTTGTAGTTACACACATGTATGTAAAGATATACACACATAAACACATACACATATATTTTATACATATATAAATATTGTGTTCATATATTAAAATTTGCAAAGGGATTAATATGCTTCGATCCCATTTTAGTCTCATTAAAATTATGTGAAGTAAGTACTATAAATCCCATTTTAATGACAAGAAAACAGGTGGGAAGGTCAACGTTGGTCACAGTTAGATTGTAGTAAGAATCAGGGGAGGTCTTGAACCTGATATTAGTGATTTTCAATCCAGCATTCTAAAATCCAAGTGCCATAAAACATTGGATTAAAAACATTAAAATTCACTTCTTTGCCTTCACACTGCTGGAGTTACAGAAAATCTAGTTTTTATTTTATTTCTTAGGATCTCAGGAATGTTTGCCACTGGGTTGCTAAAAACAGTATTTTACTTACTTCTGATTCCATACTTCTTTGGAATTTTCTACCTCCTCCTTAGCAGCCTTCTTACTCTGGAAATGTATTCCAGGAATTGAGTATAACACTAATGTTAGGACAATGTCTGTTCCAGACATGTGAATATTTCCCTAGTGAAATGGTCAGGAGAGAATAATTTGTTCTAAGATCTATGAAGGTTACTGAAACAGGGGTTGGAGGCTCTTAGAACTTGGTCAGGCTCAAAGATACCAAGGTCATTCACTGCATCTTAGTCAGTCTTCCTGACTTTTTTCTTGCCACTTCAATGATTCAGGAAGAGAGTGTAGCTAATGACTATGTACAACTCTGCCTCACTTAAATCCAATTCACATGCAAGTCAGGACAACACCCATTATATCATATTAGTCCTCTTCAAACCCAGAAGACAACAGGAAACAACTCAGGATAAATATTGTCTCTGATGCCCTTTTTTCGGATTGGAAAGTCCTTAGCCCAGATTGCCATGTTCACTTCACTTCTGGCTTCATTTCACATATACATACATACATACATACATACACACACACACACACATATATATATCCTTAGTACTTATGTTTAACAGTCAGTCAGTAAACATTTATTTAGCATATACTATATGCCAAGTACTGTGCTAAGAGCTAGGAATACATAAAGGCAGTCATTGATCTCAAGAAGCTCACAGTCAAATGGGGGACACAATATACAAATACACGAAAACAAAATATATATAAAATTCAATATGGAAACAGAATGTTAAGTGACCAGTAAAATGAGATTGTCTTCTTTGGGCCACTATATTTTGAGAATCATGTTTACTGTGTAAAAAAGCCAAGCAGGTAGCATGACAGAGAGCCCAAGGAGAGATTTTCCACTGTTTTAGATTGAGTTAACATATTTTTCCTAAAAGAAATAAGATATGTTTTTCAGTTAGATTTAATTAGTCCAGGATATCAACATGGATCCATGATCATTGGTGAGGCAGTGCTGTGGTTGGAGTACCGGGTGCAGAGTCAGAAAGACTTGTTTCAATATAGCCTTAGACACTTAGAAGCTATGTGACTGGACTTTTCTGGGTCTCAATTTCTTTAGAAAAGAAAGCTGTTGGTTTGAAAAGATAACAATTTTTATCTGCTTAAGAACCCTGATCAACACAATGACCATGATTCCAAAGAGATATTGGTGAAGCATCTTTCTGGCAGAAACAAGATGGATAGATTAAGGAGTCATACTTTTGGACATTTATTTTATTTAACTATGGATATACATACATACATATATATATACATACATATATATATATATATATATATATATATATTCACAAGTTTTTATTTCTTGTAAATTAAGGGGTGGTAGAATGGAAAGGGAAAATATTTTTATTACTTGAAAAAGCAAAATAAAATTTAATGAAATGAAAATGTTCTTTAGGGTCCCTTGTAGTTTGGAATTTATAATCCTGAGTTCCTTTCAGAATTTCAGGTTGACCTTCTGAATTGCAGCTGTTCCCAAAGCTGTGAAAAGCCCTGTCTGTGCTAATCTGGAATAATGCATACTGGTCCAGTTAATCAATCCAAATAGAAATTTTTCATTATGCTTCAGTTTGCTGACTGCATATTAGCACGATGCCAAGAGATCTTAATGAAACACAAATATTTTGGATTTGAATAGGCACAGTTTTCATGAACAATAATCCACTCAGATTTTTTTTTTCCCTGAAAACCTTGTCTATGCTTTGTTTGTCAAGATACTTAAGTTGATATTCTTTTGTATTTTTCCTGAAACTGATCATTTCCTGTCAGGTCAACATACAGTTAGAATAGTAAGTCACTTATTAACCACCTAGCATGTACTAAATATTGTGCTAAGCACTTGAGGTACAAAAAATAAAAAAATAAAAAAGTAGTGCCTGACCTCAAGAAGCTTACAGAATAATGAGAAAGCATGTAACTAAATATGTAAAAATGAGCCATATGTAGGGAAAAAAGGACCCGAATTGAGAGACTGAGAAAATCTTCCTTAAAACATGATATTTTGGTTGGGATTTGAAGCAAGCTAGGGAAGCTAATTAGTAGAAAGGAAGAGGGAGAACATTCTAGGCATGGATGGCAGTCAGAAAAAATACCTAGATTTGAGAGATGGAATTTCTTGAAAAACTCCATCATCATTGGATTGCAAAATATGTGGTAGGAAGCAAGGTATAAGAAAACTGGAAAGGTGCCTGTGTGTGGGTACTTGTGAGTCTTTAAACACCATTCTTAGTATTTATTCCTGGACATGGTTGGATTGTCATTACAAAAATCACTTAGGTGGCTGAATGGAGAATGGATTAAAATGGGGAGAACTTGAGGCAGGCAGAGTTACTATCAGGTTTTGCAGTTGTCCAAGTGAGATATGGTAAATGAAAGGATAACACCTAGGTTCCAAGCCTGAGGAACTGGGAAGGTCATATTCCTTCTGTAGTAATAAAGAAGCTAGAAAATTTAGTGGAAAAGATATTGAATTCAGTTTTGTTCTAGTTGAGTTTAATATGTCTACTGGACATGTCTGAAAGACAATTTAAATTGGGAGATCAGCAGAGAGGTTAGGACAAGATAGATAAATATAAGAATCTTTACCTTAGAGAGGAAAATTAAATCCATGGGAGCTGATGAAATCACCAAGGGAAGTGCCATAGATGGGAGAAGATGAGGCTCTAGAAAAAGCCCTGTGGAGCACTCATGGTAGTGGATTTGACCTAAATGAGGATTTTGCAAAGAACATTGAGAAAAGATTGTCTGAAAAAAAAAAATGTCAGAACCAGAAGGGAATAGTGTCCTAAAAACTTAGAGAAAAGAGAACAAGAAGAAGACAGTAATCAAAAGTTTCTTTTGTTTTGCACCAAGTGTGCCCACTACAATAAATCTTTAGGGTTGAGTGTTTATCCTAAACTCTGCTTGATTTTCATACTAGATTAGGTTCAACTCCATTTAATTCAGTCAATCTTTATTAAGTTCAGTTCTCTGATATTTCCATACAAAGATGAAAAGACCAAAACAAAACATGAACACAATAGTACCCAGCCTGGTACTTTACTGGAGTAAAACACAAACACACACACACACACACACACACACACACACACACACACACACACACACATTACAAAGATTTAGAACAATTGACAACTAATGAGTCTAGAAAGGTTTTGATAGGACTTTGCATCTGAACCAATTTGTGAAAGAAGTTATGGTTTCTAAGAAAGCATCTTAAACATGGTATATTGTCAGGGCAAAGGGATAGGGACAGGAGTTACAGTGCTGGTCAGTTTTCCAACGAGATGAAATGTATGAAGGGAACAGTCTGAAGTAATTTTGGTAAGGCAGGTATTTAATAAATGTGTGTCAACTCATTTATTGCTTAAAATTAGATTCTGAAGAGTAGCAGAATGTCAGGTTTGTATTTGTATATTTGTTCAAAGGATTTTTGATATAAGGAGTAACCCTGTCAGTCTTGTGACTTGGGCAGATTGTTATTTTGACAGTTGTCACCACAGGGATTTGGAAAGTCCTAGATGAAGTGCAACAAATGAGAATGATAATAGAATAGTCTAGTACAAATAATGAAGGTTTGAGTTAGGGTAGTTACCATATAGGCAGAAATAAACAAATCAGTAGGAGAGAGGTTTGGAAGGTAGAATTAACAAGACTTGGCAACCAGTTAGATAATGAGGTCATGGTGGTAAAGGAAAAGGAAGAGACAAGATTGGTTCTGAAGTTGTGAGGTTGTTACAATCTTGATTTTATATTAAGGAAATAAATGGTAACGTTTCTAACCTAGAGCTAGGAGCTATGTAACTGTAAGCAGATGTAACTAGGAATTCATTAATTTGGGGGTTGAGAACTGGAGTTTAGGATAGTGATATGAAGGTCAGTTGGAATAGGTCACCTGAGAGGACAGTAGGTGGTGGAAATCTACACAGAGGACAGTCTGAGAAGTGTTTGAACTAGGAAATGGACAGCAAGTGTCTTATAGAGATCCATAGAATTCATTAAACTCTCTTTGAGTGTTGGGGGAGGGGCTCTGTAGCAATAGAGTTGGGCCAATTGAGAGAGCAGGAACTGATTACATATAGCATAAGGAGGTGGACAACTTTGAGATTTAAGGATGGTGATCTCCAGATTATCAAATGGAGGAATAATTCCTCAAGCAAAAGGAAACATTAGGGCACCTAAATGTTGGCTCCAAATTCAAAGCCTGACTGGCCCCACTAAGTTTACACCTCCAAACTTATGGTTTCTTGGAATTAACTTTAATAAATTAGTTGTTTTAGTTGTTGGGTGACTCTTGCAATGTCATTATTTGTTATGTCTTATATATCATATATTATATATATATATATATGTATATATATATATATATAATGTGTGTGTGTGTATGTGTGTATATACCAAGTGGTATAGCACCCATAGTCCTAGAGAAGAAGTTGAGAGCACTGCAAAAAGAAATAGACAGCAAAACTATACTATTGGAGGATCTCAACTTTGCTCTCTCACAACTAAATAAATCAGACCACAAAATAAGAAAGAATTTAAGAAGGTAAATATAATTTTAGCAAAGATTGGTATGGTAGAATTTTGGAGAAAATTGAATAGAAACAGAACTTTTTTTCTTGGCAGTTCATGGAATCTGTTCAAAAATTGACCATATACTAGGGCACAAAGACCTCAAAATCAAATGCATAAAGGTAGAAATAGTAAATGCATTTTTAATCATGAGGCAATAAAAATCACATACAATAAAAGGCTAGAGGAAAATAGACCAAAAATTAATTGGAAAATAAATATTCTAATCCTAAACAAGGAATGGTTAAAACAATAAATCATAGAAGAAATCAATAATTTTATCCAAGAGAATGACAATAATGAGACAACATATTAACATTTATGGGATATAGCCAAAGTAGTTATTAAGAAATGTTATATCTCTAGATGCTTACTGCATAAAATAAAGAGGGGATCAATGAATTGAGCTTTTTAAAAAAAGCTAGAACAAGAATAAATTAAAAACTCCTAATTAAACACCAAATTTGAAATTCTGAAAATAAAAGGGGAAATTAATAAAATTGAAAGTAAGAAAACTATTGAATTAATAAATAAAACTGAGTTGGTTTTATGAAAAAATTAACACAGTAATTAAATCTTTAGTTAATTTGATTAGAAAAAGGAAAGAAGAATGAATATTATGGAATATTATTGTTCTGTAAGAAATGACCAACAGAATGATTTCAGAAAGGCCTGAAGACACTTACATGAACTGATGCTGAGTGAAATGAGCAAGACCAGGAGATTGCTGTATACTTCAACCACAATACCATATGATGATCAATTCTGATGGATGTGGCCATTTTCAACAGTGAGATGAACCAAATCAGTTGCAACAGAGCAGTAATGAAATGAACCAGCTACATGCAGCGAAAGAACTTTGGGAGATGACTATGAACCACTACATAGAACTCCCAATCACTCTATTTTTGTCCACCTGCATTTTGGATTTCCTTCACAGGCTAATTGTACACTATTTCAAAGTCCGATTCTTTTTGTACAGCAAAACAACTGTTTGGACATGTATACATATATTGTATTTAATTTATACTTTAACATATTTAACATGTATTGGTCAACCTCCATGGGGGGGGAGGGAAGAGGGGAAAGATTAGGACAAAAGATTTGGCAATTATCAATGTTGTAAAATTGGGGAAAAATTAGAACAAAAGGTTTGGCAATTATCAATGTTGTAAAATTACCCATGCGTATATCTGGTAAATAAAAACTATTAATTTAAAAAAAAAGAAAAAGGAAAGAAGAAAATCAAATTGTTAGTCTAAAAAATTAAAAGGGAGAACTTTCCACCAATGAAGAGGAAATTAGAGCAATAATTAGGAGTTATTTTGCTCAAGTATATGTCAATAAGTAAAAATGGAAGAATACCTACAAAATATAGATTGCCCAGACCTCTGTTTTTGAAAAAGAGAAAGAAAACAATAAACCAATTTCCTCAGTGAATATTGATGCAAAAATCTTAGATAAAATATTAGCAAAGAGATTACAGAAAGTCATCCTCAGTATAATACACTATGACCAACTAGGACTTATACCAGGAATGCAGGGCTGGTTCAATATTAGGAAAACTATTAGCATAATTGATTATAACAATAACCAAACTAAAAAAAATCATATGATTATCTCATAGATGCAGAAAAAGCATCCAACACCCATTCCTATTAAAAACATTAGAGAGCATAGTAATAAATGGAGTTTTCCTTAAAATGATCAGTAGCATTTATTTAAAACCACCAACAAGCATCATATGTAATGGGGACAGACTAGAACCATTCCCAATAAGATCAGGGGTAAAACAAGGTTGTCCATTATAAGTTATTAGAAATGCTAACTTTGGCAATAAGAAAAGAAAAAGAAATTAAAGGAATTAGAGTAGGTAAGAAGGAAACTGAATTATCACTCTTTGCAGATTTTATACTTAGAGAACCCTAGAAAACTAGCTAAAAAACTACTAGAAACAATTCACAACTTTAGCTAAGTGGCAGGATACAAAATAATTCCACATAAATCATCAACATTTTTGTATATTATCAACAAAGTCCATCAGCAAGAAATACAAAGAGAAATTCCATTTAAAATAACTGTTGATAATATAAAATATTTGGGAGTCTACTGTCAAGACAAAGTCAGGAACTATATGAACACAAGTACAAAACACTTTCCACACAAATAAAATCAGATATAATTGAATTGGAAAAATATCAAGTGTCCATGGGTAAGCTGAGCAAATATAATAAAAAGATAATACTGCCTAAATTAATCTATTTATTTAGTGCCTTACCAATCAAACTCTCAAGAAATTATTTTACAGATCTAGAAAAAAAAATAATAAAAAGAACAAAAGATCAAGAATTTCATTGGAATTAATGAAACAAATGCAAATGAAGGAGATCTAGCTGTGCCAGACCTAAAACTATGTTATAAAGCAGTGGTTATCAAAACCATTTGATACTGGCTAAGAAATAGAGTAATTGATCAGTGAAATAAGTTATGCTTACAAGACAAAACAGTGAGTGACTATAGTAAACTTGTGTTTGACAAACCCAAAGACCCCAGTTTTTGGGAAAAGAACTAACTATTTGACAAAAAGTGCTAGGAACATTGGAACTAGTATGGCAGAAAGTAAGCATCGACCCACACCCAATATCATATTCCAACACAAGGTCAAAATGGGTTCATGATTTAGACAAAAAGAGTGATATTATAAGCAAATTAGAACATATGATGTTACCTCTCAGATCTGTGGAGAAAGAAGAAATTTGTGACCAAAGAAGAACTGGAGCTCATTACTGAACACAACATAGATGATTTTGATTATATTAAGTTAAAAAGTTTTTTGTAGAAACAAAACAAATGCAGATAAGATTAGAAGGAAGCAATAAATTGAGGCAAAAAAAATTACATTCAAGGGTTCTAATAAAGGACTTATTTCTAAAATATAGAGAGAATTCACTCAGATTTATAAGAATTCAAGCCATTCTCCAATTGATAAATGTACAAAGGATATGAACAGACAATTTTCAGATGAAATTGAAACCATTTCTAGTCATTTGAAAAGATACTCTAAATCACCATTGATCAAAGAAATGCAAATTTGAAAATCTCTGAAATACCACCACATACCTCAGATTGGCTAAGATAATGACAGGAAAAGATAATGACAAATGTTGGAGGGGATGTGGGAAAACTGGGACACTAATACATTGTTCCTGGAATTGTGAATTGATCCAACCATTCTGGGAAGCAATTTGGACCTATGCCCAAAGGGCTATCAAACTGTGCATATCCTTTGATCCAGCAGTGTTTCTATTGGATTTATATCCCAAAGAGACCTTAAAGTAGGGAAAGGGACCTATATGTACAAAAATGTTTGTGGCAGCCCTTTTTGTAGTGGCAAGAAACTGGAAGCTGAATGGATGTCCATCAGTTGGAGAATGGCTGAATAAGTATATGAATGTTATGGAATTTTATTGTTCTATAAGAAATGATCAGGAGGATGATTTTAGAGACAGGAACTGGTGGCAAGTGAAGTTAGCAGAACTGGGAGATCATTGTGTATGGCAACAGAAAAATTATATGATGATCAATTCTGATTGACATGGCTCTTTTCAACAATGGGATGATTCAGGACAGTTCCAATGATCTTGTGATGATGAGAGTCATTTATATCCAGATAGAGAACTGTGGGAATTGAGGGTGATTACAACATAGTATTTTCACTCTTTTTGTTGTTGTTTGCTTGAATTTTGTTTTCTTTCTCATTTTTTCCTTTCTGATCTTATTTTTCTTATGCAACAAAATAATTGTATAAATATATATATTGGATTTAACATATATTTTTACCATGTTTAACATGTATGGGATTACTTGCCATCTAGGGGAGGCGCTGGGGAAAGGAGGGGAAAATTGGTTTTGCAGGTGTTAATTTTGAAAAATTATTCTTGCATATGTTTTGAAAATAAAAAGCTTCAATTAAAAAATAAAAAGGTACCCTATATTATTGAAACTATAGATATAGTTATAAAATTTTATAGATGAAGTTCAAGATCTGAAAGGTTAAGGATCTTACTAATAATTGCTTAGCAATAAATGTGTGGGGGGCAAAAGGCAAACCCAGATCTTCTAAGTCTTCAGTTGGGATAAGGGAAGACAATGCTAAAATAATAATTAAAACTATTAATAATTATTGATAAAATAAGGATTAATAATAAAATAACAATAAAATTCATTTCATACTTTAAGAATGACAAATCACTTTATGAATATTATTACATTTAATCCTCACAATACTAGAAGGTAGGTGGCATTATTATTCGCATTTTACAGATGAAAAAACTGAGGCAAATAGAGGTTAAATGATTTGCCTATAGTGACTTGAAAAGAGATAATAAGTGTTTGAGGTAATTTTTCACTTTTGTCTTCCTAACTCCATGTCCAGATCTTTATCTATTGTATCACTTTGTTGACAAAATGCAACATTAATCTCTTTATCTTGATTGGAACATACGAAGAACAGACCAGATTAAGCTGTCTTCACTAGAATGAAAAGTTGGATACAGAAAGGGTTAAAATCTTATACTTTATACTTCTTTATATGCCTTACAACTCCTAGCACAATACTTTGTGCATAATAGAAACTTACAATAAATATTTGTTGAATGAATAGATTAGTCAATGAATGTCATCTCAGAAAAGCTCCAACTCCTTTATTTCTTCCACATTTCTTTAATTTTTTTAAAATGATCTAGAGACCTCAATAGTCATGAAAAAGGAAGATTTTGAGTTATACTTCTTGATATGGAATATCCTGTTCAGAACATTTAGAAAGCCCTCAAAGAAAAGCCTCTTGGAAGCTAATTAAAGTTCGAACAGTGAAGCTGGAACAGCCAAGAAATGCCCTTGAAGCTGAAAACACAATATAAAAGAGGAAGGATTAGAACACTGATTAAGATCAGTAGACTGGCTACCTGAAGGGTCAAGCACCTTGGCCAGATGGCTGGTTCCAAAACACTTCTCAGGAATCTCTATTGGTCTCCATTTTGGAGGAAGTGCTTTGGAATATGAGATACTTCCTAGTCTGTTTAGTATATGGAAACACATACTCCCAAACTTGTAATTGGAATGTATTGTTTGACTGAAATACCTTCTTCTACTTTTTTGACCAATGAAATATAAAAATCTTACTGGATTGTGTAGTCTTCTGCTGCACATGATTTTACATCTATCTTGCTTAGACTTAATATACAAAACTCTGTCATACACAGCAATCTGTAGCTTCATAACACTTCACAAATGTTGTGCTAAGCATTGAACTAAGAACATCCCAGACCACTTTTCTTATAGGGACAGATGGTTCCCCATTGATCCATTCAAATGCTTGGCAGTGTGCTCCAAGCAGGCCAGGAAAAGATATATAAGCGAACTCTAGGATATCAAGGCTACTCTTAGCAAGAAAATTTCCTTAGTTTTCCACTAGATTTATTTTCCTTTCATTGGATTCTTCCAGGGTTGTCAATGAACCTAGTCTGAGAACTTTTCCAGTAGTTGACATAAGTAAGAGAAGGCAGATGATCAGAAATCCTTCTTGCTGATTATCCCTGAGAAAGCCTATATATCCCATCCTCTAGTTCTCTTGCTATAGAAAAATGTTTAAAACCTAATCAGTATTACTTTTCACACAAATAAAGTCAGATATAAACAACTGAAAAAATATTAATTGCTCATGATTAGGCTGAGCTAATATAATAAAAAATTATGATTCTACCTAAATTAATAATTTATTCAGTGACATGCCAATTAAACTATAAAAAAATAAACAAAATTCATCTGGAAGGACAAAAACTTGAGGACAGTAAGGGAATCATGAAAAAAAAATGCAAAAGAAGATGATCTAGCCATACCAGATCTCAAACTATATTATAAAGTAGGAATTATCAAAACAATCTGATACTGGCTAAAAAATAATAAAGGGAACAAATTAGGTACAAACTATATTATTGTAAATGACCATTATACTCTAGCATATGATAAACCCAAAGATCCAAGCATTTGGAACAAAAATTCATTATTTCATTGGAAAATAGTATGGCAGAAACTAGGTATAGACCAACATCTCACAATATATACTAAGATAAGATCAAAATAGTTATGTGATTTACATATAAATGGTGATACCATAAGCAAATTAAGACATCATAGAATCATTTATCTGTCAGACTTATAGATAAGGGAAGAATTTAGGACCAAAAAAGACATAGTATCACAAAATGTAAAATAGATAATTTTGATTATACAAAATTTAAAAGTTTTTGCATAAACAAAACCAAAGCAAATAAAATTATAAAGAAAACAGAAAAATGGGAAAAGATTTTACAACTATCCCTGATAAAGGCCTCATTTCTCAAATATTATGGAGAATTGAATCAAATTTATAAAAACACAAGTCATTCTCCAAATGATAAATGACAAACAAAGAACTCAAAGCTATCTGTTATGGGCCAGAACTTGAAACAAGGTGCTACGTCAGTAGAATTGATAGAGACAATGGTTGTTTAGTATGATGCTTAATAGTTCTCTAGTTCAGTACATGTACTTAGTACTTACTATAATTCCACAAGACTCACACCTATTATGAGAGAGGATATAAGCAGAACCAGAAGCAGAACTAGGAAAAACAAGAAAAGTGGTGGCAGGCTGTCGTCCTTCCTTTCTCCACTGAAACCAAGATCTGGAAGGCCTCCAGAAAAACTAGCAGAGCCTCAAGTGAAGGAGACAAGACTTTGAAGGAGACAATAAAGGATTTGGACTTTAACACCTGGCTGCATTTGGGGTGATTATTGAATTGAAATGAAGGCTGCCTCCAGAGACCTCAAGGAAAACTCAACAGAGAATATTGCATTTTAAAGAGAATATTACAGCTATATATAATTATATGAAAAAATGTTCTAAATCACTATTGATCAAATAAATACAAATTAAAACAACTTTGAGGTACCATCTCATACCAGAGTGCCTAAAATGTTTTTTTAAAATAATTTTTAATATATATTTTTATAATATTATCCCTTGTATTCATTTTTCCAAATTACCCCCCTCCCTCTATTCCCTCCCCCCGATGACAGGCAATCCCATACATTTTACATGTGTTACAATATAACCTAGATACAATACATGCGTGTAAATACCATTTTCTTGTTGCACAATAAGCATTAGATTCCGAAGGTACATGTAACCTGGGCAGACAGATATTAGTGCTAACAATTTACATTCATTTCCCAGTGTTTCTTCTCTGGGTGTAGCTACCTCTGTCCATCATTGATCAACTGGAAGTGAATTGGCTCTTCTTTATGTTGAAGATTTTCACTTCCATCAGAATACATCCTCATACAGTATTGTTGTTGAAGTGTACAGTGATCTTCTGGTTCTGCTCATTTCACTCAGCATCAGTTGATGTAAGTTTCTCCAAGCCTCTCTGTATTCCTCCTGCTGGTCATTTCTTACAGAGCAATAATATTCCATAACCTTCATATACCACAATTTACCCAACCATTCTCCAACTGATGGACATCCATTCATCTTCCAGTTTCTAGCTACAACAAAAAGAGCTGCCACAAATATTTTGGCACATATATGTCTCTTTCCGCTCTTTAGTATTTCTTTGGGATATAAGCCCAGTAGTAGCACTGCTGGGTCAAAGGGTATGCACAGTTTGATAACTTTTGGGGCATAATTCCAAATTGCTCTCCAGAATGGCTGGATTCTTTCACAACTCCACCAGCAATGTATTAGTGTCCCAGTTTTCCCACATCCTCTCCAACATTCATCATTATTTGTTCCTGTCATCTTAGCCAATCTGACAGGTGTGTAGTGGTATCTCAGAGTTGTCTTAATTTGCAATTCTCTAATCAGTAGTGATTTGGAACACTCTTTCATGTGAGTGGATATAGTTTCAATTTCATCATCTGAGAATTGTTTGTTCATATCCTTTGACCATTTATCAATTGGAGAATGGTTCCGTTTCTTATAAATTAGGGTCAGTTCTCTATATATTTTGGAAATGAGACCTTTGTCAGAACCTTTGCTTTTAAAAATATTTCCCAGTTTGTTACTTCCCTTCTAATCTTGTTTGCATTAGTATTATTTGTACAGAAACTTTTTAGTTTGATGTAATCGAAATCTTCTATTTTGTGATCAATAATGATCTCTAGTTCTCCTCTGGTCATAAATTCCTTCCTCCTCCACAGGTCTGAGAGGTAGACTATCCTCTGTTCCTCTAATCTATTTATTATCTCCCTCTTTATGCCTAAATCATGGACCCATTTTGATCTTATCTTGGTATATGGTGTTAAGTGTGGATCCATATCTAATTTCTGCCATATTAATTTCCAGTTTTCCCAACAGTTTTTTCCAAATAATGAATTTTTATCCCTAATGTTGGTATCTTTGGGTTTGTCAAAGATTAGATTGCTATAGATGTACCCTTTTTTGTCCTTTGTATTTAATCTGTTCCACTGATCTACCGGTCTATTTCTTAGCCAATACCAAATGGTTTTGGTGACTGCTGCTATATAATATAGCTTTAGATCAGGTACACTTAGACCACCTTCCTCTGAGTTTTTTTTCATTAGATCCCTTGCAATTCTCGACCTTTTATTCTTCCATATGAATTTTGTTGTTATTTTTTCTAGGTCATTAAAATAGTTTCTTGGGAGTCTGATTGGTATAGCACTAAATAAATAGATTAGTTTGGGGAGTATTGTCATCTTTATTATATTCGCTCGGCCTATCCAAGAGCACTGAATGTCTTTCCAATTATTTAAACCTGACTTTATTTTTGTGGCAAGTGTTTTGTAATTTTTCTCATATAATTCCTGACTTTTCTTTGGTAGATGGATTCCCAAATACTTTATACTCTCAACATTTGTTTGGAATGGAATTTCTCTTTGTATCTCTTGCTGTTGCATTTTGTTAGTGATATATAAAAATGCTGAGGATTTATGTGGATTTATTTTGTATCCTGCCACTTTGCTGAAATTTTGAATTATTTCTAGTAGCTTTTTAGCAGAGTCTTTGGGGTTCTCTAAGTATACCATCATGTCATCTGCAAAAAATGATAGTTTGATTTCCTCATTTCCTACTGTAATTCCTCGAATCTCTTTCTCAGCTCTTATTGCCGAGGTTAACGTTTCTAGTACTATATTGAATAGTAATGGTGATAGTGGGCAACCTTGTTTCACTCCTGATCTTACTGGGAAAGGTTGCAGTTTATTTCTATTGCATATTATGCTTACTGAAGGTCTTAAATATATGCTCCTGATTATTCTAAGGAATAGTCCATTTATTCCTATACTCTCAAGAGTTTTTAGACGGAATGGATGTTGGATTTTGTCAAATGCTTTTTCTGCATCTATTGAGATGATCATATGGTTCTTATTAATTTGATTATTAATATGGTCAATTATATTAATAGTTTTCCTAATATTAAACCAGCCCTGCATTCCTGGAATAAATCCTACTTGATCATAGTGTATTATCCTGGAGATGATTTTCTGAAGTCTTTTTGCTAATATTTTATTTAAGATTTTAGCATCAATATTCATTAAGGAAATTGGTCTATAATTTTCTTTCTCAGTTTTCACTCTACCTTGTTTAGGTATCAGTACCATGTCTGTGTCATAAAAGGAGTTTGGTAGGACTCCTTCATCCCCTATTTTTTCAAATAATTTATATAACATTGGGGCTAATTGTTCTTTAAATGTTTGGTAGAATTCACATGTGAATCCATCTGGTCCTGGGGATTTTTTTCTGGGGAGTTGATTAATAGCTTGTTCTATTTCTTTTTCTGAAATGGGACTATTTAAGCAATTTATTTCCTCCTCTGTTAATCTAGGGAGCCTATATTTTTGGAGGAAGTCATCCATTTCACTTAAGTTATCAAATTTATTGGCATAAAGTTGGGCAAAGTAACTTCTTATTATTTCTCTAATTTCCTCTTCATTGGTGGAAAGATCCCCCTTTTCATTTGTAAGACTAACAATTTGATTTTCCTCTTTCTTTTTTCTGATCAGATTTACCAAAGGTTTATCTATTTTATTGGCTTTTTCATAAAACCAACTCTTGGTTTTATTTATTAATTCAATAGTTTTTTTTACTTTCAATATTATTGATTTCTCCTTTTAATTTTTGTATTTCAAGTTTAATATTTGGTTGGGGGTAAAATGATTTTTTAAAAAGGAAAATGATAGATGTTGGAGGTAATGTGAGAAAACTGGGACATTATTGCATTGTTAGTAGAGTTGTGAACTGATCTAATTGCTCTGGAGACAACTTGGAATTATGCCCAAAGAGTTATTTTAAAAAATGCATACCCTTTGATCTAGCAATACCACTGTTAGACATCCAATAAAGAGGGAAAGACTTATTTGTGCAAAAATATTTATATCACCTCTTTTTGTGGTCCTAAGAACTGGAAATCAGTGGAATGTCCATTTATTTTTACTGTTTCAGAGAGTCAGGGAGGGGAGGAGGAAGAAGGGATAAAATTTCAAATTCAGAACTTTAAATAAGAATGTTTAAAAAAAAATTGGTTTTGCTCTTTGGGCACCTGGGGTTTCCACAGGTGTTGGCTCCAGATATCCCTAGAGTTAATTGTTACAAATTACTTCTTCTTATAATGATCTTATAATTACATTTTTTTCTCCTGTTCTGATGTTGTTTCTTGTTTAATGTCATTTAGCGTAACCCCTGGCGAATGGAGCTCCAAGCTGTTTCAACACATGTCCGTGGGCTAGCTTGCTGCCATACAAAGAGCATCTTTTAAAAAAAAATTCCCCCTAGCCCTTTTGGCTACTGAGTGAAGAGTCTGGGGGCAAATAAGCCCACTTAGGACAAGGTGCTCAGAAGTTTATCCCAGGATTCTATAATGATGACTGGCTGGGATGCATAGAATCAAACCTGGGTTAAATCACAAGGGGTTTGGGACAATTGGGTAATTATAATTTACAACACTTTATTCATAGTAACCTAAAATAATATAATCCATGAATCCAGTGAATGATGTAATTGTTTTGAGAGAGAGAGAGAGAGAGAGAGAGAGAGAGAGAGAGAGAGAGAGAGAGAGAGAGAGAGAGAGAGAGAGAGAGAGGAGTAGATCATGCAGCTTCCTGGCTTCCTTCCTCTGAGCAATAATGAATCTTCCATGACCTCACATGTCTATAGAACCCTCTTATCAAGTAGTGGAGACCTAATGGAGAGGAGAGGATTAGGATTCCCTAGAATCCTTTTCTTGACCAAACTAAGTGCTCCCCATTTTCGGGGAAGCTGTACAGATCCTGATCATCATCATCAATAACAACAAAAAAGCAGTAAATCAGTCTAATCAGAAAGACCAATTAAAAGATTAAGTGGGGAAAGGTTAAGTCTGTGCCAGAAAAAAAATGAAGGGTTTCTTCTTCTCTTCTTGTTTTAAATTTTAATCATCTCTGTGTGGTATTGTTCCTGGATGAACACCCTTGGGACTACTTAAGAACACCACTAAGACAGAAAGAATGAACAACTCATCCTGGAACAAATAGGCGAAATAGAGCTGAGATGAATCCCCATCATTCAGGGCAACTCAGCCTTTTTTGATCCTATTGTCTCCTCCATTTAAAAAAAATATTTCTTCCCTTCACTTTTTAAGGTACTAGGAAGATTTGTTCAGACTTTGGAACAGCTTTTTCATTTGGATTTGGAATTTTATTTGGTTCAAAGAATCACACACATATAGAAGAAGCTACAGGACATGTAGAGTTAATAAATGGTAGTGTTGGATCCAGGAAATAGGTCCATTAAATATAGTACCCTCACCACAACCACCACAACAACAGAAGTAGTTTGTGCCATTGATAAATGAGCTCTCTGTGTTTACTAATAATTTTCAATATCCCCCTACTCTGAGACATCTTGCTCCTTTTACCATCATTCCAGGTTATTGGAAGAGAAAACAGTACTGAGTAAACTTTATGATTCAATAAAGTATTCGATAAATGACTTTCTCATATGATAAAAGAGAAGGTGCTTTGTTGAGGTTGACATATTAATGTCCACATGAGACTATTCATAAAAAAGATTCTTATTTTTTTTATAATAGAGGATAGAAACTGAAACTATGATTCCAATGATATAGGGAAATCCATAAAGAGGAAACTCACTCTACCAAACAAGATCTGTTTCTCCTCTGTAATGGACAATCTTAAAGATTTGTTAGAGTAATCACATGTTTGGTCACTTCCCCAGGATGTTACATGTCAAAGAGAGAGAAAGAGAGACAGAGACAGAGAGATAGAGTTGGGAGGTGGGGTGAGGTTCAGTCATTTTGCAATTGGGGTTTCATGAATCTATTTGGAGTTTTCTTGGCAAAGACATTGATGTTATTTGCTCTTTCCTTTTCCTTTTCAGTTGAGGAAACTGAGGCAAACAGAGTTAAATCATTTGCTCAACATCACCCAAATAGAATGTAGCATCAGAAAAATATAGCTTTCTGATTCCAGGCCAAGTACTATATCTACTGTACTACCTAGCTATCTCCAGGTGGGACTTTAAGTCAGGCCTTCCTGACTCAGTTACAGGGTTCTAGAATCACTATTTCACAGTAGCCTTTCTTCAGATATTATATTTCCTGAAAAAGGAAAAGAGAGGTATTTGGTATCATCAACCCTGAAATGTTATAGCTATATTTTCCTTTGTGTGGTGTGTGGGGAGGGGGTGGGAAGGTAGGGATATGGGGTGAGTAAAACCCAATGCTTACAATTTAAGAGACAAATCAGTTAAAACACACACACAAGAAACAAAGATAACAAACAAAACCCAAATTTTTATTTTGATCATTGATATGACTCATGCCATGGAGAAGTGGTTGACTTATAAAAAAGAGAAAACCCTATGAGATAAGCAGACTTCTCAATATGAGATACTTACATATAGTAGAGAAAGCATATAATTATTTTCAATTCACAAGGTCTGCCACTAGTTTTTGGGACAGTTTGTCCCAAATCTCTTGTGAATCTCTTGTGAATCTGCTAGCTTGTCACTGGACTCAAGGTCTGAGATAGGGAGAGCTCTTTGTTTTGGATGACTTTGTACAAGAACCAGGTACTGAAAAAGCAAAACTAGACACAAGTGTCCATTTACACTGAAAGGGCAACAAATGCTGTAATAGTCACTAGAGTAGAGAGGAAAATACAATTCCTCTACCATACCTCCATTTATATGTGCTCAGAACCAAATTGAGATTTTAAAATATTATTTAATATTAACATCATTTCTTCCTGGAGGGCTTTCCCAAAATTCATTTGGTTATAGAATCAGGGATTTGGAGCTGGAAGGAAGGATGTAGTCATAAGAAGTTAACAAATAGATCTCTGAAAAAAAAAATATATATATACACATACATATATATATATATATATATATATATATATGCAGGGTACGCATTGAAGTTTAATCTGCATTATTAAATTTTTCTTCACTATTTTAAGTCATTATTTGCAGTTCACCAATTTTTCGAGATATAAATGTTCATATACAGAATTTAACAATCTGTATTCATTAGACAATTTGAGTTGACTTAAACCCAATCCTGCCTGAAATGGACCTCTAAAGAGATGGATTAATACAAACTCCTCATTTACAGATAAGAAAATTAGGCCCTGGAATGTGTGGCAACATGTTTTAGTAGCAAATTTGAACCCATGTCTTCTCATGCTAGTACAAAACCCTTTTTTGCACTTATCTGCCTCCTTTAAAAGAGTTGTGGAATGAATGGGAACAACTAGTACAAGAAAATCTGGAATTCCTACAAAGATGGCTTCTGCAATGCCAATCATATCTTCTTAGATAGCATGGTAATGACTGCTACCTATTCTCATTGCCTGTATGGACAGATGAGAAAAATTTTTCTGTTCTCTTGAGAAGAAAACTATTCTTTTCCAAATACATATCAAAATGGTTTTCAAACTTTATGCTCCTGATTTTTCTCCCTTTATCCCTGGTTACCTCTCTGTCATCTTCCCTCCCTGCTCCTCAAGATAGCAAGCAATCCAATATAAGTTAAACATGTGTAATTATTTTAAATATTTTCATATTAATTATGCTGTGCAAGAAAAATCAGATCAAAAGTGTAAAAAAATGTGAGGAAGAAAAAAATAAGCAAAGAAAAACTTTAACAATAAAAAAAGTGAAAACTATGCTTTGTTGCATATTCAGCCTTCATAATTCTCTCTCTGGATGACAAGTCTATTGGAATTGTCTTGAATCACCTTATTGTCCATCATAGTTGATTGTCACATAATGTTGTTGTTGCTGTGTAAAATGCCCTCTTGGTTTTCCTCACTTCACTTAGCAACAGTTCATGTAAGTCTTTCCAGACTTTTCTGAAATCAGCCTCCTCATTATTTCTATGGAACACTCATATTCCATTATACATATATACCATAAGTTATTCAGCCATTTCCCAACTGATGGGCATCCACTCAATGTCTAGTTCCTTGCCACTACAAAAAGGATTAATACAAACATTTTTGCACATGTGGATCCTTTTTCCGCTTTTATGATTTTTTTGGGATATAGATCCAGTAGAAATACTGCTGGATTAAAGCATGTGGACACTTATATAGATCATTGGGCAAAATTCCAAATGCTCTCTAGAATTATTGAATCAGTTCACAACTCCAAAAATGAATTAACATCTTAGTTTTTCCACATCTTCCCCAACATTTGTCATTATCTTTTCATGTCACATTAGTCAATCTGAAAGCCAATATGGCTCTCAGTTGTACATCAGAGTTGTCTTAATTTGCATTTCTCTAATCGATAGTGATTTATAGCATTTTTTCATGTGACAAGAAATGGCTTTAATTTCTTCATCCAAAAAATATATGTTCATATCTTTTGGCAATTTATTGATTGGGGAATGGTTTGTATTCTTATAAATTTGAGTCAATTAATTTATACATTTTAGAAATATTAGAAACACTGGCCATAATTTTTTTTTATCCAGCTTGCTCCTTCCTTTCTAATTTTGGCTGCATTGGTTTTGTTTGTGTAAAGCATTTTTAATTAAATATAATCAAAATTATCCATTTTGCATTTTATGATGTTCTCTAGTTCTTCTTTGCTGTTATTTTCTCCATTCTTCACAAATCTGAGACATAGACTATCCCTTGTTATCCTAATTTGCTATTGTATCACCCTTTATATCTAAAGTACAAACCCATTTTGACTTTATCTTGTTATAGGACAGTTTTTCTCCTTTTTCATGACAAAATTAAAACTCAAAAAACATGGACTTGGGCACTGGAGATTTTAATCACTTCTATGCAGTTCACTTCCAAATCTATGTTTTTGACCCCAGTCTCTTCCTAATCACCACATGGGTCTCAGAATAATTTAAAACTCAGCAAATCCAAAAGTGAAGTTTTTTTTTTTCTTTCCCTTAAATTCCCACATGATTGAACATTTCTTTCAGGGTCAGAGCAATTCACCTAATTACCAGGAGTTGAAACCTTTCCTATTTCTCTTCTCCCTTATTTCTCACATACAAGCAAAACCCACGTTTGATAAATGGTACTAGCTTCATCAAATTGTTAATAGCCGTCCTCTACTTTTTATTTCTGTTGTTACCAGTCTAGTACAGGACCTACCTTGTTAGGAAATATCGAATTTTGTTTGTCCTTTTTTTTTCTTATTCTTGCCTGGACATATTGGGAAACATGAATCCATTTGAGTTATCTTCCCATCTATAGCAAAAGAGAACTGCCTAAGTGTAAAGAACAATAAAGAAGGAAAAGAAAAATATGTGAAATTATTCATCACTTTTCTTAGAATATTTGATTCTTTGGATGTTCATTGATATTAGTAAGCTGTCTTTTGAGAATGTAAGTTCTTAGTAAGAGGCAAGGGCTAAGTTCTCTTTGGAATATGTATACTTCTCTTATAGGCCCAAAAGAACACTTTATGGGAGGCAATGTGTCAAGGCATTGATAGGAGATTCCATCATTCTTGTACCATGGAGGAATATCATTTAAAGAAAATTGCTTTAGACTTCTGTTTCAGGAACAAAATCATAGATTTAGAGTTGGAAGGCACCAAATCCTTCATTTTATAGATTATGAAACTGAGCCTCAGAGAGATTGCTACCTGCTCCTGAGTCACACAGGTAATGTCAGAGATACAATTTGAATCCAACTCTTTTTCGTATCAAAGGTGATACGCTTAGGATTTAGAAGATCAGAATGATAGTGTTTTTCTGTGTGATTTTAGCAATAAGTAATAATTAGTAAAGTTGGTATTTTAACTCAGCTCTTCTGACAGCAATATATTATTTCCATTATATTATTTTAATGCATTCAGTTTGATCGTGTGTTTTAAAAGTATGGGTTTCTTTTGGGGTTGAGTAGGTATTGCCTCTTTAAGAAGCAGCTTATAGTTTTGGGTCTTCATGGAATTCTTGTTAGAAGTTTTCAGGCAATAGATGGTTAGTGAGTATGATTCAAAAAGTAAGGAACTGGAGAAGAAGAATTCAGAGAAGGAAAACATTGTTCTGACTGAAAAAGCATCATCCTAGGGTTTTGCTAAGACCCATAAAGTGCATGGAAAATTCCAACTTTTTGCCTTTACAAGAGAAAAATAGAACAAGAAAATTAGAAGGACAAAGAGGCTCATTATCCTGAGAAAATAGATACTGTGAATCTGAACAAAGGTGGGAGAAAGCTGATTTTGGCACCCAGCTGCCTTGATATCCTGCAACACCCACCAGAGTTTAGCACAGGCCTGAAAGGTTTTAGGCCAGTCATTCTCCACAAACAACTCTATTTTGAAATAGAACCAGCATTAGATTAAGTAGTAACTGATAATATTTGAGACTGTTCCTCATTGAACTTCTTTATTTATATTTTTCATATTGGGTAAGTGCATCAGTGCATTTTAGCATAATAATTGCTTTGTTTTGCTTTATTATTTTAATATGATAAAACCTAGATCTGTGTTTTCACTGACATTCATTGTATGAGGAATATCTCTATATCAAAGCAAGTCTAGGAACCCTTCTGAAATTTATACAGGTAGAGGGATGCCGAGAGGACAGAGATGTCAAATACCTTGTCTGGGTCACAAAATCATTATGGGTAAGAGATAGGAGGTAATTGGACGCAGGTCTTCTTGGCCTTGAGGTCAGCTCTTTATCTAGTAAGTCATTCTTTCCAATTAATAAATAGTTTATTTCAAATATGTATATTACACACACACACACACACACACACACACATATAATATTTTATTTCCCCCCAAATTGCATGTTGAAACAATGAGTTGATTTTTTTAAAGGAAAGGTATAACTGACTGGGTCATATATTCTGTATACTTTATGCATATGGAAAAGTTATTTGTTTGAACCATGATAGAATGGTAACTTTGTTTATCTAACTGAATAATGCATATATATGTATATATAACATATATGTGTGTCTATTTAAATGCAAATTGAGAAAATAGCAACAAAGGTCATATTTATACCCACCTTTAAGCAATATCAATTTTTCCTTTTAAAGGTATCTTTCTAGTGAATAGTGAATGGATGGATTGTTACAGCTCTGTGCTGGAGGTTCATCTTGTTTAGAGGCTATTCCTAAGATGAAACTGAAATCAGCTACCTGCTGGTGATGGTTCTTCTATTACTTCTATTACTTGAACTGAACATCTGCTTTATGTAGACCAGGTACCCTGGGGTGGATTGCAAGTGTACAAAAAACAAGATCCCTGCTTCCAAAAAGCTTTGATCTAGTAGAAGAGATGAGAGATACCTAAATAGCTATAATAAAAGGCAGAGTACACTATCATGTTTGCTGAATTGAATTGAATAATATGTAAAGGGTATCTCCCTCATTCTCTTCTCAGTGCACAAATTCTTGTTCTTTTTTGAGAAAATGCTGAAAAGCCAATATCTTTCTTTTTTATGTTCCTTTTTTTCTTTTTTCCCCTCCCCTATTAGAATGTAAGCTCCTTGACTAGAGGGATTATTTTTGCCTAATTTTTTTTAATATCCCAGGGGCTTAGCACAGTGTCTGGTATAGGATAATTGATTAATACTTATTAACTTACCATTCTTCCATACCTCATAACACTCTCTTTGTTAAAGAACTTAAGTCAAAAAATTTCCCCCTCTCCATTAAGTCAGAAAATTTGAAGGGACCTTAGAAATCAAATCTTCATTTTATAGATAATTTATGAGTCACTGAAAGTTACAAAGGACTTTTTGGCAGAGACTGGATCAGAAATGAGAGAAGTTTTCTCCATTTCCCTATACTGACTTCCTCCTGAAGGGAGGAACTCAATGAGATCAGTCTTCATGATATCAGGATTTCTCTCCCCAAACTCTAGGTTTTTCCCTCCCTCTGTATCTTTTTCTAATGTGATGTGGGTTCCTTAGATAGACCCAGAGAGACCTAACCAGGGTTAGTGGGAGGGGAGAGTATTTAACTGGGGTGAAGAGAAGATGAATGAAGGTTTTGCTTGATCTTCCATTTCTTCTTCCATCTCATAGAGCAAGAGAATTTAGAGTTAGAAGGGACGAGGTCATTTAGTCCAAATCATTCCATTGATGAACTGAGGCCAGAGCAATTATGTAACTTGTTTCAGATATGCAGATACTTAATGATCTTGTGGATTTTTTTTTCTTTTCTAGTTCTACTATGACCTGAAGGTCTTTTATACTATATAGTATGACTGATGCCAACTCAAAAGCTCATGTAGTCTTGCAACTCAAGATTCTATCCTCTTCTGAGAAAAATGCTCTTAATAATTCCTTTTGGTTGAGTAAGAGGGCATGGAATGAAGCTCCTTCCTCCTTTAGGCTGGAATTATTGAGAATCACAGGGACTGGGAGTGTTGTAATTTTCTCAGGTCAGCAGGAGAAGCGCAAGTTCCTGAAGACTCAGCAATTCACTCAATCCATGCTCTGACTGTCTTCTTCCTCCACACTAGCAAATAAGAATAAACTCAAGACAGAACCTGATCCTGGAAGCACTGACTAGAGATGGTCAGCAGTTTTCTTAGAGCATCTTTTGTGATGTTTTCTGATTCTCTAGTTTGAGTTTTGATCTCCTTTTATCTCACCCTCCTTTTTTTTTTAATCTAAGTTCCCTGATTTCGCTGATGTGGAACCCCCAGAAAGGAAATTGTCTCTATCAGTTTATGAATTGGTCTCAACAGATGTACAAGTGCTTTGCAATTACAAATCTCAGGTCAAAGATTCTCAACCTTTAGACTGATGCTATGAACCTATTCAGCAGTTTAGTGAAGCCTCTGAACCCCTTCTCTGAATAATGCTCTTGAAACATAAAGTGAAACACATAACATTGTAAAAGAAGTCAATGACATCAAAATACAGTTATCAAAATGCAAAAAATAGTTCATAGATCCTAATTTAACAATCTCCATTTTAGTGGTTGAAACTGAGAAAACCAAGAGACTGAGTGACTTGCCCAGAGATAGTATGTGTGGGTGTGTATGTGTGTATACATATATGTGTGTGTATGTATGTATGTGTGTGTATATATATACACACATATACACACACACACACAAAAACATGTCTAATATATATATATTTATATAAGATGGGACTTGAACCCAGATTCACCTATATTTAAATAGAATTAAATTATTCCCAATTGATTAACTTAGCCAATTGTTTTATTGCTATATAAACACAACTAAGTTAGGAAACAATTTCCCCCCTCTCCATTAGAATAAGGATGACACTAAAAACCAATTATATTTTTAATCCTTGCCTCTCCCAAGGTAGAAAGTAGTATATAGTATCTGAAGGCTCAAATGTTTCCTATTTAAATTATTTTGAGGGCACAGTGCATGGCACATAGTAGGTATTTAATAAATGTTTAATGAAATCATTAAAATAGCCAATTCCCTTCTTATTCTTTTTGTCCTCTTCCTCTGGAATTATTCTGGCAAACTAGTATGAAAATTGAATTAGGTAACAAAAGACCTGGCTTCTTGTCCCAGCTCTGACTATTGCTAGTTATGTGACCTTGATCAAAACACTTACCCTCAGAGCTCCAGCTTGCTTATATATAAAATGGGGATGACAGACCAGACATCATCAAACAGAAACTTAGAAATGTTAAAATAATTTAGCCAAGATCACATAAGTAGGGTGGAAAAGTAGACTGCAGCAGGGATGTGAAAGAGCTCAAATATTACATATTTGAATTTCTCATAGAGAGAATAGTGAGCCACCAAAATTTTTTGAACAAAGAGTGACAGGGTCTGATCTGAGGTATGATATGAATTTACATCCTATATAGATACCTTGATTTCCTCATGGGATTATTGTGAAAATCTGGAAAGATAATTTACATAAGACATTTTGTAAAACATGACTGCAAATGTGAGGAGACATTATTATTAAGGAGAAAGTCAAAGCTGATACTTGCTAAATGTGTAATAGTTTATAACAAGCTGTGCTAATTCTTCCAAAGCCCACAGGCTTATTCAGGACAGTGGAAATAACCGAGAGGTGAGCACTCAGTTGAAACCATGCACCCTGTTGTTGAGGAAGAAAAAAAAAAAAAAGAAAAGAAAAGAAAAAAGAAACACCACAGATCTTTCTTTAGGAAAGAGTGGAAAAAAAAAAAAAAAAGCAGCATCTTTCATCTGCTTGATCTCTCTGGAAACCCTCTTTTTACCTCTCACATGCACAGCCATGCACACTCCAGCCCAGATTATTCAACAAGGATAATTTCAAACTAATATTCATAGCTTGGAACGGAGAACACTGATTAATCAATTAGCTGCCCTATGTAATAAGAAAAGGAAATACTGCGTCAGCTGCTCTTTTTCTGGCTCAGCACTGCAGTGCTAGGGCGGGGGCTAGCACACATAGAAGCGTCTCTTGGTCTCTGGCTCAATGGGGGATGATTGTGGAATGGGCAAAGTTGGGAAGGTATCAAGGCTAGGCCCTTAAGCTTGGGGGGCCTGTGGGGCTGGGGCAGGGAGTGCAAGTAGATCTAAACACCTGGTTCTATAGGTAAGAGGACCTATTTCTGTCCACTTCTCCCTCACTTCTCAAATACCTCTGAGGCACACAGGAGGGGGAAAAGCAAAGTTAAAAAAGTGAATGAGATTTGCACAGATAACCAGGGAGGAAATGTGTACGTTTTGTACGTGGCAAGGCAGAGACAGAAGGAAAAAATAAACTAAAGGATTGTCTGTGGGGGAGGGAATGTTATATTTGTCATTGAAACCATGGTTTTGAGCAGCTCTGGTTAGAGCTGGAGAGACTGCAGGCAGGCATTGTGCTGGTTTCTCCCACACAATGCACCTTCATCTTCACCTGCCGACACCTCCTCCTATTCTGGGCCTGAATAAGAGCTAGCAATTATACTGAATTGTGTGTTGTCTGTGTGAAGGGGAGAAACATCCACGAGAGACTAAAGTCACTGTGAAATGAGATAAATAGCCTCAATTAAATTCAGATTGGAGCCGAAATCGCTGCAGGTTGCAACCCAGCACCGTCAGTAGTCCTTCTCCGCCCCCCCCCCCTTTTTATTCCTGCTGCACTTCCTAATTCCTTAAGAGGTAATGGAGGCAGGAGGAGATATGTGCCCTGTGGGACTGTCTAGGGATGCCACAGAGGCATGTTAGACAGCAAGGAGAGGTCTGAAAGGGAGAAGAAAATCTTGGAGTTGATGAAGTTTGGCTTTGGTGATTCCAGGTTCGTTTTCTTTAAACCTTTCTGCCTACCTTTAGAATTCTTTGATCACCAGGTTTGTCTTGTCTAAATTCACCTAGCTATAAATGCTGCCAGAGCCCTCATATAAGCTTCTGATTGGCTAATTCATCCCAAAATATGAGAGATTTATATGTTACCTCTTTTAGAGTATTTTCATTTTAGGAGGAAAACAGAAGTAAGGAAAATTCTAATATAAAGTAATGATAATCTCAGATTTCAATGATATGCCTTCCTAGACCTAGCTCCTATCACTTTTTAACTAGGATAATGCAATGGACTTTTTTTTTTCTAAACACATTTTTGTCCATTACTTGCTATATAGACACAATAAATTGTATTTTCATAGAGCTTTAGAGTTGGAGAAGTATTTTTTTCATAAGAATTTTGTGAATAGAGTAGTACATGGATTTCTCATCCCCATTTTTAATATGTGGAAACTGAGGCCCAGAAATATTAAGTGATTTCTTTTTTCTTTTGGCTATTTTCACACAACTATCCAGCATGGATATCATAATTATATTATAGGCTTCCTGATTCCAAGTTATTTTTCTTTCTATTTCACTTTTTGTCTAGCAATAGAATTATGCAATAGGATTCTCTTAATTTCCAGGGTCTTCTTTCTTATCCAGCTATTACATGAGACTGACCATATAAATTTTTTAAAGAATGGGTTAAATTCTTTTAGTCACTTGCTCAAGAACCTTCAGGAGTTCTTTATTTTCTTTATGATAAAACCCTACTTGCACAGTCAATATATCTGACTCCTATCTATCTTTTAATATTTACTCTCTATCACTTCCTATCATTCTATACTGTAGTCATACTAGTCTCCTGTTGCTCCTTGAACTTGGTAGTCTATCTTCTACCTCCCTGACCGTGCATAGACTATCTTTTCATCCCTCCAATGGCCCCCTCTAACACCTCTACGTCTAAGTTTCCTTTAAGGTTCCTATTACTTGTTGTGTCTTACAGGAAGCTGATCCTGATTCACTCAGCACTTTCTCCCTTCTCAAGTTAACTGTAATATTATTTGTAAATATATTATATGCTACCAGTAAAACATAAAACTTCCATGAGGTCAGAATCTGGTTTTGAATTTTTTAGTATAGTACTTTGTACCTAGTGGATATTAAATTAATACTTGTTGATTTTAATTGAATTGAATCATTTTAGGAATATTTCTGGGTGGAGATTCACTGGAACCACTGAGGCAGAAAAATACAGGAAGCAATTTTTCCTGGCTTCTACCTCCTCATTTTCCTCTTCAGATCCAGAGTCCAACAGCACCTGGAGAAAATAATCAAAAGAAAATAATTAAAGTTGAACTCTATCTTAGTGTCAACCAAATAAGCTTATCCCATTCTTTTTTGAAAAGAGAACAAGAGATAATTTGATGGGCTAGAAAATGTAAAGAGAAGATATATTTGAAAGTATGCTACATTTGAGGTTTTTTTGGAAGAATCAGAAACCAGCATGAAGACTGGCCAATATTCATGGCAGTGAGCATTTAGATAAGACATTTCTCTTCACTGGAATTAGATTTATTCATTAACAAGATGAAGGAGCATCTCAACTCTAAAATCCTATCACTCCATTCCCTTCCATTGCATCTCATTCCATCCTCCCCTGCACAAGTTAGTTAATGGGTAGTTTTCCATGGCTCTCACCAAATTGCATGTTTGATTTTCCTTTCCTGAACACAGAGGAATGAGAAGTCTCTTCCTACTACTGTGTTAATAGAATCATAGAATATGAGAATTGCAAATGACTGCATATTCCAACTAGTATCTGTCAAAGAATTGCTTTTACAATATACCTGATCACAGGACCTGATTACAAACTTCATTTCTGATTTTTGCCATCTTTGTCACCTTAGACAAGTCATTTAACCTCTGATTTAAATATTCTCATCTGTAAAATGTATTTAGACCCTGTAGAGCTATGCTCTTAAAAGTGGTTCTCTAGCCTCTGCTTAAAGACCTCCAAGGAGAAGAAATCTTGGGAATAATCCCTCTTACTTTAGGGTAGCTCTAATGGTAAGAAGAATTATCCTTGCAACAAGCCTTGCTTCTGGAACTCTACCTGAATCTAGTTTTGCCCTCTGGAGCCAAATAAATCATAAACAGCATATTATATCTTTCAGCATATATCTTTCTTTCATATTACACAATATGTGATATACTCAGATACTTAAAGGTGGCCAAATATGTGTACCATATATTTCCTCTTTTCCACACTAAATATACCAGTTCCTTTGACTGATCCTCATAGGATATGAACTTGAGATTCTTCACCAATCTTGTTGCCCTCTTTCAGATGTTCATCAGCTTGTTAATAATCTTCCTAAGCTGTGGTACCTGAAACTAAACCCATTATGCCAGAAATAATGGAATAGAGTAGGTCCATCACTTCATGCTCGTAGAGGTAGGTGAACTGTTCTGATCTGAATTTTGAACATTCTACACTGAGGAATTCCTTCTAATGCTTTACAAACTTTATTGTCAGGCAATGAAGAGCCCAGGTGGTGCAGAGAATAGCATACTGGCTCTGACATCAGGAAGACTTGAATTGAAATCCTGGGCAAATTACTTTTAAAAAAAGCCCTTCTGTTTGTCTCAGTTTTCTTAATCTGTAGAATGAGGATAGAAAAACCACTTACCTTCCAGAGGTGTTGAGAGGATAAAATGAGAAATTTGCAAAAAAAAAAAAAAAAAAAAAAAAAAAAAATTTTTGAAAGCTTACAGAACTATATGATTGTTAGTCATTGTTATTAATTTCTTGCTATTCCCCCTCTCTCCCTTGGATGTCTAATACCTGTACAATGAACTGAAACAAAAACATGACAATATCGATGTCATTCCACATTTCAGGTTTCAATGATGTCTGATTAACTATAGTATAAGTTCATAGCAACCATGGAAAGGATTTTCTGCCTGTGGAATTTCAGGGTGGAGATGAACAGGCTGGAAGAAGTAGATGAGTCCAACAGTAGCCATCATTCCCATAATACTCTTAGTTTTTCAAAGTGAAATATATTATGCTTATCTTTCTAATGTATATACATCTATATGTGTTTTTATATGTGTATATTCATTTGGTCTTCATAATAACCCTGAGGTTTAGGTGCTATTATTATCCCAATTTTACAAATGAGGAAAGAGAGACAAATAGAGATTTACTGAAGGTCTTATAATAAGTATCTGATACTGGATTTAAGCCTAGGTTTTCTTAACTCCAAGTTTAACATTCTATTAGCAACCCAAGTCTGCCTCTGTCCAACTTTCTGTGACCCCATTTGGGGTTTTCTTGGCAAAGACCCTGGAATGGTTTGCCATTTCCTTCTCCAGCTTATTTTAAAGATGAGGAACCAAGGCAAACAGGATGAAGGGTCACATAGCTCCTGAGACTGGATTTGAACTTGGGATCTTTTCACTCAAAGTCTAGCATTTATCCCTTATCCCACCAAGCTGTCCTTCTGCCTCCTGGGAATTTAAAAAGTATGAAATAACAATGCCTTTCATGGGGTCATAACTTTCAAGCAGAAAGGTAAATTAGGCATTGTCAAGTCCAATCTCTTTTTATAAATAAGGAAATTGAGGCACAGAGAGGTTAACTGACTTTTGTAGTGTCCTACAGTTTGTATGTGAGGTAGCATTTGAAGCAAGATTTCCAGACTACAAAGAGCAGCACTGCATCTACCATACCTTTCCACCTAGCTTTGTTCTTCCACGTCTCTGTGGATACAGGATACACAACACAGAGAATGTCAGAAATGGGGTTGCTTTAACCATATCCCAGTGTGAGAACTCTTGAATTCCCTTACCATTCCCAGTATAAATAGACTGATGTCAGTGAATATGTTTGTGCTAGCTTGTTCTCTCCCACCCAGCAGGCTGAGTCATAGTCAATACATCTAAAGGTTAGTCAGAAAGCAATGTCCTCTGGTTTTAATCTCTTTACTAATCCAACAACATCAAGTCAAACAATTCCTAATGAAGAATTGAAATCTCTTAATCTGTTCCAAAAGTTATTGAAGGGATTTTTGACAAATATGGCATTGTGGAAGTGTGTAACTGAGCATAGGTTTTATGAGAACTATCTTAGGAATGATGAATACCAGCCCCAACATGAATCAGAGGAATCACAAGCCTGAAGAGAAATATCAGTGAGATAACACCCCCTTTTCAAGAACCCAAAAATTAGCCACACAAACAAATACTATGATATAAGTTCTGAATCCAAGCCAGTGCTTAAGGACCCCTATCCTTTACTTCCCAGCTCCATCTAAACTTGATAAAGGGATTGGGGTATAGATAATAAGATCCTTTTGAGTGGTCCTGGTTCAGGGAGTGTAGGACTTGAAAGCCCTCAGTAATCATTGGATTCTCTGAGACATAAGCTGTTATAGGACTTCAAAACCTGTAGGAATCATTGGATTCCCTAACATATAAAAAGATTGTTGCAGGACTTCAAAAACTTGTGGGGATCATTGGATTCCCTGACACGTGAAGCAATGGACAAAGATTGGTTTGGGACTATCTCTTGACTGCTGAAAAAGGCGTATGTGTGACTGATGTTTACACACCTTCCTTCTAGGACTTCTGGAAATCTTTTACAATTGATTTATATTGTTTGTTATATCACTACTTGCATGTACAATTCATGTTTGTTACACTTCATCGAGCCTGCACTGACTGTGGGGAGAGTCATCACTAATAGCCTCTGTGTTATTGCTATGTGCTTGTGTAATACCTCCCATGCTGATAGGTTTGTGCATAACTGTTTCTAATAAGACCCTTCATTCCAGAAACCGGCTAGCAATCCCCACTTTCCTTTGGTGCTTTTCATCTCTCTTCCTGAGAGGTCAGGGGGTGTGTGGTCACCTCCTTTTTGGGGTTCTCACCTCCCTGAGAAGTCAGGGATGGCGCAACCACCTGTGTTCTAAAACAAAGGAAAGTGGGAGATATAAAAGGCTAGAACTGAGCAGATGTACTTGGCCTAGATGCAAGGTAATCCAGCATTTAGGGATAATTACCAATTGGTCAATTCTCTATTAACATGTTTGGAGGATGACCCTACTCAACTCAATGCTGGCTCCATCTGTAGGTGTGAGAGAAGGGAGGAGAGATAAACGGGTGGAATAGGAAGAAAAGGATTACTTCTTTGGCAGTAGAGAGAGAGGAAGGAGGTCTAGAGATTTCTAGATCTAATCCCCTCAGAGCGACCCCAAAAGACCAAGAATAAAGACTTTTGCTTATCCTGACTCCGGCTGATTCTAAAATATCCAGGGTCTCAACAAAGGAGGAATATTTGAAACTGATAACAGAATCCCAATACAGGACTGTGGCTATGGACAGAATGTAGGCCAAATGATCCAATTTAAATTTTGTGAGAGGAGAGTACTCAGAGTTCTCACTCAGTATGACAGCAAGAGGATACAGATAAGAAACTACCAAGCTTGGTTACTCTATCCAAAACTATGAGACTAGACAAAGACTAAGAATAGGCGTAACACCTATTTTTAGAATAAACTCTCCGTTGATATCATAGCCTAGGTAAATCAGTGGGGCCAAGGCCAAAAAGTTACTAGCCAGGAGTGCTGGGTGTGCTACTCTAAGTTTAGGACTAAGACCTCAAAGGGCCTTTCTTTTTTTTTTTTTTAATTTATTTTTATTTTTACAAAAAATTTATGCATAGGTACTTTTTCAGCACTGACAATTGCAAAACCTTTTGTTTCAACTTTTCCCCTCCTTCCCCCACCCCTTCCCCTAGATGGCAGGTTAACCAATACATGTTAAATATGTGAAAGTATAAGTTAAATACAATAAATGTATACATGTCCAAACTATTTTGCTGTACAAAAAGAATCAGACTTTGAAATAATGTACAATTAACCTGTGAAGGAAGTCAAAAATGTAGTCAGACAAAAATATAGGAATTGGGAATTCCATGCGTTGGTTCATAGTCAACTCCCAGAGTTCTTTCGCTGGGTGTAGCTGGTTCAATTCATTAGTACTCTTCAAAGGGCCTTTCTAAAGCACTCTACTCCAGTGACTAGTATAACAATAATTTCATAAATTATACAGACAGGAGAAGTTTGAAGAAATATCAACAAACCACAAAAAGTAATTTCTGAAGACCTGAGCAAAAAGGCAAAACCATAAGCCAAAAACTAAACCTCTTAAAACAAAACAAACAAAAAGCTCCCAAAACAAACAAAAAAAAGAATAGCTCTAGAAATCTGATTAATTCAATGATAAACTATCTAGAGTCTAGAAGTCTAGAGATGAATCTTGCTAGTTCTAAGTGCCAGAGAGACAATGGACTTAAATCTTAAATGAGAAATGCATTTTTAAAAAGTATGAGGATTTGTTTTGTTGGATGAACATTGTGTGTTTTGAAGATTTGGGGTTTGTTTCTTTATGTTTTATGTATTTGATAAGCACTAGTAAAAATCAATACTGTTTTTTAAAAAATGGACAATTTATCTTAGATACAATTAATTTTTTTGCATGAACCAAATATAATTGGAATTAGAACACTTAATTGGAAAATATTTACAACAAATATTTATGGGGTAATCTAAAATATATAACATATTCATATATAAATACAAAAACTATTCTCCATTATACAACTGGCCAAATGTACAAATGTATATTTTGTAAATAAGAAATTTTCAAAAGAAGAAATGCATACTATCAATACCGTATGAAAGTATAGTCCAAAACATTACTAATAAGGAAAAAAAATGCAAGCTAAACAACTTATTTGGTGAAGATTTTAAAAGATTGAAATGGTATATGGTAGAAAAAGTATGGGGAGATAGCCATACTAATAATATGGTAACAGAATTGTGAACTGATCCAAATTGGAATTATGATAAAAACAAAAAACAAAAAAAATTAAGCTGAATATAACCTTTGACCTCCAAATACTTGCCATTTTGCCCAAGGAAGTCAAAGATAGAGGAAAAAGCCCCTTGCATACAAACATAGTTATAGCAGCATCTTCTTCTCATAAGAAAGAACTGAAAACTACAATTCATTTATGAATGGCTGAAAACATTCTGATAAATGTTATGAAATAATATATCATATAAACACATTTTTATGAAGAATTCAGAGAAATCACTGAAGTTTTATATGAACTAGTACACAGTGAAATAAGTATTCTGTTTGAGAAAGGGGAATATTTTTTCAGGAACCATTACAAAACCAAATACTTCATAACTGTGCAATAATTGACTGTGACTTTGGAAGACTCAAGATGAAACATTCCTACTTTCATCTGAGATGCAGTATATGTTAGGAGAGAAAACACTTAGAGATAATTTAGTTCAATTTATCATTTGGGTCAGAAACCAAACAAACATTCTTGGGAAATTTCAGGAATGAGAAAGAATAGATATTAATCAGTCAAGTGTTGGGAAAGCAATCTGACTAAAGATATTATTAGGCCTTGGAGCCACCATGTATTTCAAATTCTCCATCTCTAAAGAAAGGGATTTATTTATATTAAAAGATTCCCAAGATCCCTTCTGAATATAACAATGTAAAACCAATAACAAAAATAATAATGTCTTCATGGCCCACAATCCCTCAAAGATACTGTACTCACATAGACCTTCATCTAATCTGGAGTCTCTGAACTACCAAGGCATCAGTTTTTCTCTTGACTCATGCTTCAACTCAAGAAAGTTAGGATAAATCTCCTGAGTTAATCTTAGTTTCTTAAAAGGTGGATAAGAGCTTTCCCAATTTCAATCAGGCACTTATTGTATAATATGGGTATTAGATTAGAAAGTCTTTATTTTGACCACTGGAAAAAAGCATAAAATTAACATAATTCACAGGTACCCCTGCACAAATTCCAAAACATAAACCACTCAAATATCCCATTATATTCATTAAACTTCCCCATGGAGAATAAAGAAACTTTATTGGACTTCTGAACAAATAATTTCCATTCATCTTTCACCTGCACTGATTAAGCAATTCAAAGCAAGATTAAGGATTTCTGACAAATTCCAAATCTCTTGGTGCTCTATAACATGAAGGAAACATGCAGACAAAACAAAGCTACCCAACCTCCTCCAGTTTGGCAACCTTATTTTGCCTATATGTTTCCTTCTGTGAGAACAAGTCAGAGATTAAAAATACTTAAAAAAAAAAAAAAAAAAAGACCATTTCCAGCATTTGGGATTTACCTTATGGATAATGCTGAGTTCTAAATTTCCCAAATTGGAAAGTTCCTGAGTTCAAAAGATTTTGAGTTCATAAACCAAATACTAAACTTTCAGAAAAAAAACGTTTCCTCAATAGCATCCTTCTCTGAAAAGGAAAACTATCATATTATTCTTCTTTATTTATCAACTTATTTATTTATCTATTCATTCAATCATTCATTTTTAACACACATTGCTTTATGAATCATGTTGGCAGAGAATAATCAGAGTAAAAGGGAAAAACCATGGGAGAGAGAAACAGAAAAAAAAGAAATTTGATACATATTGAGTGTCATATTACTATTTGTCATGTGCTCCTTCTTCTCATTGTTTCCTGTGTCTACTCTCCATGCTGGAAATTCAGAGAAGAGAAAGCATGGATAAAGAGGAGAAAAATGTATTACCCTATTTAAAAATTCAGTCCTATAGACCACAGAGGAGGCAATTTCTCCAACCATTTCTCCTTGATTATTGGTCACCATTTCATTATAGGGTAAGCCCAGTCTTTGGAGACGTTCCAGCAGCTCCTTTGAGCACTTGTTTATTCTCAAGTGTATAAGAATATGTTGCCATTGGGACAGTGAGCAACAGAAAGGTTCAGTTTCTGGTTAAATTTTAGATTAGATTAAAGCATTATAATTTAGGGCACCCCAAGTCACTGAGGACTTATCTGAGGAATTCACATTGTCCCCTCAGTAAGATGCAAGTATGCATTCCTCCATAGGAATACATCTTCTGACAAAGGATATTATCTTGTAATCTAATCAAGTTGAAGGGGGCTGAGAAGGAACTCGTGAAATTGATCATGTTCCCTGATCAATTCCCATTATAACAGCTGATATTTATATCACATTTTAAAGTTTGCAAAACACTTAGGATATATTATCATATTGTAGCCTCACAAAATCCCAGTGAGATAGCCTCTACAGGTATCATTATCCTAGTTTTTTTTTCTGATAAGAAAATAAAGAGATTGAGTAACTTGTCTGTGACCAAACAACTAGTAACTCCCAGTGGTATTATGAGAACTTAGTCTTTCTTGTTCTAAAACTATAAGCCTATCAATTAATCAATTAAACAAACATTTGTGAAACATATGCCATATGCAAGGGACTATGCTTTATACTTGGCCCTATCTACATTGAATTTTGGCCACATAAATTATAGGGAACTAAAAATAAAAACAAAAATAACATCCAAAAAACTCTCCACCAAACCTGGTGAAATTTATTAGAGGAAGGGAGAAAAGGTGATTTCAGAAAATATTGTACTTCATAGGAAAAGCCACCTGGAAAAATGTTATTGGAAATATTTAACCATCAGAATTCCACATGGAGACAAATTGGTTCCTGAAGAAGTAAAAATAAAGGGAAAAAAACAAAGTGAAAAGATTTTAAAAGCAAGCTTTGCTTCTCACTTTGTCTGAGGTTCATTTGTATCCTCAACTATTCTCCTAGCAAAACACAGCTGTTATTTAACTCTTCTCAGGTCTCAGTCCTCCCCTTACATGCATCCCTTTGCCCAGTGCCTTTGAGTATCTAGGCAGGGAGGAGGGGTGAGTCAGCTTTAGTGAGCCAGCTCCTTGGTGATGTACAAGAAAATGCAGTGTATATGACCAGCTGTGCATAGCAAACAGAAAATTTGAACAAGACTAGGGCAAGTCTGCACTTGGAAGAAAAATTCTGAAGAGAAGAAGTCCCTTTGGATTTCAATAAAATAGCTTTGTTTTAAATACTAAAAAAAAGGACTGAGAAGCCACAGTGTGTCCAAAGGAGAGAAATCAGATTGGCACAAGGACTATAAACCATTATATGAGAAGATTGATTAAAAAAAATAACCAAGACAGGAAAAACAAGATGAAGCTAGCCCAAATAGCATGTGTTTCCATAAAAACAAGCACTGGGATCTATCCCTTAGGAAATAGAAGAGAAGATTTTGGATGAATATTAATGCAAGCTATTTAGACTTGTCCCCTTCTCCAAGTGGATGAGAAGTGAGAGTAACACAGGATGAAATAGAGATAAAATAACTTGTGACTTTATAAGGTATAGCCATTAGGCACCAAAAAAATGTTTTCCACTAAGGTATGCATTCATATTTGCCTTATTCATGATTAGTATACCCATGAGAACTTGTTTACTCTCAAGTGTACAAGAATATGCTGCCAAAGGGACAGTGGACAGTCTGTAATCCTCAACAGAGGGGATCAATTTCTGGTTGAATTTGAGATTAAATTAAAGTATTTATTAAACAGTTACTAGTAGTAAGAGACAGTGCTAAGCTATGAGAATACAAATTCAAACCATAAGAAAAATAATCCTTATCCCTAAGGAACTTCCATTCTAATGGGGAAAAGCAACACATAAAGAGAACTAAAAAGTGTTTGGTAGTGGGGAGTGGGTGGGAGTGGAATGAAGGCTTAAATATCCAAGAAGTCAGGAAGAGACTGGAGTTAGAAGTGAACAAAGAGACTGGAGTTAGAAGTGAACACTAGAATTGTGGGCACTTTCTTAAACAGAAGTTCAAAGCAGGACCTCTATATGTATAAATCTCAGGAAGGGAAAAAAAGGTGGAGATTCAGAGTGGCAGTATCACAAAATTATTATTCAATTCCTTGGGCATAAACCATGTTTCTTTCCCTGAACATGCAACTAGTTAGTAAGTTTGATTTAGGATTTGAACTCAGGTCTTCCTGATATAAAGTCCCTTCATACTATCCACAAATCTGATTTGTTCTATGTGATCCTGTAAGGAAGCATTAAAACATATGGATTGCATAAAAACTGACTGTTGATCAAAAAGTGCTAAGAAAAATAGAAAACAGTATAGCTAAAAGTAGGTATAGACCAACATCTTGTACCTTATATCAAAAAAGGGCACACAATTTAGACATAAAGGATGATACCAAAAGCAAATCAAGAGAGCAAGGAATAGTTTAACCTATCAGATCTATGAAGAAAGGAAGAATTCATGACTAAACAAGATAAAGATCATTACAAAATATAAAATGGGAAATTTTGATTGTAGCAAATTTAAAAGATTTTGTATAAACAAAACCAATACAACCAAAAATTAGAAGGAAAGCAGAAAGCTGGGAGACAATTTTTATAGCAAATGTCTCTGATAAAGCCCTCATTTTTCAAATATATATAAAACTGAGTCAAATTTATAAGAATACAAGTCATTCCCCAGTTGATAAATGGTCAAAGGATATGACAGTTTTCAGCTGAAATCAAAGCTATCTATAGACATAGGGGAAAAAAATGCTCCAAGTTGTTATTTATTAGAGAAATGCAAATTTAAAAACTCTGAGATACCACCTCACACCTATCAGATTGGTTATGATGACAGAAAAGGAAAATGATAAATTTTGGAGGGGATCTTGGGATACTAATGCACTGTGGATGCAGTTGTGAACTGATCCAAACCATTCTAGAGAGCAATTTGAAACTGCTTTAACTTTTTCTTTTTTCTTTTTTTTTGGTCTGTTTCTTCTTTCATACATGAGTAATATGGAAATAGGTTTCATATCATTGCACATATATAATCTATGCCAAATTGTTTTCCATCTTGAAGGGAACAAGTTGAGAGGAGACAGAGAAAATTTGGAATTCAAAAATTATAAATGAATGTTAAAATTAGTTTTTATGTATAAATAGAAAAATAAAATATTCATTATTATTTATAAAACAACATATGGATGAATTTACATAGGAGATTATTGATTCTGGCTCAACCCAAAGGGGGAAGAAACCTACCTAGCAGTCAGTTATTTATCACCAAAAAAGGACAAGATTTTCTCAGAGAGCAGTGAGTCCATCCCTTGTTGGAAATATTCATGCAGATTTTGTATGCCTATTTGTCAGAGATGTGGAATTGTACTATATAATCTCTGAGATTCTATGGGTTTGTGATTTTGTGGCTATAAAAAATGCTAAAACATAAAATATTTTCAACTATCTCTGTATTTGACATTATATAAAAAATCCAAATGGTTGAATGGATTTTTCTCTTTTTTTCTGTCTTAATGATGAATCATTGTGTTGATGCCTTAGAAGACTTAGCCTTCCCACTCCTAGGCTTGAAAAATTGAAGATATTGACTCATCACCATTTCTAAATAACAAAGTTTATAGAATAGCCAAGCTTGGAAATATGTCAAATGAGGATGGCATAAATTTCATGTGTCTTCACAAGGACAGATTGGGATCTCTCACTTACTAGTATACCAATAAAAATGGAAAATTGTATGAAGCAGAAACAGAATAGGAGATCAAGAACATTAGAAAGGGAATCTTATCTGTCCTAATGGTGCCAGTATTAGCTCCAATTCAATAACAAAAGATATGATGATTAAATACTCAATTAAATTTAAATTTATTAAACAATAACTGTGTATAGAACATTCTTAGTTGCTAGGGAAATTTAAACAAAGTTTAAAATACCAGTTTCTGCCCTCATAGACATGACATTCACAGATAACACAAGTATCTAGGAGGAAAATATGAAGTGGTAAGCTTTACAGATATGATAAAGTGCTGAATTTGGATTCAAGACATAGGCAGGGATTCAAATCCTTCTGGCATTCCAAACTTTATGACTGCACGACCTTTTTGTAAGCCTCAGTTTCATTATCTCTCAAAAGAAAAAAAAAAAAAGAATACACAGAATTACCAATAATGTTTACTTCATAGAATTGTGAGATAATGAACATAGTTTCAATCCAAGATTGAAAGTGCTATAGAGATTTCAGTTATTACTGTGGGAGAAAAGGGATACCACTAAAATAGAAACAATGGAAATTAAGAGTAGGAATAGCCAGAAAAAGAGAATAAAAAGGTATTGCCATTGAAAGTAGCTCTAGACTTAGAATGGAAAAATCAAAGAATAGGGAAGTTGTGGTCACAAAATTGAATTTTGAGTTTCAGGTCTTGGAGATAGTGTGCATCCATAAAATGATGAAGTCTAAGCTTGACTATATTAATTTATTCCAGAAATGGGCTGAGAAAAAGGCTGTCAGAACTAGAGGTTGAGAATTTGGGCTGGTTGGATGGTTACTGGGGCCAATAAAGTGAATATTGAAGACCTCAAGTATTATAATAAGAGATGAGGCTGGAAAGGAAGGGCATGAAGAAGATGCTGAAGTCATTTAGAGAGTCAATAGTGACCTAGAGAATGATAGATGGAAACCAAAAGGATGGGGAGAAGGTGGTACAAATGGCTTGCATAAACTGTAATGCAAGAGAGCCTATTGAAGGATGAAGACAACTCTTGGATCAGGGAATGTAGAAACACCTTGTTGCTCTATCATTTAGCAGGAAAGGAGCAGTGCTATAGACTCCAAGAGAGGCAATTATGAGTGGAATGATATGTTTAAAGGAAAGCAATTTTTTTCAGTTGAATTAAAGAAATAAAATAAGCATTAGAGGATGGAATCCAAAGATTTAGGAGAGTTTTTAAGGATAATTGCTTATTTTGTATATCACTTTAATGTTTCCAAAAGCATTTCATATAATTTTTTTTCATTTGTTCTTCACAACTATATCATCCCCATTTAAAAGATTAGGTTAAATGAATTGCCTAGGTTTGCCTAACTGGTAACTATTTGAGATAGAATTAAAATTTAAATCTTCCTAACCCCAAATCTGCCGTGCTATTTGTTAGAGAACACTGTTTCCTAAAACATAGAGGACTACTTAACATGGGCCTAGGGAGAAGTGAGAATGGTATAAATGAATGATGATTTGGTAGTAAATGCATAAAGATTGCTTCTAAGATGGTAATAATGAATGACTAGGCTTCGGGGAGCAAATCTGACTGGGAGTACCTTTGAATGATATATTGGAAATAGGGAAAGATGCTTGTGTATCATACAAAAAATAGGTAATTAAATAATTTGAAGTTTCTACCAATCCATCCAAAGGGAATATAGAATATCATAATTTGCATAAGATAATAAGTTGAGGTATTCTTTTGAAGGACTCTTATCCAGGATTATGATAGCAGTACAATTTCCAGAGAGATAGTAAGAATATGATGTTCAAAGAGTTCACGTGATTTGCTTAAAGTTTCAGAGGTGGTACATAATAGATCCAGAACTCAAAGTCAAGTTCTCTGACCCTAGATTATTTGACCTTTGTATTTGGGGATTATTGAAATTCCCTTATTTCACCACATTTCTCCTTAACTGGCCAGTTTACTGCAAAATAATTGTATGTTCCAATGGAAATTATCCATCATATATATAAAGCTCATTCAGGGAATGCGGAAGGGAGGGGCTAGCCCCATGAACCTTGTTATGAGAGCAACAGTGATATTCACATCCAATAGTACATGATCTTCAGCTTCTTGAAACTGTTTTCCTAACATCTTTTGGTTACTCTAATTCTGTATTACATCTGGATGCAGAATCAGATCCCTAGTAGTAATTTCTGGAGGAGTTTTCTTCCAGAATGATCAATCATGATCTTAACATTTTTCATTATGTGTTTTTTTCCCAGAAGCCATTACTGAAGGTAACTATACCACATGGGAGGAAAACTGTGGTTTTTCTGTAGTACCTGTGAGGTCTGGTATACTCCCTCTGGTTAGTGGAATTTAAAATACCTCCAGGCTGCAAAATTACTTAATCAATGCAAAATCTATTAGTCCTTCTCTCCCTCCCCACCTCTGGCCTACCTAGTATAGTTTCCAGAATCACTATAGTCAATGTGGTGAATAAGTACCAGATTAGGATTCATGAGGCCTGAATTTTAGTCCTGGCTCTGACACTAAGCAGAGGTTTATTCTTAAACAAGTCACTTCACTACTCTTGACTTCAATCTTTAAAATTAGGTTGTTGAACTCAAGATCTGTTGAACTTGTGAGAAGACTTTTCCTCTATCTCCCCACATTCAAACAGTGTGTGACATTATACTTAATTTCCAGAAATCCAAGGGCTAATGCTTAGGACAGTATCTGGCACATAATAGGCACTTAATAAATGTTTATTCAATGATTGATAAAAATAGAGTACCTGGCTTCATACAATGATGTCCATTTGACTTGTTTACTATGCCCATAGAGATTATGTAATTTGGAATTTACCTAGATTTAGCTCACTTAGTTCAAGAACAGCAGCAGATGGAGATTGCACAGGAGGAAAACTAAGCTCTCTAGCATATGCACCCATCTGTCTTCCTAGCATGTGCACCCTTTTGTTCTCTGTTTAATGAACTTTTGAAAGTGAGTCTCACTTATATTTCTGAATGCGTCTAACAGAGAACTAAGTCCTGTAGTTGAAATGATACCCTGCCAGCTCACTAGTGGTTAGTAAAAAAGTCTCTATCAAGAAGCAGGAAAAGTTTGGTAGCCTCAAATATAAAAGGCCACATACAGGACAATAGCATGTAAAAAATCTGAACTTGGGAGAAAGACTAGAAGGACAACTGTACACTTCTTACTTTATTATATTCAATCCTGATCCTGATTGCCAACAATTTTCTACTGACTAATCTTATCCTTCCTTTGCAATGAGTCAATATCATATTTTTCCATTTTGTATGAATTGATTAAGAGAGATAATGCCATTTTAAATAGCATCATCATTGTCAGTAATTATCAACCTTTGCAGAATGGGGCTCATCTCTCAGATTTCTTATCCACATTACCAACATAAAAGCTCCCAATTCATATCCTTTTTTCCCCTCTAGAAATCTCCTTTTGTTTATCGCTGTAAATCAAAGATTACCACCATAAACTCAATATCCTTAAATAAGTGGGAACAAACCAGACCATATACAACAGTAATTATGATGTTATATCATATACTAATCAGCACATTTCTTCTCCTGATCTTTTTTCTTTCTATAGCTGGATTTGTATACAGTAGTCGAGGCCAATCCTCTATTATAACTACTTCTTTTCTCCTACAGTTCCTTTCCCCTATCACATTCATTCATGAAGTAGAATTAAGCAAGCTATAAACTACCTAGGCTTAGCTCTAAATCATTCTAATCAAGTCAAAACAATATACAAAGTAGCTATTAATTTTCAGAAAAAATTCCAACAAAATTTCTAGGTAAAAGACTACTCCTTCCCTATAACTGGCTTCTTTAAAGAAGAAACAAAGAGCCTATGAAACATATCCTCTGAAGCATTCCTTGTATTAAGCAAATATCTGGCCCAGTTTCATCACTACCTTATTCCTATTGTGATTTAGCCAATTTTGGATGGCCTCCAGATTTCCTTGTGCCCAAAGAACAAGCACAGACCAGCTGATTAGCTCTCTAGCCAAGCATCTCAACTAGAGGAATATGACTTTTCTGGATGAATATACAAGACCAGGGATTGTATTTAATTTTTTTTAAATTTAAGCTTTTTATTTTCAAAACATATGCAAGGCTAATTTTTCAATATTGATCCTTGCAAAACCTCGTATTCCATTTCTCCCCCTTCTTCTCACCCTATCCCCTAGATGGCAAGTAATCCAACATGTTAAAAATGTTAAAATATATGTTAAGTCCAATAAAGGCATACATATTTATACAGTTATTTTAATGCACAAGAAAAATTAAGATCAGAAAGGAAAAAAAATGAGAAAGAAAATAAAATTCAAGCAAGCAATAACAAAAAGAGTGAAAATGCTGTGTTGTAATCCATATTCAGCTATAATAATACTTTCTCTAGGTATAGATGGGCTCTCATCATCACAAGATATTGGAACTGGCCTGAATCATCTCATTGTTGAGAAGAGCCATGTCCATCAGAATTAATGATTGTATAATATTTCTGTTACCATGTACAATGATCTGATTCTGCTCATTTCACTTAGCATCAGTTCCTGTAATTCTCTCTAGGCCTCTCTGAAATCATCTTGCTGATAATTTCTTATTAAAAAAAACAATATCCCATAATATTCATATACCATAACTTGTTCAGTCATTCTCCAACTGATGGGCATCCACTCAGTTTGCAGTTTCTTGTCACTATAAAAAGAGCTGCCACAAACATTTTTGCACATTTGAGTCCTTTTTCCTCCTTTAAGATCCCTTTGAGATATAAACCCAATAGAAATAGTTCTGGATCAAAGAGTATACACAGTTTGATAGCCCTTTGGGCATAGTTCCAAATTGCTCTACAGAATGGCTGGATCAATTCACAATTCCAACAATAGTTTTCCCACATCCCCTCTAACATTCATCATTATCTTTTCCTGTCTTTTTAGCCAATCTGAGAGGTGTATAGTGTTATCTCAGAATTGTCTTAATTTACATTTCTCTGATAAATAGTGATTTAGAGCACTCTTTCATATGATTAGAGAGGATTTCAATTTCTTCACTTGAAAATTGTCTGTTCATATCCTTTGACCATTTGTCAGTTGGAGAATAGATTGAATTCTTATAAATTTGAGTCAATTCTCTATATATTTTAGAAATGATCTCTTTAGCAGAACCCTTAAATGTAAAAATGTTTTCCCAATTTATTGGTTCTCTTCCAATCTTGTCTACATTACTTTTGTTTGTACAAAAACGTTTTAACTTAATGTAATCAAAACCATCTATGTTGTGTTCAGTAATGAGCTCCAGTTCTTCTTTGGTCACAAGTTCCTTTATTTTCCACAGATCAGAGAGATAATCTATCCTATGTTCTTCTAATTTGTTTATAGTATCACACTTTGTCTAAATCATGAACTCATTCTGATCTTATCTTGGTATATGGTGTTAGATGTGGGTCAATGCCCAGTTTTTGCCATTCTAGTTTCCAATTTTCCCAGCAATTTTTGTCAAATAATGAATTCTTATCCCCAAACCTAGGGTCTTTGAGTTTGTCAAACACTAGATTGCTACGGTCGTTGATTGTTGTGTCCTGTGAATCTAACCTATTCCACCGATGGACTATTCTATTTCTTAGCCAGTATCAAATGGTTTTGATGACTGCTGCTTTATAATATAGTTTTATATCTGGCACAACTAGGTCACCTTTATTTGCATTTTTAAAAATGAATTCTAGTGAAATTCTTGACCTTTTGTTCTTCCAGATGAATTTTGTTATTTTTTTTCCAGAGCTGTAAAATAATTTCTTGAGAGTTTGATTGGTGAGGCACTAAATGAGTATATTAATTTAGGTAGTATTGTCATTTTTATTATATTTGCTCAGCTTACCCATACGCACTTGATATTTTTCCAATTCATTAGATCTGATTTTATTTGTATGAAATGTGTTTTGTAGTTGTGTTCATATAGTTCCTGAATTTGCCTTGACAGATAGACTCCTAAATATTTTATATTATCAAGTTATTTTAAATGGAATTTCTCTTTGTATCTCTTTCTGGACTTTGTTGGTAATATGTAAAAATGCTGATGATTTATGAGGATTAATTTTGTAATCTGCAACTTTGCTAATGTTATGAATTGTTTCTAGGAATTTTTAATTGATTTTCTAGAGTGGTCTAAGTATACTGTCATATCATTTGTAAAGAGTGATAATTTGATTTCCTCTTTACCTGCTCTAACTCCTTTAATCTCTTTTCTTCTCTTATTGACAAAGCTAACATTTCTAATACAATATTGAATAGTAATGGTGATAGTGGGCAACATTGTTTCACCCCTGATCTTATTGGGAATGTTTCTAGTTTGTCCCCATTACATATGATGCTTGCTAATGGTTTTAGATAAATGGTACTGATCATTTTAAGAAAAAACATCTTTATTTCTAAGTTTTTAATTTTTAAAAAATTTTAAATTATTTCTAGTGTTTTTAATAGGATTTTATCAAATGCTTTTTCTGCATCTGTTGAGATAATCATATGATTTTTAAAAATTTAGTTATTGATATAGTAAATTTTGCCAATAATTTTCCTAATATTGAACCAGCCCTGCATTTCTGGCATAAATCCTACTATGATCAAGTGCATAATCTCTTTGCTAATATTTCATTTTAAGATTTTTGCATCAATATTCATTAAGAAAATTGGCTAATAATTTTCCTTCTCTGTTTTCACCCTACCTGATTTAGGTATCAGTACAATATCTGTGTCATAAAAAGAATTTGGTAGGATTCCTTCTTTCCCTATTTTTTCAAATAGTTTGCATAGTATTGGAATTAATTGTTTAAAAGTTTGGTAGAATTCACATGTAAAGCCATCTGAAAGGCAGAGATTCTTAACCTTTTTGTTTTGTTTTGTTTTGTTTTATTTTGGACCCCTTTGACTGTCTCAGGAAGGCTATAGATATTTTCTCAGAATGTTTTTAAGTAATATAAAGAAATGCTAAATTTCTAAATTTCATTTAGAGGTTAATGAAATAATTATGTCATTATTTCACATCTAAACTCATAGGTCCCTGAAATCTATCTTCTAACTTCTAATTTCTTGACAATATATGAACCAAGATTAATTTAGCTAATTTGAAACTACCAAAAAAATCATTAAAGTGTATATATATATATATATACTTTGAACCAACAATATAAAATATTTTAAAGAAAGAGAAGCACAAAATACTTACAGTGGTTCTTTTGGTAGTATTGAATAGCTGTAAAGAAGAGGGATACTCATAAATTGACAAAGGGCTGAAAAATTATGGTAAATGAATGTAGTGGAATATAATTGTGCTCTAAGATATGATGAAAAGTACAGCTTCAAAGCAACCTGGGAAAACATGTAGGAACAGATGCAGAGTGCAATGACAAGAACCAGCAGAACAGTTTATACAATAACAACATCATAAAAACAATTTTGAAAGCAGTAAGAACTTACAGCAATACAATGACAAGCCATAATTCTAGAGAATCAATGATAAAGCATGCTACATACCTTCTGACAAAGAAGAGATGGAATTCAGTGTGCAAAATAAGACAATTTTTTTTGGACATGGGCAATGTAGGAATTTGTTTGGCTTGAGCATATATATTATAAGGATTTTGCTTTTGCTTTTTATTTTTTTCAGTATTGGAGAAGGGTGGTGGAGCATTATTTCTTTTTCTCAATTGAAAATACAAAATTTAATCAAGTGCAAAATAAGAACTCTTAGTCCTGTATCTAAGTGACATAGGATCCTGGAAATATACATACAACTCACACAGAGAGGTACAAAAGAAGATTCCTATAATCTTGTGAAATATAGAAGTCTTTCAGGTATACAGCTTTGAAGAAATTTCATGTTTCCACATCACAATAGCAATTCTTCAATACCTTTCCCAAGAAAGGTTATAGGGAAGGAACTTTGATCAACAAATATCTATCTATATGTATATCTATTTATATAGATTTCTATATAGTATAGATTTCTCTTCTGTTAGCTATCATCCTTGGCCGGTGGCTAGTTGACTGGAAGAGCAGTGAAAATGATGATAAACACACAATATTTGAGGAATAGTGGTATCTACCCAAAGACAGAAATTATCATCTCTTTTATTATATATATATGTGATCTCATCCCTGCTTGATTACGTATTGGACATAGCTAGTGTTACATATTATTATATTTTTATTGTCTCTTGCTCCTTAGAATTATCTCTTTTCAAACTCTGCATATAAGGGACCAGATTAAGATTTCAATAAAGCCCATTGAGCCTGATTATGACTCCCATTCATAGTATACATTCTTAAAAATTCCTTCTGTCTTATCATTGAAGAAGAAGAAAATGAAGTGAATACAATTTTATATTCTAGATAACATAGATAGCTGTAGCATTTTTTAAAACTGAAAAGCTATATTCCCAAATGTCAGTCTTGCTTGGTAGCCACAAAAACCTTTTCTTCTTCTTCTCTACCTCCTAACCCCTTTCTATAACTTTGTTAAATTGCTACACTATCAGTATTCTGTGAAGCCTAGACATCTTTTGGATAGAAAAAAGCTTTGAAGTAAGTTTGTGAATTTCTCAAAGACATGAAAAAGTGCATTACCTCTTTTTCAATGTACCAGTGATTTAAGTGATGAAAATATATGCCCTTTATCAAAGTAAATCGCAACTAGTCTTATGCTTCTCCTACCACACTATTCTTATTAATTTCTTCCCAGTTTCTTCACAAGATACATCCAGGCTGCAAACAACATTATTCTGGATGTTGTTAAATCTGGGGAGACCAGTGGAGCATTGGACTGTTTATATATTAGCCTTCCTTTTTATTACATGTAAACCTATTTTTCTTATCATATCATTCTTTAATGTATATCTTGAGAATACATCATCATTAGAAATATTCTGTAGCTTACTTTCCTCTATCATTACCCTTTAGGTAGCCAGAAACTTTGATTCCTTAGAGACTATAGTACTGTTTCATAATCTCCTTGAGAGAATTTTTATACTCAAATGATGGGTCTCTGCATTGAGGAGCAAATTGGAGTAGTAGAAAGGATAGCAAAATTAGCTAAACAATTCATTCCATATTTTTCTTTCTGTTCACTTTATTGTCAATTTCCAATACTTGTGCCAAACACAGGTATGCTATTTGATGTACCATTTATTGATCCTTTAGTTGAACTGACCATTCAATTAAATATCTGAAGAATTAGTACTTTTTATGCATTTGGATTTTTTGTTGTGGATTATAGGAAAATTCTTTTTAATAGTTATAAATCCCACTAAAGATTATTATTGGAATAATCATCCAGAACTTGTAATCATCACAAAATCATCTACAAACAGGATTGGCTGAAGGATTTCATTATCTATAAGAAGTCCCTCTTACATTTGGACCTTTTAAAAGACAACTTACATGAATATCAAATATTGTTAATGAATATATATATATATATATATATATATATATATATATATATATATACATTTTTGTGCTTTTTTTGATGTTAACAAAAGTCATTGAATAAGATCATTTCTGGGGTTGCATTTATTAAGGAATGTTGAATGAATTATTCATATATTTGTACATATATATACACCTATATGTACATGAGACTCCTTGATGGAGAAAATCCCCCCACACATTTAATTTGTGATATACTTTATCTAATAAGGTGCTTTTTGATCATCAGAAACAATGAACATAGTAGTATCTTGTATATTTTGCAAATCAGCTGTGAGATAGTAATAATCCTTTCATAGACAATAATTTGTAAACATGTATTTGTTTTCCATATTTTCATTAATGTAAGCCTTAATATGTAGATAGATCATATAGAGAAGTAGTCATAATAATTGATAGTTATTGATGTTTTCTCCATTGATTTTTTTTTCAGTATTGATGCCATTCATATGTTTCCCATTCATTTGTTATTTTACTTTGTTCAGATACATTGTAATGGAACCCTTTCCCTCAGTCCTGTTTTGATTGTATCTCCTCAAGATTGGAATTCTTTTTTTATGTAGTTTAATTCAATTCTTCCCTCTAAATTTTTGTTCATCCTCCTCAATGCCTTTTTGTATCTTATGCAACATAGCAGGGACTAGCATAGTAGGATCCAAGTATAATTGTTCTTCTGTGAAAGAAACTCATAAATTTGTTTTATCTTAACCCATTTTTTGTCCTTCCACCTTCAACTAAGAATGTTCTTGAGATAATGTGGTTCGTGTCAGTTTTAAGTCAATTTTTTCTAAAAACTTCTTATCTCCCAATATATTTTTGTAAGTTGAAATTGCTCATAATATATTATCTTCCCCTATATCGCTTAACATATTAAATTGTATTCTTAACTAGTTCCATCCTTGACTGTTGCTTTTTTTTGTTGGCATGGATATCAAATATATGCTGGCTAAGGAAGTTTCTGTATTGTTTAACCTCCATATTGTGGTTCTTGCTTTTTATCAATGAAACATGAAGAATAAGGTGATAATTGAAATTAATCTCTTTGCTTCTTTCTCCCCATTTGCAGCACTTTCCACTCTCTTCTGAAAGAGAGTATTTTTGTTACATAAGCACAAAGTTTCTTAATAGACCACATATTTTTTGGGCCCTTTAATTTAAGCTACATTTTACCAACACATTTCTCATTATCTTCCTTTGTGACCACCTTCATATTGAAGTTACTGGTTATCAAAATATATGTTTATTTAGTCTTGGTATCATAAAAAGTTCTTCATGGGTCTCCCATTACATCCTCTACAACAGATATTGCCACATAATATGCAGTTATTTTCATGATAGTCTTTTCATTTTGCTCATCACAAACACTACAAAACAAGAAAATAAAATGCTCCTAGGGAAAGCTCAAGCAATCAGATTTGAAGCTTGAAGGACTTGGTAATAATCTAGTTCAACTCCCTAATTTTCTAAAGGGGGAAACAGAGGATATGATTTACTCAAGATTGTACAGGTAATAAATACCAGAAGAAGCAAAGTAGCATAAGTATTGTGCTTGTAGTCATAGAACATGCTACAAAATTTTTATTTGTCTCTTCAAGTAAAACTGTGAGTTATTCAGTCAATATTGAAATGGTTTAGTTCTTCATATAATTATGTCAATTCCTTCTTTATTGTAAAGATCTCATATTTAGAACAACTGAAATTAAACTAATACTTGTAAATGCTCTGAAAATTATATAATTTTAGAACCCTGGGACTCCTATTCTCTATCCTATTTCCCTCTCCCAATTAGTCCTCTCAAGTAAAATAAAAAGTAGAAATACAGGATGAGTAGTACTTAGATTTTTTTTAAATTTTGCCTCATTTCTATATAAAAATTCATCCTCTGGTGTCAAAACTACTATTTATTCAAAATGCAATTGAATAAAATTCTCTTGCAGAATAAAATATTCTTAAGGGAGTAATATATTTAAAAGTTATTTTTAGACTGAAATTCCAGATATCTGGATATAAAGTGAGGTTAATATCTGTTGAGATGAAAAGTGGGGGAATAATATGTTATGGTAGAAATGATATAAAAAGGAAGTCAGATAAAATGACTTTATCTTGCTAGGTAAATGCTTATAAGTCAATTCATTTCTTTGAGTATCAGTTTGCTCATCTTCAAAGGGAAGGGGCTGGACTCAATAAGCATTAAGACTCTATCTAGTACTACTATCCTGTGGTTTTATGAAATAATATTCCTTTATTGTGCATGTTCTTATAAGGAGCATGTGGTTTTTACCAGTACGCCAAATGTTTTCAAGAGGATTAAGGCAAATAAGAATGGTCTACATGTGTAAATGAGAAAAAAGAAAGAAAGAAAGAAACAGAGAAAGAAATACACTATCTAATAAGCAAAGGGGAAGAGAAAAGAAATGAATAATGACCAAAAAAGATGAGAGAATCAATTGTTTCATATATTTGTCACCAGTAAGAAGAATGAAAAGGAAAAAAAAAAAAAAAGCAAAAGGAAAGTAGCCAGCTAGACACACAAAGAAAAGAAACTCTTAGTTTGAATATTTTCAAATACACAGTATGCAAGATACACAGTCAAGATAACAAAACTGCAATGTAGTAAAGCTTAGATGATAGTCTGATCTATACATCTTTATAGAATTGATCCAAACTAGAATAGATTTGTTTTTGTTTTCTTTTTGCTGCCATCATAGTGGATGGTCACTGAGCAATTGATTGTGTAGTTGGGTGGTTGGTCTGATTTGGTCACTAAGATGGATGAAATAATTGGACTATTTCATGGTTCAGTTATCTTGGGTGTGTTAATGACAGAATTAGATTCACTGTATGGCAATGTGATCCAAAGCATAGAGATCAATTTATGAATACTAGATCCAGGCAGTCCCTGTTTCTTTGTTGTTCATGTTGTTGGAAAGTCTAAGAATTGAGGAAACACTAAAGGAAGTCTGAAATGAACACTTCAATGAACAATATAACTATAGAAATGCTAATCTGTAAATGTTTCATATACAATGGATATATGAAGATTTAATGCTAACATGATGTAGTTGAAAAGACAAGAAATGGAGTCAAAAGACCTGAGTTTAAGAATAAATTTCACTATTTACTGGCACTGTGATCTTGGGGAAACCATTTGACCTTTTTGAGGATCATTTCCTCATATATCAAATAGAAATAATAATCAATACCTGCCTACATCACAGGATTATTGAAGAGATAAAGTGAAATAACATGAAAACAGTAGAAAAACAATGTAAGGAAGCTCCAAGAAAGCTTTTGAAAAACAGTGGCTAGAGAAACTTTATCCATAAAATTATTAAATTAGTTGTGGTAGATAACTGACATTATTCTCTCCTTGTCTTCTCTGTTATAATTTTATGTAAACATCACTTCCAGTTGCTCTATGTTGCCTTATAATTGCATGGATTAAAATGCAGTTTAGAAATGTAAACAAAAGATGGTAGGAAAAGAAAATGTATGAACTTGGTGAGAAGTGTGCTCACAGAAGGGTGTAACAGAGGTTGATATTTTAAGTTATAGTAAGAGACTATTTAGCATTTTTGTTAATCATCCAGGGAAGGGATTAAACAGCATGCTAATGAAATGTGCAAATGATATTAAATTTTGAAGTATTGCTTACTATCAATTGTAAAGACAAAAACAATACAAATGGATCTTCAGAGGTTATACATATGAACCCCCCCCCAAAATGAAATAAAATTCTCCTCAGGGGAAAAATGCGAACAAATATTATATCAAGGAAAAATTATTCAAGATAAACTATGCATGTGTGTGTTTATGTTAATAACAATTCACATTTATAGATCACTTCAAGATTTATGAAGCATTTTACCCCCCTTACAAGCTATAATTAGTATAAGTATTGTTACTCCTATTCTATTGATGGAAAATTAAGAGTATGAGTAGGGAAGTGACTTGTCCAGAGTTACACAGTTTGTGAATTTAGACATCAATATTTCTGGATGGTCTTGGGACACATTAAGTAAAATAATGGATCCAGGTTTCACTCAATATTAGCTCAAATAAGGAAAATTTGTTCCAAATTTTGCTTAAATAGAGAATGGTGAAAAGGAGAAGAATATGAGTGGGAAAGAGTGTCAAACCTTCCTTACTAACATGTCTGCCAGTTTGTAATAGAATCAACATGCCCCAAATAGTTAAATAGCTAGGAAGCACATTTATTTAAACTCTCTTTTCTCTAGTTTCCTTCCAGCTCTCCAACAATGCCTCTATAATCCTATGCTTATATCTCTTTCATTCATAATCCAAAAACTAGAAAAAGCCAATTAATTACTTTCCTCTACTTCCTCTCTTCCTTCTCCACTGCTCTTTCATAGTTCTCTGCCTTCTCATTCTCTTCTATTAAATCTTATCCCTTCTCTCTAACTATGGGTATTCTCTGAGACGAAATTCTTTTCTCTCTCTACATTTTCTCTCTTGGAGATTTCATCATCTTTCCATGGATTAAATTTCCATCTCTTTGAATAAAAATCCAAGAGTTAAATAGACAGCCCTGGTTTCTTTCCCAAGTTTTAGTCCTGCACTAACAATTGTCTGTTCAACATCTCCAACTGGCTATCCTCTTGGCATCTAAAACTCAGAATATTCAATAAAATTCATGATATTCTCTCAAACACACACTTTCTGCAAATTCTCATATTTTCTTGACTCTATACACTCAGATACAACTTCTATATTATCCTTGATATATCCTTTTCTTTTTCATACCCCTATAAAAGTCTCTTATTTGGTTATTTTAACCAAGGTCACAGTGTCAGTAAATAGTGAAATTTAGACTTAATGTTTTAAACTTAACCTCATCTTTTTTAATTACATCATGTTGTTATGTCACAGTATCCTTTAATTGTCCTGCCTCAGTTTCCCTGAACTGTTCTGCTTTAGTTTCCCTAAATTGTTCTATTTCAGTTTCCTTGAATTGTTCTGTCTCTGTCCCCTGATTGCAACCCCCTTCCTGATCATTAGGACTGATATAACATAGGGCTGGCTCAGATAAGGGAGAGATCTGTTTCAGACATCCTGGCTCCTAGGTCCTCCTAAATTATCAAGAATTTATGGTCCTCACCCCCAACCTGTCAGAACCGAATTTATGGTCTGCTCAATAGTGCTCTATCACTCCCCTCTCTGCTTTTGTCTCTCCTGATAAGTGAAGTCCTATAAAGAATCCCTGGAATTCTTCCTCATTGCTGAATGCTTTGAGACTGGAGCCCCATTCAAAATGCTGGGATCAAGATGGATCCTGTTTTTGCCCCAGAAAATCTCTCCCTCTCAAATAAAATATTAAAAATTCTCTAGTCTCTTTCTTGTCTCAGTTTCTCTGGCATTACAATGTTAGCATTAAATCTTCATGTATCCATTGTCTATGAACACTTACAGATTTGCATTTTTGTAGCTACATTTGTTCATTGAAATGTTCATTTCAGACTTCAGTATTTCCTTCACTCTTGATTTTTTAACATCATGAGCAACAAAGAAGTAAGGACTAATTGGATCTACCATTCACAGACTGAGCTCTAAACAATGTCAAAGATTCTATCTACACATTTTTGAGATCCATCCTTTCGTGATCATCAATCCTAATATAGGCCCTCATAAGTCACAGATAAGAATTTTTATTATTGCCTTAAACTTCTATTTTCCCCTCCAAACTTTTAGTGTCTTCTCTTTACTTTATCTTCCACTAATTTTCCTAAAACAGAAGACTATGTTATTCCCCTACACAGGAAATTTCTGTGGTTCCCTGTTAATTAATGCATTTCTCCTTCACAAAATCCATGATTTTCTTTAAAGTTCATCTCACAAGCCACTTCTTGCCTGATAATCTTTCTAGATCTCAGATGCCTGGTCCTCATTCCTTAAATAAAACTGAATTGCTTTTGTGTATATTTTCTACAAATATACATATGCATTTTTTCCTCTTCTGATAAGTTCTTTGTGGTAGAGTACTGATTGCTTTTTGTCTTGCACCCTAGCACCTAGCATAATACCTTACTTACAGCATTAGATTACCTGGAAAACACCAGGTAATCCACAATGAATTATCTTTCCCTCTCACTGATTCTCTTGTATGCCAGGGTATCTCTCCTTCAGCCATCAACTAACAATACCTTTTCTGATTCTTTCTAGCTTCCAGGTGCAAAACAATCCTCTTTATGACTCCATTTGGGAGTGGAAATCAGGAACAACAGCAAGGAAATAGAGTGACCAAAAAATCAAGTTTACTAAAGAAAGTGCTTGACAAAAAGGGAGAGTACAAATATAATATTATACTGTAGTTTGCCTAACTCTGCAGTAGACATTCTGCACCTTAAAATTCCATCTTACTTTAATAAAAAGTCTTTGTACTTTAAAATGATCATATACAGTGGCCCCCTCTAAAGGAAGATGACAAGTAAAGGACCAAGAATCCCAATAGGTGTAGTCTTTGGAAAATCTCCATTGGTTCCCCAGATAGTAAAGAAATAAGGAAGGTAAATCAAATGAATGTGAATAAAACACAGCATGGAAGCCTTCTCTTCAACATTGGCCTTAGGGGTTACCTTTACTTTATATTATGTCCAAGCTATATATATATATATATATATATATATATATATATATATATATTCTAGAAGAAAGTTTAAGTTGGAAGGAGGCCGGAAAATTGATGAAAATCATGGACACAATAATTACTTGTATAGCTTTAAAAAATTTTTTTGAAGCACTACACAAATATTATTTTATCTTGCAACAATCCTGAGAAACAGGTGCTATAATTCCTATTTTTCAGATGGGGTAGACAGAAGTTAAATCACTTGCCCAGGATCACAAACCTAAAGTAGTATCTTAAGTAAGATTTGAATGAGGGGATAGAAGTGACAACACAATTCAATTGAATATATACATAAATACATGTACATATATTTTTGGGTTTGGGAGCTTTTTTCAGACATGAAAAATGCTAGTCATAGTTCTGTGAGTCCTTAGCCATTTTTTTTTTGCTCAAACAGCTCCCTAAATTTATTATTTTTTAGATATGAAACTGACTGAAAATGAACTTTAGAAAAAGTCACAATGGATGGACATGGGTATTGTAATAGAACTTGGGCCCCACATGAATGAAATGTGCTTATTTCATGAATTCTGGTTCAAAAAAAAAAAAAAAACCACAAACATTCATTCATTTGCTCGTTATCTGGAAGTAAGATGAAAGAGAAGACACTGAATTGAAACTCCTAAAGGATGAGTTGGAAGACAAATATGAGTTGAGTTTTCTTATCTAACCTATTTTCTTCTTAGTCCAAATATGTTTTTTCTTGGACAAAAAGAAATGAGCCTGATACTTGATTTCTTTGCTTTACTAATTTTGATGGTTGACTCTAGTGAATGCTAAACCTTAGATTTGAAATAGGTGGTACTCATTACAGTGCTCCAGGAACAGCTCTTTGTCAGCCATGATCACATATGAAAAAGCCATATGCCATTCAATGTGTGTCTTCTTGTATAATAGGAAGATCAGTGATTTTTTTTTTTTTGTATCTACAATAAAGACAAGACTTTAATACAAAGGAGTAAAGGTATGGATTGGTAGTCCTGCCATCTTCATATTGTCCTTTTATTCTTTCTTTGAGGTTTATTTTTATGCCAATCAGTCATATTATGGAGGTCTAAAGACAGTCAACCTAATTAAGTAAGAGATCTTGGTAGTTTTAATTAAATTGAGCCAGAAAAATGCTAAAAAGTGATGTTGACAAATAATCCAGAATTTCATTGGAGTTAAAAAGAATTTTCTAACTCTAAAATAGATATGTAACTAGAGCCAGAGCCTTTGAATAGTAGTAGAAAAAGAATAATCAAAAGAATAGACTAAATCTTTGCCTGAGGGCTTCTTCTGCCCTTTGCTGGCTGTCTGACTAGTAACAGCTGTCATGTCCCTAGGCAATGCAGACTAAATTAACTTTAGCCTTCCTTGGAGAAGAAGAGAGGCTTACCAGCCACTGCATTTCTGCAGATAATAAGAGAGTGGCCATATAGTCTGAAGACCAACAGATGAAATCTTAATGCAGCTTAAGGAAGATAGCAGTTAGAGGCCAGTAGTAGTACCCTCCACACAATGGAGACTAAATACCCAGCACAAAACGGTATGGTGAGTCTTGCATCTGTTGTTTATGAAAGAGCTTGTGTAAGGAACATATGTTCCCTAGGCACACACAAAGAACGATGAGTTGTTTTTGCCATGTCTCTTTATGTGTGCCTATCCATGTATGTGCCTGATTCCATTTGTTTCCTGTATTTTTTTACATGTGCTTTTTCTTGATCACCTTATGTTTCCTCTGTGCATGTGTGTACATACTTGTGTGTGTGTGTGTGTGTGTGTGTGTGTGTGTGTGTGTGTGTGTTCCTCTCTTGACAGTACAGTAACTCATGTGAGATTGTACTTCTTTGAGTATGGGGGGGAGGGTTTTTCAGAACTTAATTTGTTAAGTTGTTTGGTCAAATAGCCTTTAGCCTTGGATATTTTGCTTTTAATCCTTTCAGTTTGGAATAGGAAAATGAATATATCTTTAGGGGCTTTGAGTGGATTCTGAGCCACAGAATATGTAAACCTCTGGATAATATTCAGGGGAATTCTTGCTAAGGGGACCTTGAGTGTTCCTGTACCCAGAAAACCTAGTTCATTCAAGTCAATTCAGGAGAAAAAAAAATCACTCCAGCTGACTGTGATTAATGTGTTTCCTTTTCAGTGTATTGTAATGGTATCATTTAGACACCAAGCCTCCAGCTAAGGACATGGTGGAAACACATGTTGTAGCTATACTTACATGATGCTAAAGATGTTTATATGATGGCTGAGCCAAGCAGATTTTGCACTATTGTCTAATCTTGAAGTTTTGGAATAAGTGAACAAAGAATTCATCACTGAGGAGCTTATATATTGGTGATGAGAATCTCTTTAAGCTGGACAGATACTTCTCAGGCAGCAGACACAGCAGTCTGTCACTGCCATGATATTCAAACTTTTCCTGGCCTAAGTTGCCAGAGTCTGTACTTTGCTGGTAAAGGCGGTAAGAATTTAGGGTCACTTCTATCTCACAGTGAAGTGTCAGATGGTAACAATCTATGTTCAAATAAAAAGTGAAAATTTCAATCATTCCTATTATTTTTCTTAATAGTGCCAATAAACCCTAGCAGCTAATGTCTTTCCCTCCTTCTAAATTGAATGTTCATGTGTGTGTTCATAGTTCATGGTTCTATTTTGGAAACAACCATGGGTTTGGTATTCCACATGGAAAACATGTAGAATAAGGGTTTTTACTTTGGATCTATGAACTTGTTAACAAAATAATTCAATAACAGCATTTCTATATAAGTGTTTTCTTAGTAATCCTGTGTATTTGGGATTTGGTGATTTGGTATAGATGTTTCACTTGCACAATGCTTTCCCCCCTCTTTTTTAACTTTAGTATTGTATAGAAGAAGACTTAGAGTCATTGATGTTGTGGGAGAAAATTAAAAGGATGATTCTGCAGAACCATTCATTACAGAAGCCTTGAATTAAAATTAAAGGCAGATGGTTGCTTTCCAGCCTTGAATAAGTCAGCTTACTTCAAGTAGAGGTGTCTTAGAACAATAAAGCAATATTGCCACTAGAAAATTAAAGTGATGAAGTGTCACTACATAGAATTAGACTGAATTTCATGTCAAGTTAATAAGAATTTATTAAGCACCTACTATGCATCAGACACTGTGCTCAGCACTGGGGTTACAAAATCATGAAAAGTTGAAAAAAGTCTCTCCTCCTACATAGTTAATAATCTAATGGGGAAGAAAACATGCAAACAGCTATGTATAAACAAGCTATATACAGGAAAAGTTGGAGATAATCACAGTAGGAAAACACTATCATTAATACAGATTGAGAAAGATTTCTTCCAGAATGTGGGAGTTTAAAGAATCCAAGGAAGCCATAATATAGAAATGAGGGAGAAAATTCCAAACATGAGGTATGGAGCATCCAGTGGAAATGCTCAATCAGGTGATGGCATATCTTAGATGAAGAATGAAGTCACTGCACTGAAGAGTTTCTAATATGATCTAAGAATACTGGAAAATTAGGAAAGGGTTAAGGTTGAAAAGTTTAAAAGCCAAACTCAGAACTTCGTGTTTCATCCTAGAGGCAATAGAATGTGACTGGACCTTATCAAATAGGGAGGTGACAGAGTTGTCAGATTTTCCTGTTGTTTGGCAAGATTAATTTGACAGCTAGGTGGAAGATAGACTGGCAGGAAGAGATACTTAAAGGCAAGGAGACCAATTAGAAGACTATTGCAATAATCCAGCCATGTGGCAATACATTGTCCTGGTAACAATATCAGCAGAGAGAAGGGAGCAAAGGAGAGAAATGTCAAAAGATAGAATCGATAGGAATTGGCAACTGATTTTTTTGAGAAATGGGACAGGTTGAGGAATTGAAGATGAAACTTACATTTCAATTCTGGGCAACTGAGAATATGGTATTATTCTGGACAGTAATAAGAAAGTTAGGAAAAGGTGAAGAATTGGGGAGAAAGCTTTGATCTCTCTACTACCTGTAGGAAAGCAGTAATATTATTATCCTCACATTCATGACTCATCTATTTCCAATTCATTGCTGTAGCTATACATATGAACTTTTATGATTGCTTTGATTAGGTTGCCTGGATAGTAAAGTATAATATCTGATTGAATTCAGTCCACTAACAACTTACTTTTAATTCCCTTTTTGCAAATTACCAGCTTAACTGAAATTTTCACCTTTTATATGAGTAGTTTGGTATTGTAAAGAATTAGTTTTAATATCATCTACACAGCGTTTTTACTTTGCAAGCACCTTAACTTCTATGATTTCCTTTGATGTACACAAAATTTTCTGAAATAGTTAAGGAAGTATGTGGGGCCTCAGATGGCCTCAATCCGAGTCTAGGTCTAGAACACAGGTCTTCTGACTACTAGTTAGGTGTCATTTCCACTACATTAGACTTCTTTTGAGTGGGGAGTTAGGGTGGGCATTGAAGTCTCAATTCAAATGACATTTGGGGAGAGATCAGGGGAGAAAAGAGTCTCTGAAAAAAAGAATTGTCAAGGATTCCATGATTTTAAATCATGTCATTGTATTTGCTTATGGTATTGCTAACAAGATTAGTTCATATATTCTCTACACTAGCTGATAGAAAGACTATAATTTATTATTCAGTCAATCAGTGATTGGCACATTAGGGTAAGATTGAACATGCAAGATATATGCATATATATTATTGAATATAACTTATATTTTGATGAGAAACATCACCATTTGAGGGAACATTTCTTGATACTAGTGCTAGAAATTCTGGATGTAGAGGAAGTTATGATGGATTAACATGGTAATAAATAATGGTTGCTAAGTATGGCTCCAAGTAATCTAGATCCTGCATCTCTGCCCAATAGGAATTAGAAAATTACTCATCATACCAACAAAATTATAAATTGGCTCAGGGGATAATAGCAATACTTTATATTGATTTTATATATTGTTTCAATTGGGCTTGCAAATGATATTGTGCTAATTACATCAAATCACAGAACACTACAAGGCTTGTTAATTCATTCATAAATGTTTTTAAAAGTTTGGCTTTACTATTTACACAAGAAATAAACAAATAAACAAACAAATGGAAGAACCCCTATTGTCCAAGCTCTGAAATGAATGACAGCAAACAGAATGAGTCCACAAGTATGTACTTCTTGGATACACACTGGATAAACAATGAATTAGGCTAAAATTTAAGAGGAAGAAGAACGTAGGATGGATTGCTTTTGGAAATCCAGCAGGTTTTTTTAATGACTAAGTTTTGCATAAACAAAAGCTAATAATTTAAACATCAGTGTTTTTTTCCCCAGTGATTCTATATGGCTTTAAGTCATGGAATGTTATTGTCTCCAGAGTGAAAATTGTATATCACTCAAAAGGCAAGGGAAGTACGGTGTGAACAGATTATAAGATAATTACTAATGAATTGAGCAGAAGAGGTAAAGAACATCATTAAACAGAATTATGACAGAAAAGAAAATGGGTTGCTCACGTAGAGGAACTGAAAAATAGCTGAGACATAGCCCATATGTTCTACTGGTTTCAATGTAATATCAAGAGATCTTTTCTAGAACAGAGGTCAACAGTTTGTCAATTCCTGATCCAGTGATCAGAATGTTGCATGGTGTGGAATATTTAAAAGAGGATGTGTTATAGTAAGAACCATATCTAGTGTCCCTTCCAAAACTATCTAAAGGTATCATTTTACTTTTCACAGACAAAATGAACTTTTCTATAAGAAATAAGATTCCTCAAGGCCATGTTAGTCTAAGGGACTCAAATTCATACTATTTACATAGCTTTCTGGTTGCTTAATTGTCAAAATCCAGTACAAGATGACTCAAGAGTTTTGGCATATGCTCTTTACTTGGTATGACACTATGGCAAATATGGAGGAAGGAGAGTTATAGCCAGTTGAATTAATGTTGTATTTTTGTTTTATGTCCTTTCCTGATTTAGTAAAGTATATTTCTCTTTTAAAAATGTTAAATGGCCTATAAGTATCTCATTTCATTTTAATTATAATTCTGATCCATCAGATTGGTCTGAGTAAGGTTTGGGTCAAAAGACATGAACCATAGTCACACAGGAAGAAGAAATATGAAAGAGTTTCAATCAGTGCTATTGGATTATTCAAGTTTATGAGATCACAGATCTACTTTTTGGATAGATTGATACGTTGGTCTACATTTTCATCTTATTTGAGTCCCAAAACAATCTTATGAGATAGAAGTAAGGATATAATTCTTGTTTTTTCTCCTTTTCCTCCTTTAAATTGAGCCTGAAAGAGGTTAAGTGACTTACCTAATGTCAATCAACTAATAATTGCAAAACTAATATCCAAACATAGATATTTTGACTCCAAAACCCATGCTTTTTTAATACTCTACTATACTAACTCCAGCAACTTGGTATCTTTAAGACAATGTAGTAGTGGTTTGTGGTCATAAAATCTCAAGCGTGTCAAACAACAAAGGAATCATCCTTGAATGGCTGGTTTTTTAACATTAAATAAACAAATATTTAAGAAGTCTTTTGGAAATTTAAGATTTGCCACTTCTAAATCTGCTCTTGATTTGGTTGAATGTTGTAGTACAAATATCACTAAACAAGAAAATCACTAAGAAAAAAAATCTTCTTGACAAAATTCTCTAACAAAGGTATATTTAACAAACCAATATCAAGAGTGGATACAACTATAGAAAATAAAATATATTTCCAAATAGATTGGAGATCAAAGAGTATGAATAAGCATTCTCAAATGAAAAACAAAAAGAAGAAAGCTGCTGACAATTGCATAAAGACATGATACAAAATACTTATTACAAAAGAAATGCACATTAAGACAACTTAGTGAATCCACTTTTTCCCCATCAGATTGGCAAAGATGACAAAGGAAGAAATCCATAATTGTTGAAGTAGTTGTGAGTGAGACAAGCACTCAAATGCAGTGTTGATGGAGATCAAAACCATTTTGGAAAACAATTTAGAATAGTAACCAGCAATAATTCTATTAGGTATATACCCCAAGGAGGCCAAAGCTAGAGAGAAAGGAAACCTCATGTACAAAAATAATTATAACAACATTTTTTGTTATGGCAAAGAACTGGAAACAAAATAGGGTATTCATCAATTCAGTAACGGAAGAGTAAAATGTGGCATATGAATGAGATTGGATTTTATTGTATCATAAGAATTATGAATATGATATATTCAGAGAATTATGGAACACTTATATGAACTGACATAGAGTGAAATGAGTAGAACCAAGAGACCAATTTATACAGTGACCAGAATAATAATAATGTGAAGGAAAATAATTCTGAAAGATCTTAGAAACTCTGTTAAAAGCTGTAACCAATCATGAGCTTAAAGAATAATTATGAAGCATACTTCCTACCTCTTGCAGAGAGGATATGGACTATAACTATGAAATCAGACTTAGAAATGACCAATGTTAACTGTTAAAAGCTTTTTCTTGACTTTATTTGTAACTCAGTTGGTCTTCTATCCAGGATGAATGATTGGAGTGCATTAGTAGATAGTAATAGATATAGAAAAGCATCAATTAAGCATTTTAAATGGTTAATGAATAAAAAAGTGCAGAAGATGTAATTGAAGCAATTTTGTTACTACTTTACAACAGATATGTACAGATAGTTTTTAGAACTTTGTAACAGAAAGTGCAGTTTCTTATGTAATGATTTGTGCCATTAATTTTAAGCCGTGTATTGATGACTGTTGAATTAATTTAAAAAAAAAGTTGATATAAAAAGAAGGATTGTAGGTTTGGAATATTAGGATTTCAATTCAAATTCTGACATCTTTGATGCTAAGGTCCCTTCATTTTATGAATCTTTATCAAATGATATTGAGTTATTTAGGATTATAGATTTCGAGCAAGAAGGGAACAGAGTCTTTCTTATTCATTCACTCTTTTATTCAGTCATTCAAAAATATTCACTAAATACATACTACATATTAGTTCCTATGATGGGTGCTGGAGAAATCAAAACCAAAATAAAATAAAACTTGACTTCAAGGATCTTACATTCTATTGGAGGCATATACATAGAAAATTTAAAAACCAAACACATAGGAGGTATTTTCTGAGAGAAGGATAATTATTTTACAAATGAAAAATTGAGGTCCAGAAAGGCTGATGATTACTGAGACAAAGTTATTTATTTCACAAAATTTAGGATTCAAATGTTAAGTTCTCTGACTTCAAATCCAATATGAATTCTACAGAATTTCATTTTCATGCCCCTATTCTGTTGCCTTTGACATAAGGCTGAGACACCTTATTCTTATTGGATTTACTATGCTACTCCGATGCATAGATACCATCAGAGAGCAAAAGGGATTCTGTTACAGTAGGGAGAGCATGGGAATCCAAACCCTCCCCAAATTATCTATGAATTCTAAGATTGACAACTTTTTCTTCTCTCTCTCTCTCTCTCTCTCTCTCTCTCTCTCTCTCTCTCTCTCTCTCTCTCTGTCTCTCTCTCTCTGTCTCTCTCTCTCTCTGTCTCTCTCTCTCTCTGTCTCTCTCTCTCTCTGTCTCTCTCTCTCTCTCTCTCTGTCTCCCTCTTTCTCTCTCTCTGTCTCTCTGTGTCTCTGTCTCTCTCTCTCTCTGTGTCTCTCTCTCTCTCTCTGTCTCTCTCTCTCTCTTTCTTTCTCTATCTCTTTCTATTTTTTTCTCTCTCTCAATATTTATATTTTTCTTAATATCTATTGTGATGGCATTATATTTGGAAAATTTCTGTTCAGAGTCTTTGAAAACACCATCCTGAGGATGTACAGTATAGAACATTTCTTTTCTATCAGTGTAAAGATATGTAATGCTCTTAATATTTCTAGCTTTGGATCCTTTTAAAATCTTAAGTCTATGTATTAGGCAGTACAAGTATTTAAATAGCTACATAGCAATTTCCTAGCATTCCACAGCAATTTATAACTGAAAAAGATAGACAAGGTTACTTTTTCAGTCATCAGCATGAGAGGCCTCTTTTATATATGGTGCTTTTATCCTGTCTCTGCTGGACCTACCTGGGGATGTATGTGGGGTATACCTAGCGGTGAACCAGTTCCCTTCCTCTTAAAATGTGTGGAGTAAAAATGAGGCCAAGCATTTATCAATATATATGATGCCAATGTGATACAATTTATTGTATTGATTGATCCCAAATTCATTACTTGATTGATATCAGATTAATACAATTTGAGACCAACAAAAGGTCCATTCACAAATTAGCTATCATTGAGAATATTTGAGGCAGTGTGATATGTTGGAAAGAGGAATAGCTTTTGAGTCAGAGGATCTAGGTTTAGAAAAGTCACACAACTTTTCTGAGACCCAGTTTCATATGAAAAATGAGAAATCTGGACTAGATGGCTTTAGAAGTTCCACCTCTAAATCTTTACTATGATCTCTAGGATATTGATCTTCAATAAGTGTGTCTAGTCAGAATTAGAGGGCATACATTCTAGATTTTAGGCCTTTTGATACCAAGCTTCAGTCAGTTCTTAGATATACCAGTGTCCTCACTGAACTGTCATGTCTCTGTCCTGTTTCTTTCCCCATTCGCCCCCTCCCAAAAAAAATAAACAACAAAAATCAACCACCACTAACAACCAGTCACAGCTACCTTCACCACCTCCTCCACCACTATCACAAATCACAATTAATGCTTGCAGATGTTGATAAAGACACTTCTCTGACCATTCCTTCTTTAGATATTCTTGCTCGTTGTTCCCTGTACCTCTCAATGGTGCAGGCTTCTGCTTTTCTTTGTCAACTTTCCCTTCCGTGGGACATTTATTTTCTCTGACTGTTCTAGTTATCTGTATGGAACATCTAGAAATTTACATCTCCAATACTATCTTCTTTTCTGAGCTCTAGTTTCATATGTCCAAATACACTTATCACTATGTGCACATCTTTCCTTATATATCTACACCTTACTATATATCTGAAGACATCAGGGTACAGACACAGTTGAATATAAAGTGCTGGATATGCATTCAGAGAACTTGTGATTGAATCCTGGGCATGTTACCTCTCTCTGTAACCTTGGACAAATAACTTAACCAATAGTGGATCTCAGTTTCCTCATCTGTAGTCAATCAGTCAGTTACCATTTATTAAATGCCTACTATGTTCAGGCATTGTATTGAGAACTGGGTCTACAAGAGCAAAAAAAAAAAAAAAAAAAGTGTTCCTGCTATGAAGGAGGTTGGACTAAAAGATCTTTAAAATCTCTTCCAACTTTATTTCTATGATTCAATGATATTTTCCCCACATTTACCAATTATGTCTTCATTACTTTTCCAGTCATCCTGGCTTACCTTCTCAGAAATATATATGACTCTTCTCTCTTCCTAATCCCTACCCCATATCCAGTTAGTCATCAAGTCTTATCCATTCTTACTTTGTAATTTTAGGCACTAGCTGGAAAGGACTCAAAGTCTATTTAGTTCAAGTGTTTATCCCATGTGCCATGCTGCCTTTTAATGGTTTCATTTCTTTTTGATTTCTGCTGCCAGATGCTAATACAGGTCCTTTTCAATTCACATGTGACTTGCAATTGGCCCCAACTGAAATCTTTGTCTCCAGTCTTTCCTCACCATCCTATCCAGTCTAAAAAAATGCTGCTAATTTAATCTTCTAAAATGTGTTCATCACATCACTATCCTGCTCAAAAGTTCCCAAATGAATAAAATCCAAACTTTTTAGCATGGCATTTAAACCTTTCCAATTCCCTCCCCTTCATAATCCCCAATCACTATTCTCAAAGTTAATAAACTGTCAGGGAGAAAGATACACCTAAAAAGGTTTCATTTTCGATATGAACTAGGAGTCTGAGCCAGAGAAATGAGAGGACAAGTCAATATTTCATGGATTCATGATTTCAACAATGTGGGTTCTTCCTCTACTAGTACAAAAGGTAATTCAATCGTTTCTGCTAATGTTGCAGGACTCTTATCCTTGTCTTCCTACAATTCTTCAATATCTAATTTACTATATACATTCTATTTTTTAAATATTACATCAATAATTGTTTAGTATTTGTTTTCAACCTGTTAATACTCACTCTTGCTATATTACCAGGCCACCTACTTTTATGAGTTTTTATGTTCTTAATTATTTCTTTTGTGAACATCTTAAAACAACAGTTTGTTTTATGTGTGTGCACAGCATATTTTTGTGTGCATTAGGGAATGAAGTAGTAGAGTAGGAGGCATATACTTGTGATCTCAAGGAATTTGAAACATGGGAATTTCCTCTATTGTAGTAGATCTAGAATTCATATGTCATATAGAGCCTTGTAGAGTTGACACAGGCATAAAAATAGTATGTCTACTCATTCATTTATTTATATTTTTGTTCCTCCTCTCAACAAACATTTATTAAATACTTACTATGGGCCAAGCACTATGTTAGGTACTAGAGAAATAATTAAAATAATATCTGTCTTAAAGAGATTTCCAATCTATTAAAGGAAGACAAAATATATACAAATTAATATTATGTGATTTCAGGATGGGGAAAGGACTAATAGTTGGGTAATGAGAAAAGGCCTCCATAGGAGGCAGCACTTAAGCTTTGGATACATTAACAGACAGTGATGAGGGAGAGAATCTTAGGCATGAGAAGGACTTGTACAAAAGTGTGGAGATGGAACATTCTGTGTACAAAGAGGAAATGGGTCAGTTCTACTGAAATATAAGTCTAGAAAGGTAGTCCAGTCACATATCTTATATCTAAGTTCAAATACTATTCTTTTTATTGTGTGATATATATTTTTTGCTGTTATTTGAGTCACTCACAATTCCATTTCTTTGAGATCACAATATTCCATGATATGCAGCCATTAGTATTTCTCAGAGAATATTGGACTTATAAAGATGAACTTTTGCAGAAAGGAGAAGGCTGGGATAATTAAAGGCACCGAGAAATTTCCAAAATATAATCCATAGTCTTCATCTCACATTATTCAGCTCATTGTCCATCATTAGAGTTTGTCTAAAATATATTCACTTGTAGACTAACTCAACAAATGGGCAATAAATCCAATTGTGAATCAAAAATCTGGGAGAGAATCTTTTTTCCATTTGACTTTTCTCATGATGATTTCTAAACTATTATCTTTCAAATGACTTCTGGGAATTTTCCCTTATTTTAGATATCTTGAAAATCAACTCTTGAATTTTTTTTTTTTTGAGGCTGGGGTTAAGTGACTTGCCCAGGGTCACACAACTAGGAAGTGTTAAGTGTGTGAGGCCAAATTTGAACTCGGGTCCTCCTGAATTCAGGGCTAGTTCTCTATCCACTGCACCACCTAGCTGCCCCAACTCTTGAATTTTTAAAACTCTGTTAATTATGACATAAATGTTTTTTCCTCTGTATTTGATGAAGTCTTGTCCCTCCCAACTCCCCTTATGCCATTTCTACTTTTTCATATTAGTACTCCAGGCATATGGGTCTACTGTTATCAATAATTCCACTGTCATCAATGATGAGATAAGATCTCTGTTGAAACATTGGAAAAACCAATCAGTTTTCTTATGATAATGTTTTTATCATAATCTGGATTATTTGTCTCCATCAAGAGTTCTGAGAATGTATTTTCCCTTCTATTGCTTTTCTTTTATTTGTGTAGTAATACTATCATAACCTTTACCCTTCTCAATAAGGCTTTACAAATGAGTCTGTAACTTAAATGAGTATTTCTCTTGGCTGCCAAATCTCTCTGCTTGAATAAAAGAATGAATTTATCATATAAGGTGTCATATCACATCATGGGCTCTTTTGGTTTACTATTAAGGAGATTTTTGTATGAATAAAACTTTCCTAAGGATTGTTAATAATTGGATTCAATATCTTTACTTTTATCCATTTCCCATTTTGTAAAAAAGACTTATTGCATTTTGATAACCCCTGATGTCCTTAATGACGGTTAGATTTTATGATTGTATTAAACAACAAAGCCAGTCTAGAAGACTATAAAAGAATCTTAAAGAGCTGCTTCAGAGATGCTTGGAAAGGAGAAAAAGCACCATCCCTCTGCTGAAACTAAAAAAAATTATTAATTGACTAATTAAATTTATAGATTGTCTAGGAGGTAAGTTTTTAATACCAGAATGCCAACTAATTCAACCAGCTTTTGCTCTACCATTGACTGGTTTCCATATGTATTACTATGAGGCTTATCAATAAGACTAAAAACAGGATCCTGAATCACTGAAATCTAAAATGAGTCTGACAAGGAAAAGAAAAGATTTGTTGTTCATTTCCTTCATTCGTGCCCATTTAAACTCATAGAGGGCTATTTGGAAAAAAATGAATTTATTCTTTAAGCTTCTTTTATTTCCTCATCTCTAAAATGAAACCAGCATCTATCAATGTTTAATTCTTTACAGGGTTATTGAGGTGATCAAATAAGATAACGTGTATGAAAATACTTTGAAATTCTATCAAGAAATATTTTAAGATATGGCATTACTGCAAATGATTGATCATCCTGATTGCCCAATTGTCATCTCATTTTGACAGGCAGAATTTGAATTTCAGAAATTAAATCTTATTTTCATAATAATACATGAAAATTGAAATATACTGAGAGGAAGGAAAAATAGATGTCTACATTGACTAGTCATCTGGGTAAAACCTTGGTGACACAGTAATTAAATTTCTTATACTGAGGAGTAATTCTCTTTAGGAAAACTTAACCTATGATGGGTGTGGCATGAAGTTAGTTAAAAGCCAAGATTAAATATCATATTCTACATGATGCTAAACAGAAGGAATTTACCAATTAGACTAAAGGAGTCTTTTCTACTCTATATTCTCTTACTAGAATCCCCAGAAAGAATCTCTGTATCAAATTGGTAATGGTATCATCAATTGGTGGGGGAAGATTTGAAAAATGCTTTTCAATGTGTAAATATATAAAACATCAAGGGGCCCTGAAAATAGGTTACCTGAATGTCTAAATATTGTTGTAGGTATAATTAATGATCTGTTTTAAGAGAAATATTTTTCTTCTCTTAAAATGTCCATATGTAGAAAGAATGCACAAATGTATTAATCATACACACATATGCTGCAGTATACTAACAGATGCACTTTCATGTTATGCATTATATATTTTACTTTAATAAATGGTATTTCTTTTCCTTCCCAAATTATAAAATTCATCAAGAACAATCACTTGTACTTCAGAGAAATTGTTGATCCTTCCAAGACTAGACAAGCAAGATATTTCACTTTTTTTCATTTCCCCATTCTGATCCATGACACCGTGGTCAGCATCAATGTGTTCCAGCTTTCCTGTTCAACTGTACTAAGATTTTCAGGGAAAATTGATAGAAGCCATGCATGTCACATAGAAGTGTGAGGACTATGAAAGGACTTAATGCCCCAAAAGATTTGAATTTATTTATGCAACTGCTTTATATTATACCTTAATTTTAAGTATTCAGAAGCTTAACAAAAACATAATTAATCTGAAGGATGTGACTCACTTAATATATGGAGTATGTGTGCATATATATATATATATATATGCACACACATATTGCTTCTGTAGTCAGCATATGTAAACTGTATGTTTCTGAAAATTTATGTAACTTATAAACTGTGTATGTATGTGGGAAAGGGGAGGGGTAGATGATCTCCTACATATGTTGCTATTCTTGAGGGATCATAGCCTAGGTGGGGTTTACCTATGTATGAAGCTTAAATGGTAGAAATAACCTCACTCACTCCATTAGCATTGGGGGGGGGAACCTATCTAGAGAGGGTGTTCCTTTCTTTTACTACTCTGACAGAAAAAGAGGAAGTCAAGAGTTTCAGAAAATATAAGGACCCCTTCAAACCCCCTGTAACCCAAATATATATCACCCAGTGCCCTAAAAAAGCTGTAATATCTTTCTTTGCACCCCCCCCCACCCCTTTCCTCTTGGTATAGTGGGAAAGTCAGTGGGTAATTGGGTCCAGATTGGAGATGTTTAAATATTCATGAGACTGGCAGGGGACTGGGAGGGGGTGGCTGTCTAGAATGGGGGTGGGGGCTGGGGGAGGTGACTAGTCATTGAGAGCTAGTGAACAATTCTGGGAAAGATACTGAGGGAGAGAGAGGAAGAAAGAAGCAGAGAGAGAAGGGAAGGAGAGAGTGAGAGAGGGGGTAAAAGAGGAAGGGGAGAGAGTGAGAGGGAGGAGGAGAGGGAGGGATAGATAGAGAGGGAGAAGGAAGGGAGGGAGGGGAGAGAGAGAGAGAGAGAGAGAGAGAGAGAGAGAGAGAGAGAGAGAGAGAGAGAGAGAGAGAGAGAGAGAGAGAGAGAGAGAGAGAGAGAGAGCGCCTATGTGATGAGCAATAGCTGAGGACCTTACAGTTGCTGCTAACTGCCCTGGTGTGTGTGTGAGAGAGAGAGAGGGGAAGCAGAAAAGAGGTGGAGAGGGGGGAAAATAAGAAAGAGAGAGAAGGAAAGGAAGGAAGGAAGGAAGAAGAAGAGGGGAAGGGACAATACAATCATGCTGTGCTGTATGAGAAGAACAAAACAGGTAGAGCTAAAGATTTTTTTTTTTCTACTTACTGGTAAGAAATTCCCAGACTATGGATGTGAGGGAAGAAAAATCTTTTAACTGCTTCTAGTCTGGACATGATATTTTACATTTCCTTAACATCTGGTAATGAATGCTACTTCCTTGTCTTTATTCACATTGTCTTTATGGTTTGGATTTAACGTATGGTCTTTGATTGGGGGTTAAAAAAAGCTTGAAGATGTGCCTGACCGGCAAGAAATAAGGATTCTTTAGGCTACTGTCAAATGCTCAGGATTTTATGTCTCTGATTTTGAGAGCGTGCATATAGAAAGGTGTGGTAGTGGTCGGGAAAGAGAAGAGATGTTCTGAGAAAAAGAGAGTTCTTTATATTCTGTACAAAAAGGGTGTGTATATGTATTTGTGTGGGGGTGATTTTTAGTGCTAAATCTGCCTTTTCTGTCATGCTATTCTGATGTTCAGCCAGAGATGCTTTATTTTTTACATGCATGTGCCTTGGAATAGGAGCAGGTGTACTTTAAAAATCAAAAACGCGTGAAGATTTTTTGTTTTTTTGTTTTTAAGGAAAAAAAAATCAACTCTGAGCATGTAGATGACTAATTTTTTATTAGGCTAAAGGAAATAATTAATTTCCAGAAAAAAGCAATTGGCCGTGAGGAAAGGGGGGGAAGCCCTCTTCATGATCCCCTTCATAGTAAGAGCAGTTAGACAACTGTGCACCAGCTGGTCTGAGAAGAGGGTGGACCACGCCCCTAGGAGCTTTGAGCTCCGATGGGATGGGAAAGACTAGCCGGGTGTTACCTGTTGGAAACCAGTCCCCCCCACCCCCTTTTTAAAAAAAATTTTTATGGAAAAAAAAAAAAAAACAAAAAACTAGTTCCCTTTAAATCCCTCTGGGGCTACCAGTGGCCAGGGACACCCCAGACAGAAGATAATTAGCAGATGAGTCGTTTTCATCCGGAAGGACAAACACCGATTTCTAGCCCCCCGGCTCCTTCCCCCACTCCCACTTTTTTCTCTCTCCATTTCGTGTTGCTCACTTATGTCTTGAAAAGCATTTTGTAAACTTGACAGAAGAAATAAAGAAAAGGATGGTTTACAGTATTCCGCAATTACTGGCTATCTCGAACTAGGATTGGAAAATCGTCGGGACATAGTGTAAATCTTTAAGGAGGGTTAGGGAGAAAAATACATGCAGGGATGTGATTGTGTGTGTGTGTGTGTGTGTGTGTGTGTGTGTGTGTGTGTATGTGTGTGTGTGTGTGCACGCGCGCATACATGAAGCCCTGGGCAAAGAAATCTATATAGAATCATGGCCACGGGGTGGGGGTTGGAGAGAGGATTTGGGCATTCTTCCTGTGCAGGTATTGGATACTTGGCAATTTGTAATCCACTCGGTAAAAATCTGAAAAGGGTGGGGTGGAAGGGAGTGGGCTTGGTGCAGACTGTTAGCTAAGAGCATGTTCAGTTAGCAATGTGGGATGAGGGGTGGAGGCAGAGGCTGATGAAGACGGAAGAGGAAGAGGAAGGCAGACTAGCAGAATGACTGAGCAGTGGGAGGAGAGAGACAAGACAGATTCTTTATTATTTTTTTTTAAGTAGCAGATTTTGGGGTTTTGTGGGTCCTGAGATGTTCAGTAAAGAGTAGTGGGGGTGTGGTCCTTTCTGCAGCACTTCTATAGGGCTGGTCCGTAGTTCTAGCAATTTCTGCTTCAGATGCCCTTGCTTTAAGTCAGGATGCTCCTGTCATATCTTAATTTTAGCAATCCAGATGACACAGGTGGCGGGGTTATGCACACTGGTGAACTAAGATTGCTTCACTAGAAAAATAATATTTGGGAAGGGTGAGCCCCATTTGGGAAGCCAACACTTTTCCTTAGAGAAGCTTAATTTTTGGAAAGGAAGCAATACTAGTTAAAGAGACTGGTTCCCACCCTATTTATACAGGGGCACCACACACACTCACACATACACACTTTGACAAAGAAAACTAAGTATGATTTTTAAGGAGAATTAAAATTAAGAAATCTTCCTAAAAAAGGGGCAGCTGCCATCATTCAAATCCTTTGATGGCAGCCTCTTATATGGTTTCTCTCATATGCAAACTGCTGAAGTTACAATTATTGTCTTGGGAGAGTATATATGCACACACATACTTAAGTTCATGTATACACCCATCCATGTGAAATCATGGTTTCTATATGGCTCCATATGTTTAATCACAAGCAAAAAGAGAAGAAATGGGAGAAAAGTATACATGAGATATGTGGTATCATGTATATAGCCACATATAGGTACATGCTTTGCAGATATATGCAGTTGGATCTGAAAAATCTTTACATGGTATGTGTACCAATACTTAGAGAGTATACTGCATATGCAGGTAGCTTTCCATTAAGGGTGTATTAAGGGTGTGGGTTCATTGGGACACTGAGTGACATTTGTATTACATGAGTGATTCAAAAAGTGGAAAGCAGGCTTCCCACTTTGGGGTTATGTGATCATAGAATGTCAAGAGTAGAAACTGAAGGCTTCTATTCTTGTTCAGCCATCTATTCATCATCCCCGCCATTGGTTAGGGAAAAAAAAAAAAAAAAAAAAAAACAACCAGCAAGATCCAGCTAAGGTCTCAACTCTGCCACACCCATGAAATCCAACAGAGCAGAGTGGGAGGGGGTGGAGGGTTTTGGGCTTTTTCTTCTTCAGTAAGAGAAGCAGGAAAAAAAAAAAAAAGCTACCATATATTTTCAAGTTGCAGTTTACTGCAAATAGGTGGGAAGCCAGCATTAATGAAGTATTTCAACAAATAGCCTCTGCTAGGTCTTGCTGTGTCAGGAGCCTAGGAAGAGAAGAATGGTGGAGAGGGATATAGAGAATGGAGAAGAGATAGAGTAAAGGAGTAGGAGGAGGAAAAATTAATGACTAGCTGACATTTTATTACTTTAGGATATTAAAATGTCTTGGGCCTCATTTGATATAGTTTAATTACAGTGCACATGAAAGACACTGAAGAACTTGCAAGGTGTGTTATGTGTTAGTATGTAGAGAAGCAGGCAAGGTACAAGAGAAGAGATGTGGGTTTCTTTTGTTTAAAAAAAAAAAAAAAAAAAAAGGCGTTTAGCTTTAGCCAAAGTGAAAAGAGCCATATTGTGTGCTGGGACCTCCTTAAGCAGGGAATATAAGGTGGTTTAGATTCCTTATTTTACTGGTTTCTCTTTTGCAAGGTTTGAACAGATTAGAAAATAATGTTCTTATCTCTTGGTTCCAAGAGATTCCTCCTAGTGGTGAATTGGATGCTTCCTAAATTTTATATCACTAAGCCACACCCAAAAACTTCCTGCAATAATTAAGTGTAGACTATTCTCAGTGCAACAGAAGGTATATTTTAAAAGATGTTTCGGGCAATCTTTCAGCTATACAAATTTAAACAGGAGAAGAAATAAGGAAGAAGTATTCTTCCAAATGTATTCACAAAGAATCTCAGAAAATTGTAGTGAATTTAAGCATGTATTTATTTCTGGTGAATTTATTTTATAATCTAGCCCAAGGCTAGAAAGTGAGCGTATAAAATGAGAGGTTTTTTTTTTTTTTTTTTTTAAGCCTTTCAGGCTTATTTTCCTAATATGTGTATGTATACATATATCTATATCTATATCTAGATATAGATATATGTATATATATATAAAATTTATATATATATGTATACATATACATATATATATAGATGCTTTCGAAGGTCTCTTTTCACTCTAATATTATATGAGGCAATGTACTATAACAAGAGAGTTAATTCTTTTTCTTGTTGATTTGGCACAATTGCAGAGATCTTTTCATGTTTCATGTTAAAAAGCATACTGAGAGATCTTTTACTAGTCCCACAGTGAAATCAAGAGCATGCCTGTTTTTCACTGAATATAATTCGTAATTGTCCCAAGACAAGATTCTGTGTTTAATCATTTCCTCATTCTAATTGTGGCACCATAGGTTTAGAGCTGAAAAGAACCTTAGAAATTATCTAAGTCACTCATTTTACAGATAAGAAAATTTTACAGATAAAGATACAGAGATTTGGGCCTTGTAGAGATGAACTTGGGTTCTTAAAGACTATGTTTTCTAAACACATTCTCTGGGAAGTTCTGTGCTGAAAAAGTTTCAGTGAATTATCTCACCATCATTGGCAGATGATCTACCTAGCTAAATTCTGAGAGATTCATTACTTGGAAGTAAGTACTAGATGTTGAATTTTTTTGTCCATGAATTACTATTCATGAAGACCATTTACTAAGGTACAAAGTGATGTGATCTACCATGAAATCAAGAATCATTAAACTATTGAATTAAAATATGGTGGCAGTAAATGCCATCTCTATTCTTTGATACTTGTGTGTGTCTATTTGCCCTACTATTTTTATAATGGGTCCTTGACCTAGAGATGCCATTTTTTCAATATGATCAAGTAGTTCATCTAAAAAATAATGACATCTATTTCTTAAATTGATTTTTAATTAGGAGCAATCTATTTTTCACACTGCCAAGATTTCTAATCCCTCTCTAGGATTTGAACTAGATCAACTAGTGGTAGTAATTAAGGAAATTCTCCTCTCACTTTCCTGACAGAGAATCTAAAGTAGGAGGATGTTTAAAATCATAGGTTGCATAGATTTAGAGGTGAAAGGAACTTTGGAGAACATTGAATCCAACTCCTTATTTTTTACAAATAAGAGAACTGAAATCTAGAAAGGTTAAACAACCTTTTAAACAAATTGCTCAAGATCACATCACTAAATAGAGTCTGAGGCAGAATTCAAACTCAAGTCTTCTGATTACAGCTTCAACACATTGTCTATAATGCCACCTCGCTGTCTAATCATTATCATTGATATAGACACAGCATGAAATTATGTTTCTGAAGCAATCAGGGTTACTTTTTAGGATCTCTATTTGCATGTGATCTGGCAAGTTTAAATAAATATAGTACAATGGATATTGGTTATGAAGTTAGACACCATGTATAACTTTGAGCAAGTACTTCCTCTCTGCCTTCAGTTTCTTAATCTGTAAAATGAAAAGATTATACAGATGATCTTTAGTGTTCTGTTGGGCTCTAAAGCTATCATCATTTATCCTTATTACCTAATTTGAAGATGGTTTAGAGAAGAACAAAATTGTATGGCTGAAAGATATGATTCCACACTCTGGGATGTTTAACAATCTTGATTACAAAATGGCTTCCCAACTTTCATTGTACTTGTGGAATTTCTTTCTTTTAAAAATTTTGATGGCATAATGGCACTTGCTATCTTGTACCTTTTGTTCTTTCCTCCAAAATCTGCCTTCCTTCTCTTTCTGCAATGTTTTCATTCCCTTATGCTGACAATGTACAGAATGTTCAAGGATTTATTATGCATTCTGGATTATTTATACTTAGATACCTGAGTTTGCAAAGATATTTGAGCACAATTTAGAATTCTTTGCAAGTAACAACTAACCAGCCAACCATGTAATAATAATACACACACAAAAAAGAATAGTAAATAGAAATAAATGCATGGAGGACCTTTGCCATCCCATTTAAAGCTTGAATAGTCTAAAGAGTATTGGACATTCAAGTAGTCAAACAGTCTGAAATCTTGACTTTGATAAAGAATTCCCCTCATCTGGATGTATCACAGAGGGGTACTGAAGTCAACTCTTATGTAAATCAGAGAGTTGATAGTTAAATTTCTGTTGCCATTATTTCTACCTCAGAAATCAGAAAACTCTACAAATTAGGGTTTGAAATTTATTGTTTGTTAATTATCTAGATTTACAAAAATTATGGAGAAATGTGAATAATTTAGATTAAATTTATAATGTGCCACAGAAACATTCCCCTTCTCTTTCTTCTTTCCTTCAATCAGAAAGCTGGTTTTTAAACATTTATCAGTATACCTCTGTATGTATGGTATATACTTCTTCCCAGTGGAATGACATGTATTTAAAAATGTGATATCCCTCTGGTGTCATAAGAAAAGGTTAGGAAACTTAAAACTTCCTTCTTACTACATTCTTTCCCTAGTCTGCAGACTCCCTTCACTGATGCAGGTTTCAACTCTTTTTTTTTTCTTTTTAGTATACCATCTACTATCTTTTAGAAATTATATAGCTGAAAAATTTATCACCTTGTGGCCAAAATTCAGATGATGATGACTAGAATTTATATGGCATGTCAAGTTTTGCAAAGCACTTTATAAACAGTTCTAACATTATATCCTCACAATTTTGCTAGCACAATTCTGGATTCCAACTTGGTAGAGTGTATCAGAATCACCAGCATGGTGTCTGATTTCTGATTCCTTTTTTTAAAGGCACTCCTTCTATTGATGTAGATTGCAACCCCACTATACCTTTGTGAATCAGAATTTACTGCAGCTTCCAAAAATAAGCACCTGATACCCAAATTTCCAGTATAAATTTTTTCAACATAGCTAGACTGGTCCTTTGACTATGGCTGACTCATATAAACTATCTTAAGTTGACTAGGTGTGAAATAATTCATTACTTGGTGGCCAAATCTCTGTTGATGAACCTATTCTAAATGTTTTAAGAATGCTCCTGGTATTTTATATCTAACTGAAGATTTTTTCATAGTGATAGAATCTATGAAACTATTAACATAGTGTTGAGCATCTAATGTTACCTCCACCCCATGATGACAAATTGAAATAGCAATAGGAGTATCTTAAAGGGGAATAGATTGTTTCAGGAGATAGCCATAACTTTTCACAGGCTAGTTTCAATCAATAGGTTTAATGCTGGAAGGATTCTTTTTCAAGTATGGAGATAAATATAAATATAAAGACTTACAAAAAATTGGGCTCAAAAATTTATTTCACAATTTGATGATGGAAAAGGCAGAAGTTGCACTTTGAAAAACTTCTCAGAGTTTTTGTAGACTTTATCTGAAAAAAAATCTCAAGAGTTTTTTGGACTTAATAATAAACTGTGATATGACAATGAATAAAGCAATCATCATCTTGAATCACATTTCAAGATGTATACTTTTTGGGATACAGGAATGTTTATCACACTATACTTTGTCTTATTCTCACTGTATTTAGTTCTGACCACCTCATTTTAGCATGCTGGTATTGTTATTATTGTATTCTTTCAGCTATGTCTGACTTAAGGTGACCTCATTTTGCGTTTTCTTGTTAAAGATACTGGAGTGGTTTGCCATTTCCTTTTCCAGCTTATTTTACAGATGAGGAAACAGGGTTAAGTGACTTACCCGAAGTTATATATCTAATAGATGTTTGATTTGATCTTATGTCTTCCCAACTCCAGGCCTAGTGCTTTATTCACTGTACCATCTAGCTACCCATTTTAGCATGGACTTTGATAAAATGAAGATGCTCAAAAAGTAATTTCATATTCATGTTATATGCAGATATCCTTAAGTAAGTTTAGTTGTGGGAATTTCTATGAGGTCAAAAGGGAACATTCTCCATGGCATGGTAATAAGGAAGATATAATGGGAGAAGAGAGGGTCTAGTATTATTCATCTGCCTATTATATTTAAAGTCTTCTGTACCATCACAAGTATAATATATTCTTTTTGGAAGTTAATCACAAATTATCCTCCATCCCATTAGAGTTTTTGTATTTTGTATTTAGGCTAGGATAGAATTTTAGATAAAATCCTAGTAGTATCAAATTTGAAATCTGCCTTACTCTAAGAGTAGAAATATTGAGTGACAGCAAAAATTAAATTGAAAACAACAACTTGTTGTCACAGGAAAATCTCACCCCGCCTTTATTTTTTTTTTTCCTATCATGTTTACAACTAATGGTCAGGAAACAAAAATTAACTATAACTCTAGCCGTAGTTACACACATCTATGCACATATATTTATACACATGAATATATACTCACAAGCATATTTATATGTGCATATAAACATATATAAATATATTCTATAGAAAGTATAAATAGAATTATATATGTAATTAATATTACGCATATTACACACATGTGTTCTATCTTATCCGTGGCATAGAGATGACCCTCTGGTAGATCCTGCCAACTAATAATGCTAGGTGTTAGGAGTCTAGTGAAACATAAAATCTTTTCCTTCTTTGGCATTCTCTGATTCTATTGGTCTGTTTCTGAGATACTTGTCAACTCTTAACTCCTGTAATTCTTCCTTAAGTACAACTTTATGGAAGGATTTAATCAATTAATACCTCTTAATCATAGGTCTTACCAACTTATAAGCCTTCAAATAGGAATAAAATGAAAAAAATATATATGTCGTTTGCTTGAACTAGCAAAGTTCATGGAGGTTCATGGTTACATGGTGACACACAGACTTTCAATGATTATCTAAAAGCCATGGAGGGGTTGATACTCCCTCCTTAAATGCAGAGCAGCATTTAAAGTCCTAGAAAACTGTCTGGATCTCTAAGTGGTTAATAACTTGCTTATGGTCTCATAGCTCACAAGTGTTACAGTAAAGACATGAGTCTAGATCTTAGTGAGTTCAAAAGAATTTTCAAAGAGAACAAGTTACTACTCTCCTTCCTATCCATCCTGACAAACATAAGTTTATTCCTATTAAGTTCACTCAAGAGATTTGATGAACATATTTTTACCTTCAGTGAAATTATGTTTCATTTTTGTCCATTCCTATTTGTTACTAATTTGCACTCTCTTGCTAAGACAGTCTGCCTTCTGTTATCCATACCACTCTCTGAGGGCAGAGTTTATCTTATTTTTGTCTCTGTCTTGCTGGAGTCTTGTTCAGTGTCTCCTTTCTTGTTCATGACTTCAGTTATGTCTGATTCTTGTGTCCCTATTTGGGGTTTGCTTAGCAAAGATGCTGGAGTGATTTGTCATTTCTTTCTCTAATTCCTTTTACAGATGAGAAAACTGAGGCAAGCAAAATCTGATACATAGTTATAATAATAGGTTAACAAATTCTTCCTTCCTTCTTTTTTGCCCATTCTTAACTCCTTTTTTTATGAATCTTGTGTATTGCTATTAAATAGAAACTTTTTGAAGTCAGAGACTTTGTTTTTGTTCATATTTGCATTCCTATTGCTTTGCACAGTGCAAATGTAATAATGTTTCTATTGCTAATCAGTCATTTTCAGTCAAGTTTAACTTATTAAGACCCCTTTTGAGGTTTTCTTGGCAAAGATACTGGCGTGTTTACCATTTCCTTCTTTAGCTCATTTTACAGAAGAGGAAACTGAGGCAGACAGTATTAAGTGACCTGCCCAGAGTATAAAGCCAGATTTAAACTCAGAAAGATTTCTTTTTTTAACTCTAGGCTTGGCATACTAGCTGTCCCACATAGTTGTCCTGCCTAGAATATAGTAAATGCTTAATAAATGAATCTTTCCTTGTTGATGAAGTCTTGCTATTAGTAGAATGCTTATCCTTTTTGTCCACAGCATGTCAGTCTGTTTAAAGGTAGGGCCCTTCGGTCACTTTTGGAAAGAGGGATAAGGATAAAACTCTATGAGAAGCTTCACTGGCAATTAGCCTAACTAAAGAGATGATAATATGATCTGTTGTTGCACAACAGTGTATTGTTTGTTCCTAACTTTTCTTTTTTCATTTAAAAGGACTCGTAAGACCAGTTTCCTCAAAAGGATTACGGTATGTAGAGTATGAAATTCAGCTCCTTGTGAAATGGTATTCCTTAACATTAGTCATCTCATTCTGAATGTTCTTGAATTAATTCCAGTGATAATCACCATATTTCTCTATTTTTAGAAAGCTGGCACATCCGAAAATATTGAGCTGTTATCTCCATATGCACCAGTTTTCTCTAAATGTAGGACTTTGGGTAATTATCCTTTCCAGCTACTATTTGTAATTCCAATTCCAATAAATAATGACTCAGAAATGTCATCTTTCTGTGAAAATTTGAAAGATCATAATATATATTTCATCATTAATAGTTCATATGACTACATTGCAGAGCCTAGAGAAGGGAATGAAGATAAAAATGAAAGATCTTCAAGGGTTAAAGACTCGTATGGAAAAATTAAAGGGACTTGCTGCTTTTTTCACATGGCACTTGTGAAATCATGAATCAGCAGAACAAGGGGGTGGGAGAAGGGTAAAAAAAAAAAAAAGAGGGGAGAGAGTCTGCAGTGGTAGAATGCTCATTTTCTTTTCAGTAATCCTTGTTCCTATTTATGATCATGAGAAACACTACACCCCTTTTTCAAAAAGGGAAAAGTACCAGGCACTGTGCTAAACCCTAGATATAAAAAGACAAAAATGAAACAATTCTTGACCTCAAAGAGCTACAAAGGACAGATGATTTTTAACAAAAGAGGGCATATTGGAAGCAACTAGGAGAAATATCAAGATAAAGCATGGTCTCATCAAAGGTAAAAACTTGCTGGTCAAATTTCATGAGTGCTTGTAAGTTGAATAGAATATGCATAAATAAGCCAGTCACATTTACTGAGGTAGTTGTAGCCTATGAATAAACTTGCTCTATCTACCAGTTTCCATTCTATATGGTAGAGGAATGACCCTACCATTCCTCTTGAATGGTAGGCTTGAAATATAAAAATCCTCATTTATATGATAGGTTTAGAAGATGGTAATTATAAGATGATTCACTTATAAAAATTCACTGCAGGGCTCCTTTAAATAAGAAATTATTTTTTTACAAAAGAAAAATCAATTTATATATAGCTTTTTAGGAACTTATTGATTTTGTTAAGTGCAGTACAACCTATGTTATTTCTTATTTCCCACTCAGTTCTTATAGAGGGCCATTGGGATGAGAAATACTTAGGAGAATATGCACTGAATTGTGTCCTTTTTCTTTAGCACATGGTATATTTCCAAATTCTGTTTGTACCAATTTGGTAATTTTAAAGAGAGAGAAGATAATAACAATAGTTTAAAGTATTTTACACACATATATACACATATACACACATACATGTTATTTTCTGTAGTAAAATGTGAACTTTCTTTTCTTTTCTTTTCTTTTTTTGTAGGGTAGATGCTATTTTCACTTTTTTTTTTTCTTTCCATAGCCATTAGCATAGTGACTAGTACACAGATAATGATCAATAAGTACTTATGGATTGAATTTATGGAAGTTTAGAATTATAAAGGATTTAACCACCATGATCTCATTTTATGCTCAACTTTTGTGAGGGAAGCAGAGCAGGATTATTCCTGATTTACAAATAAAGAAATTGAGGCTCAGAGAAGTTGTTACTTACTTTGAGTTATACATCCAATGGAAGGAGGAATGAGATTTGAATATTGGTCTTTTGATCCTTTCCAGGAACTCACCACTCACTTGCTTTTTTCACTAGATGACCCCCCTCAGCCATGAAAAAAAATTCTGAGACTTTACATCTAAGTTATCATAAATCCCTAATTTCATCCAGTTAGAAGCTTGATTACCTTTTTCTAGTGCCTGTTGAGGCTTTATTGGATTACTATTTGTGGAATACAAGCATCCCAAAGCAACCAGCTGTAGTGTTTTTGAAGATTAGTGATAGGAATTAAGGGTTCAGATCTCTTAATTTCTTTCCAGAGTTTTGAACTTTATCTTTAACTCTTCCATGCCCCTTGGAAAGAGGAAGATATTTTCAGATTTTTCAATAGTCTTAGGAAGAAGTCATTACTTACAGTGTGGTATGTTATACTGACATTGCAGATTGGTGTTTGGCAATTGCTTGGAATAAAATCTTGCATGTTAATCCCCTTAATCCATTGCTCCTTAGGGTTCTGGGAACCTTTGATTAAAAGGCACAGGATGGGAGCATCAACTGAGCCAGATTCTGAATTCTGGCCACTATTAAACATTTTGCTTCAGAGCTATATAGGAAGAAGTGAGCAAATGACTCAGAGCCCAACAATGTGACCTTTTTATCCTGAGAAATCCAAGTCATTTATCCTGTTTGCCTCAGTTTCCTCATCTATAAAATGAGCTGAAAAAGGAAATGACAAACCACTCCAGGATCCCTACCAAGAACACTCCACATGGGGTCATCAGGAGTCAGAAATTATTGAATCACAACAACAAAATTTAAGGTAATATTTTATTTGCACAGTTTCCATTAACTAGAGAATTCTGCATTTAAATGGAGGGTTGAGTGTCTGTTAAACATGTTAAGTTCCTCCTCTGTCAAAGATTACATTCCTGACTTTGCTAATAAATGTCTGAAGTTATATTTGAATTCATATTTAAACTTCTTGTTTCCAAACCCAGGACTTTGTCCCTTGTGCCGCTTAACTGCCCTTTAAAAAATTAGACCACAAAATTCTAACAAAAAAACCCCAAACAGTCATAAGTACTTTAATGACCCAAACCACATTTTCTGAGTATCAGCTGGGTAATGGCACGTTCAAGAATATAGGACCAATCTTTATCAAAGAGCCTGAGAATTAAGTTCATAGCCCAAATTACCTCCTTTGGCCTCTAATCCAAATTCCATTTCAATCTCAATTTGCTTTTTGATAATAAATGGCTGCTGCTTTTCTGTGAATGAAGATTGGGATTTAGTGCCCTCAAATCTTTGCTCCCATTCACATATCCACTACATGATTTAGCACATTTCATTGTTTTTTGACCAGGCTTTCACTTTTCTTCACAATTATAGAATCATAGCATTTTGGATCTGGACGGGACCTCAGAGATCATTTGGTCCAATGCCTTCATTTTACAGATGAAGAAACAGTCAGGTCCAGTTAGATGAAGTAGCCACACAGCTAGTTAGTAGCAGAACTGAGGTTAGAATCAAGTCTCTTGGTGGCTCTTAGTGTTTTGTTTTGTTTTGTTTTGTTTTTTAACTTCACTCCAGTCCTTTCTAATGCTCTATGAAATTAATAGCATATAGCCCAAAGTTGGGTCTGTTTTATTAAATATATTTTATCAGTTCAATTCAATTAAACATTTCTTAAGCACTTTTTGTGCTAGGCACTGTGCCAGGTAGCTTACAAAAACAAAAAATTCAAACAGGTACTTTTCTAAAGGAATGTATTTTATATCCATTAGTTCTAGTCCTGACTTCAAGCACCAATTAGAACAAGTCTAATCCTTTTTCCATATGATAAAAGCTATTAAAACTTAAAACTGCACTAAGGACTTTTGGGATAATATTAATATCCCACCTGTACATAGTTATTTACACTAGAATGTGATCTTCTGGAAGGCAATGACTCTGTTTTTGCCTTTATTTGTATTTGCATTTAGCTCATTGCCTATTACATATTGAGCAGCTCAGTGGTACATTAGATAAAGCACTGCATTTGAAATCAGGAAGACTCTTCTTCTGAGTTAAAATTCAGCCTCAGACACTAACTATGTGAATCTGGGTAAGTCACTTCGTCCTGTGTCTCTCAGGTGTTTCATCTACAAAATCAGTACCTTTGCCACAAAAACTTTAAATGGGGTCTACATATATCTACATATATATGTCCAGACATAATACACAATAAAAAAAAATACATGACTGAAACCTGACAGTCAACAGTATTTGGCATATAAGTGCTTAATAAATGTTCATTGACTTAATAATACAATATGATATTATTTCATGACTAAATTGAGCTTAGAATTCACTAAGATCTGCAGATTCTTATTACGTTGATTGTTGTCTATATGTGTTTTTCCCAATCATAATTTAAAAATAGATATTTCCATGGAGAACAATTTGAATTGTTGATGGTCATGAAAATTAGTACAAGCCTGAAGAAAGCTATGTGTAGTGAACCAAAAAAAAAAAAAAAAAAATCAGGATTCTGTTTTCTTGTGATTCAACTACTATAATTCTACCCAGACCACATTTATTCTCTTGCCACTTTAAAATAGTCTATATAATGCTTATATTTTGTTTCTTCTCCTAAAATAATTTTCTGCTCTTTCTCAATTCATCTTAGCAATCAGTATCTTTATTACTTCTTAATGCATTAGATTTTTGGCTCCTAAATATAAAAATCAATGCCAATCTGTGCCCCCTTTCCCAAAAAGGAAACCTTTCATTTTTGTCATTTAATTCTATCACTGCCAGCATCATGGAACTTCCAAGTGCTTGAGCTATATTAAAATTAGGAACTGTTTAACAATATAAATAAAATCCAGTATATCTTAGATAATATTAACATATAGTTTTTTTTAATTCAATATGCGGCCTGCAGGGATCCTTATATACGGTTAAATTCTCTGATAAAAATGAACAAAAAGATGAGATAATTCCTGATGACTGGTCTGCTGCAGGAGTAAGGATGAAATTTCCCAGGAGATGTGTACTGTGAAAAGTATATTACCAAGATCTTTCCTTCTCCGGTCCCCAACTCTCTCCCATCTACATGTTCTTTTCTTTTTTTTTTTTTTTTTCCTATTTTTGAAGTTAGTGACTGGTTGGTTTTCAAAAGTAGAAAAGCAAAGCTAATAAAGTGGTTGCCAGAATAAACAGTTAAAATATCTTGATAGAGTAGAATAGTGGGATTGCAGCTTACATGAGGAAATGTAGTGATAAAAGTATTTAAAGTTCTACTCTTGCATTCAAAAACCAACAATAATGTGTTATAGCTAAAAAGTTCATGTGGAAATTATCTTGAATTTTTACTAGATTTAAAGTCAGCAGAGTAACATGAAAACCCAAAGAATTAATGTGAACTTCACCTATATGAATGGAACTTTGCTATTTTTTGCACTGATCAGACCATATCCATTTCTAGAGGTGCAATATTATAAGGAATATAATAAATAGATCAATGAGGGGTCTTGAAACTATGAGATGCAATGATTTGTTAAAGGAAATGGAGATGCTTGACTTGGAAAGGAGAAAACTAGGTGATAATAACAATTGTCTTTAAATATCTGAGGTTTCTCACATGAAAGAAAAATTAACTTTCTTTTGTTCCAGAGGGAAAGACAAAAGTCAATTGTTGAAAGTTATAAGGAGATAGATCTAAGGCCAATAATTGGATTAAAATAAATCTCTCATTCGTTATAGTTATTCAACAATAAAATGATCTGCTTCAATTCATATTGCACTGACCACCAGCATAGATCAGAGACTAATTGACTTGTATGGGGAGAGGGAGAAGAGGTTATAATCCTATAACTGAATTTTTTTTTTTTTTGTTCTTTAACAGTATAGGCTAGAAGAAAAGGGAAAGCAAGATAGCTTGACTGTGGCATAAAGCTTTTATTTCATTTCATAAGGATAATCTAATGTTATAACTTGGTCAGATGAGGGGCTACAAATAGTTCAAAACAAAAGTATTTAATGAAACAATATAGTAAGAAAATATTAATAAAATAAACCTTGTGTCTGAGTTCCATAAATACATCATCATGGAAGAGAAGTGGATAAATCTAAGAAACATACTCAGAGACATACTAAGGAAATAGTTGTCTAGGGAACATACTCGGAGGAGAAATTCATTGCAACATGACATGCTTTTTGGTACTATCATTATAATACTTCCACTGGGCCTACTTCCAATTGGTGTTCTGTGGTCATGATTTCATTGGGCAGGAGGTTGTAGAATTTCCCAATTCTTCCAGCTTCTGGCTTCAAATGAGGTGTTAACTTCTCCATATGAAAAAAAAAAAAAAAAAAGAGTAAATTCTGCTCTTTCTCTCTCTCTTTTAGTTTAAACGCAGAAGCTTTTCTTCTATATCTCTTGAAGAAAAAAAAAAAAAAGAAAAAAAAATGATTTCACACATCCAGTCAATGAACTTGGGGGTGTTGGGGACCTAAACTTTGGCAGATTTTCCCAATATAAGGAGGGTTTTTCTATTAAAAGAACCGTGGCCATAATAAAAAGTTTTTCACCCAAAGGAAATTTCTTGCCCAAAGAGTTAATAGCTTTAGAAAAATGCAGAACAATACCAGTTAATTAATGTCTGCAGGTCTGAATCAATTTTATAACTATTTTATAGACTTTCTGCTTACCAAGGAAAGAATTTCTATCTGAAAACTTAATTTAACTTACAGTTGGAAATCCTTTGTGGATCTCTCTGCAATACTTGTTTGCTAAAGTTTACTCAGACAGCCAGTTAATACACTGAGAAGGAGACTCCCTCCCTCTAATATTTACAACACCAATATTCTCTTATGCAAAAAGATGAGAGACAGAAAACAGATAGGGACAAAACAATGTCCAGAAGTAAATGTCCTGGTCTTCCTCTTGCCTGAGTCATAAACATGTCATTATCTCCATCTATCTCTAACTCTTACTATATACTTATTTCTATATCCCTCCCACTCACTCTTTATCATCTCTATATGAATATATAGGTTATCTATGTATACAGATAGATAGATGCATATAGATATCAATATAGAGAAGTAAATATCTCTAGAGAGATATCTAGATATTTATATGCAGGGAGATATAATTATCTGCATATCTCTATGTATATACATACACACATATATATACATATCTATAAATATTAAAATGGCGCTAAGACTTTTAGAACACTCTGTGTGTCTTATACTTATCCCTTTATTTCATGAAAGAAAAAATATTCCTAAGGATATCAGTATATCTTATTTTACATTTTTGTCTCTAATGCCCAAAACAGTATTCTTAACAATAGCTGTTGAATGTTCTTGAATTGGATTGGACTATTTCTAGAGGGAAATGTCTTCTGACTTCCCAATAACAAACTTACAAATGTGCTTTGAACTTGTTTCATTTGTAAGGTGGAGACTATTTGTCTTTTCAAATCATTGATTAACCTGGAATTTTCAATACTTGATTATGAACATGGTTGAACTCCAAGAAGATGTATTTCCTCCTTAGTGATTTCAAGTAGATGAGCATGAGAAAGAAGAGATGAAAGTGATTTCAACTGAAAAAAATGAGTCACTTTTTTCAATTGTGCATTTGTTATTTCAGTGATTATGTGGGAAGCAGAGAAAGCAGAGAAGTGATTCTGCATAGCTGAATAAGTAGAGAAGCAAAAGTCATCAATGCACAAAGGATTGGATTGGAGGCATGAAAATTTGAAAAGAGAATAATATTACAAGTGAAGCCACTTGGTTTCTCAAAATTTAAAGGAATATCAATTTTATTCCACTCATCTACCTTTCTAATTTTCATCTCCTATCTTCCTTAAGTCTTCATTTAATTCTACAGAGGTCTGTTTAAAAAGATTCCAATAATTCCAAAGAGATTATGATAACTGTTTTAGTGTTTGCAAAAAATTTCACCTATATTTTCTTACTTGAACTTTGTAAAGAATCTGTGGAATATTCCACAGATATTATTATCTATTTTATAGATGAGGACAGTGATGGTCCAAAATGTTATATACTTAGTTCCTTACTGCAAATTCAGCATTTTGTCTAGCATGCCAAACTACCTCTGCTTACAACTCTTAACAAGACCCAGGATACCTCTGCTGATTTAGCACAATTAAAACAGTCTGGGCCATACCAAAATGTCAGGTCTCAGTAATCATTAGATTCTTGAATCAATCCTCAGATCTGAGTGAGTCTTCTTCTATTCTGGCATTTGTTTAAACAATAGCTTACCTTTCTTTCTGTAATGACAGGTCCCCTTTTAGGATAAAGGTTTCTAAAGGGGAAATATTAAAAAAAAATGTCAAACCTATTTGCCATTCCAAGTAAATACTTCATCTCTTTCTTCATTCTATCAAAGCATGTTTTGCTTTCACGATTCTATCTGAGATTCCTCCATGAAGATTTAGTAGACTGATCTCAATTTGCTCCAGGTATTACAATCACAACTGGAACCTATTCTCCCTTCTACCTTTTCAACTCCTTAATTTAGTCCCTTCCTTCCCTTCCTTCCTTCCTTCCTTCCTTCCTTCCTTCCTTCCTTCCTTCCTTCCTTCCTTCCTTCCTTCCTTCCTTCCTTCCTTCCTTCCTTCCTTCCTTCCTTCCTTCTTTCCTCCCTTTCTCCCTTCCTTCCTTTCTCCCTTTCTCCCTTTCTCCCTCCTCTCCTTCTTTCTTCCCTTCCTTTGTTCCTCTTGCTTTCTTCTTTCCTCCCTCCTTCCCTCCCTTCTTCCCTTCTTTCTTTTTCTTCCTTCCTTCCTTTTCCGCTCCCTTCTTTCCCTCCTTTCTTCCTTCATTTTCCCTCTCTCCCTTCCTTCCTTTTCTTTCTTCATAGAGAGTCTAAGTAAAGTCATAAAGAAAACCTTATCAGAAATTATGGTGGTAGAGGCTATATCCCAAGGTAGCCTATCTGATATTTGGAATGATTATTATATACAGGAAACTCAGCTCTGTCCCAAGGTTCACTTGAAATGTTGTACAGTTTGTTTCCCCAAGGTAGAGGGGTTCCAGAGGTACTTTGTTACTGCATACATAGATGGCTGTTGTCATACAGGAATAGTGCTAGGTTTACTCTAGGAATACAGGCAAATTCTTGATCTGAAAATAAGCTAATAATATCTCCTAATATCTTAGCATCCTTGATATTCCATAAGCAGATGCTTGATTTTAAGGATGCCATGCGGGTTTCAGTACAAGAAGACTGGTTGGCCAGAAAAGGAAGAAATAAACGCACTTCCTTATGATTTCTTCATATTAGCTATCCTCTAGGTTTAACTTGCAACACCTATTCTTTCAGTCTTGCTCCCAGTGTATTATCTCCATACCTCATAGTTGGGGCATAGGTACCAGAGCCTCCATGTATGGAATTCAGACTTGATTCTGTGTCTACAATGCATTCCTCGATTATTGGTATCTCTTCCTTCTCTCATCTCTCAATATCCAATTCTTCCCTCATGACTCAGCTACCTGCTAGGACCTACTCCCTTAATCTGAATATCAGGACCCCTTATGTTTTTTATCTGGAAGTCATGGGAGATGCTGTGAATTAGAGAGTGGAAGGGAAGGAGGAGCTTGTTTGCCTGACACAACAAAAGCCCTATTTATTTATCTTTGTGAGTTTTAATTGTTTAAATATTTGGGGAAGATTTTCTTGCTGTGGTAAATTTATACTCATTAAATTGTCAAATGCGACTATTATTTATTTATTGCTAGAACTCTAACAGGGAAATGCTAGTTTGTTCCCCCACCCACCACTGGCACAATTTGGCTTTGACTGATTATTGTATTTTACTTGAAGTCTCTGGATATCACTATGATGAATGTGTGACAGTGGGAGGTGTCAGGATGTTGATTGAAAAGTGATAACAAACATAAGTAAGGCCCAGCCTGGGAGATAATCTAGAACATACTGGGAGAGAGAATCCATGGTGTTATTACATTTATATTCCAGGTTGATTTTCTTAGAACTGTCAGCCTTGAAGTGATCTTAAGAGGTCATTTAAATTCCCCTATGATCTGTGGGGAAAAATGCAGTTAAACTAAATCCAGTGTAATTTTAGCTACACAGAAGTCCTCAAATACTCCATGTTGCAAAAACATTCAAAGATAAAGACAGTAAAATCATAGACTTAAAAACTGAGAGGGACCTTTGAGGCCATTCAGTCCAATCCCTCATTTGAGAGATATGGAAACTGAGTCACAGTGACTTGCTCAGTTTCATGTAGGTTCAAAATTGACAAAGCTAGGATTACAACAAAGGTCTTCTGAATTTAAATCTAGCATTATTTATACTGTACTAAATGATGAACCTTGAAATCCCAAGGAGTAAAAGAAATTTACTTTATAGCTTCTGTATTTCCTATGATTCTTCATAGTTGGAGTTACACATGGGATTCTGTGGTTTTATTTCCAAGTACCATTGTTTTAAAATAGATTTATTTTTGAAAAGAAAATATTTTCTAGATATATCCTCAGCCCAATATACTAAGTAATTTGATTTGTGGGAATGCTTTTCACAAGCAAACCATTAGAATGGCTAAGTCATAGTGCCAAACTTTGGTCTCAATGAACTTGGTGGCTAAAATCTGAGTGCAGATTAGAACCAAATACCACTGGGATTCTCTTAGCCAGGTTTTATCTGCAGATTTATTCCAGATAAAAACCCAGGCGCAGTTACTGCTGACCCTGGAAGCCTTCAGAATTTCAAATTCATTCTAAAGGTAGTACATTTGTGTATCGGATTAATTTGGGGGAGATTGGAGCAGTTTGAATTTATTTATTGTCTCAACATTTTCCCTGATAAAGCCTCCAAAGTCAAGGGAATACTGTGCGACCCCCTCCTATCTTTCATTGTCTTAGAATTTGTATATCAATGACCTATCTTGAGCATCATTGCTGTACTCATTCTTATTTACCCAAAGAATCCCTGTGAGAGAAAGCAAGATTATCTTGTCAAGAATAGTCATGAGACCAAGCAAGAAGGACTGACTTACCTCAGAAAAAAAAAAAAAATCTACTGCTTAGGGATCTGAACTGTCAATTAAGTGAGCCCCCTCACTCACCTTTAATTCCATGTTTGCAAGAAATTGAAGAGATACATACATAATTTTAATATCATAATAATCAAGCTATGGTATGAAAAAATATTGAAATATTTTAATAGTGTTTCAGAGTACTTCCCCCCCACCCACCCAGGAGTAGCTAAACCTAAATTGGCTCAGAAATTAATTTCTGTTTTCATAGAAACACTATGCTTTGGAAATGAGTCCAATATGTTAATACAGAATTCTTGTGTTTGTAAAAATGCTTAGAAATATTTCATGAACAACATTTTGTGCCCTTCCTAGGGATTAGAAAATGAAGCAATTCAAAAAAAAAGAAAATTAGTTGGAGGAAAAAAGATGCATCTCAGAAACACCAAGGAATACCAGGAATGCTCTCTTTACTGTTTACTATTCCAGGCTTCCCTAGCTTCCTTTGAAACTCATCTCAAATCCCATCTTCTGCAAAAAAACTTTTAGTTTTTTTTTTTTCTTCCTTAATATTGTTTTCCATCTACTCTGTATAAATCTTGAATGTATAAGATTATTTGCCTATAGGCTTTCTGCTGAGAATGTGAGATTCCTTGAGTTGTAACAGACTATGTTTTTACCTTTCTTTGTGTTCCCATTTTTTAGAACAGGGTCCAGCACATACTGAGCATTTAATAAATGTCTCTTGATTGACTAACTTAACATTTCCACTTTTAGATCAAGATGTAGGCTAAAACTCATTATCAAAACTTTTGTTTTTAAAGTTAAACACCGTTGTATTTTATAACATGACAAAAGTGTCATCAACCAAAACATGTCAAATAATGTCTATTAGTCATGATTATTCCTAAGCTATGACTTAATATTACCTCTCTGCCAGGATCCAGAAACTCAGGACTTAGGGTAAATTAAGCTTTGGTAAACAGCTTGTCTGGCCTGATCTAGCAATCTGTCCAATATTTGTGACCTATAAAGATTTTTCTTGCTCATTCTATTAGTGCCTACTGCTTGCATGCTCAGTGGAAACTCCCAATGCTCTCATTTCATATTTAAGTGTATTTTTAGTTGCATTGCTAATCACTATAATAGTAAATATAATGCAGTATGTTTTACTATTCACTGGAGATAAGGAAGACTCAGCAACACAAGATCCTTACTTTTGTCTGGAGATGGGGGTGAAGGTAATTATCTTTTGGTTGCAGCCATCCCAACTCCCTTCCTTGAAACGGATGAGTGAATAAATCAGGCAGCAGAGACCTCCCAGGGTTGATGCAAGAGTGAAATTACATAATGACTACAACATTTAAGGTGAAAATATATGGAATCAGTCTGAGATAAAGATGAGTTCATCTCTGTAGAGATGTAGAGATCCTGAATAAAATCTGAGCTCTAAGAATTAAGGGGGGAAACAAGCATATAGTGTCTTATAGTGGTCACAACTACTTTTTTTTCTTAATTTGAAGATTCAATGATGGTAATTAATACCTAGCATTAATATGCTGTTTTAAAGTTCGAAAAATGCTTTTTTGAGATAGGTTTTATCATTGTCCCTGTTTTATGGAGGAATAAACTCAGGCTGAGAAAGCTTAAGTGACTTGTTTGCATTGTAAGCATGTGAGGTAGGATTCAAACATATCTTCCTGACCTTGTTTTCTCTCTCTCCTATTGAGATAATTGCTGTTAAGTGACTTGGTAAGAAGTTTTAAGTGTCTCAGGTGGAATTTGAACTCCAGCCCTTCTGACTCCAAGACCAGTGCTCCAGCCACTGAGCCATCTAGCTGTCCCAAAGTTATTCTCTCTTAACTACAGCACTATATGAAAATGTCTTCTGTGGAAACTGGGGTTTTTCCATAGGAAAATGATACCAAAAGACTCCTTCTGTGATGTTTATTTGTTCCCTGATATTTTGGTTTGTGCTGAATCTGGATCAGGAAGACTCTATTTCTTGAGTTCAAACCTGACCTCAGATACTTACTAGCTGTGTGACCCTGGGCCAGTCACTTATTCCTATATACCTCAGTTTCCCCACTATAACATGAGCTGGAGGAGGAAATGGCAGTATCTTTGCCAAGAAAACCCCCCAAATGGGATCACAAAGAATCATACCTGACTGAAAAAACAATTGAACAATTATGGAAAACTTTTAATCATCTTATTATTATACTAGGTTTCAGTCAGCAAGAAATAAATACTTCTAGGCATACTATCTTAGATTTAGGAAGATTGGGAGGAGATATAGAAGCTATATATGGCTGAGGTCCTGACATCAAGGAGCCTCCAGTGTCATTAAACAAATAAGATATTTCTGTGATACAATGGCAAACAAGGAAGGGAAGAATGAGCATTTTTATATATACTATGTGCCAGCCACTCTGTTAAGCACTTTACAAATATGATCTCATTTGATCCTCACAATGACTCTGTGAAGAGGGTGCTTTTATTCTTTATTTTACAGATTAGGAAACTGAGACAAACAGGATTAAGTGATTTGCCCATGATTACATATCTACTAAGTGTCTGAGGTCAAATTTGAATTCAGGCCTTCCTGATTCTAGACCTGGGGCTATATCCACTGCATAATTAATTCCTAAGAGTAGAATTTTTGTGGTATAATACTTCAAAGACAGCAGATTATAAGAACCAGAGTAGTCAAGCCTGCTTATATGGGATTTGAGTTGGATCTTGCAGGTTGGGTAGACATTTTGGATAAGGAAAGTAACATAAATACAAGTTTGGAGTAGAAAAGTGAGTAAACATAGTGAACATAAATAGACCAATCACTCAATACATTTTGCAGTAAATGAAATGAATAATTCAAAATTAATAGTTCATTCAATGGAAAGGTAGTGTGTCTGAATGGACAGAGAACTGGCCTCAGAGTCAGGAAGACCTGCCCTTATCAACCCCAAATTGATTGTATGTCTAAGCATTAAACTCTCAATACCCCCATTCCCCCAGCAACTCTGAAAAGTTATATATTTCAAGGCAGTTGCTAATCTGAATTCAAAATGGAGTTTCTTCCATCTCAAGAGTTCTCATACCAATGAAATCATGGGTCTGAGTAAAAAAAAAAAAAAATCAATTTAGTTTTGCAGGATTTTTAATGAGAAGGATCAGTGATTGAAGTTTCTTTCAAGATAAAGAAGCCTTCACACAGATAAAGGCAGAGGGTACCATGCCAACAGAGATAGAGAGATTTAAGATGCTGAAGAGGAGTGTGAAATAAAGGTGGTATACTTTTAAAGCACAGGTCCAAATGTCAGACTTGGAAAGGCAGGAGAATGGCTATTCTTAAAATAAAGGAGGGAAGGATGAGAGTTCAGTTGTTGAGGTGAAAAAAGGACCAAGATGGTCTTAATCTCCTTTTTTCTTCTTGAAGTTGGCTTCAGTTCAGACCATCTCTTGAGAAAGATAAAAGTATTTGGATGATTTTATAAGTCATGAGAAGTATATAATAAAGACTTAAAAATTGTACCACATATCATTAACAACTTGGAAATGAAATGAGAAACAGTAGCCCCCTTTATGACATGGCAGGTCCTGTCTTCATATTCTCAGTTAATCTTTCAATCCAGTCTCTGTTAGGTTACATAAAGAAAGAAGAAAATAACATAATATATCATAGTAGTGGGCAGAGGAAATGGCTGTATGATTTGAGATTACCTTATTAAGGTTCTCCAGGCAGGAGACAATAAACATTCCCAGTAGTTCTATTAATTCTTTGGTACAGTAGTAGGTGATTTTTACTTGATTTAATTTAACTTACTTATTTTGAATTTTATTCAAAAAACGTAAAAACCTCTATTTATGTGTTCATCTCTATTTCTCACAACCCTCTCTCCACCACCCCCCACTCCTACTTTGTCTTGCATGATGTTTAAATAGTGTTTCTTTTGAAAAGTTTATATGATCCTTTCATGGTGGTATGAAAATGGGTATCTTATTGATCTTTGAAGGTAATTATTGTCCTTTCCTGTCTTATGTATGAGACATATTTTGTTTCAAGAGTAGCTGCTAAAAAGCAGCAATGGATGCCGCTATAGAAGGTAAGTGGATCCTGAAACTAAATAATGAGATGGCTTGGCAGCTAGTGTTGCAGTGGCTAGAATGACAAATTCAGAATCAAAAAGGCTTGGCAGTCTAAAGACTTAATAGTTGTGTAACCTTTTTTGCCTCAGTTTTCCCTTCTATAAAAAAAGAACTGGAAAGGGACATGAGAAACCATTCCATTGTTTTTGCCAAGAAAACCCCAAAGGAGTACAAAGAAATAAAGGTGGAATAAGTTTAAAGGCACAGTTCCAAATGTTAGACTTGGAAAGGTTCCTGCCTTTTATAAGAATACTATTCTTATAATAAAGGAGGGAAGGATTAGAGTTCAGATGTAAAGAGAATTGTTGGAGTACAAAAAGGACCAAGTTCAAGAGGTCCTCAGATGGGCTTAATCTCCTTTTTTCTTCTTGACATTGAATTCAGTTCAGATCATCTCTTGAGAGAGATAAAAGTATTTGGATGAACAACAAACTATATGACTCTGAGTAGCCCTAGGGCAGGCTTTGGAGAGAGGAAAACCTAGTTCAGTGGAATCTCTGCCATATAACCATCTGTAAGATTCTAGGCAACTTCTTTGTGCCTCCAGATAACTCTCTAAGACTTTGAATTATAGATGGATTTCTGATTTGAATTGATGGAAAGCTTCCACACCAGGGAACTTTTTATACCAATAAAAGCACAAGTCTAGACCAAATGGGAAAATAAAAAGGTCTAGTTTTTCCTTTTTTTCTCATCCATTTAGTCTGAACAAAGTGTCATGTGTAGTTCTCTCCTTCCTGTTATGGTTAAATTTAAAAAAGATTTTTTATATTGACTCCTTCCTATTTCTTCACTGTCCATACATTTCCTAATTGCTGATAATCTCTTATCATTCTACCAGCACTGATTTCTTCCAGACCACCAGTGAACAACCAATTTTTTATAGCTAGTGGATTCTCCTTAGTACTTATTCTCCTTGACTCTTTTTTAAGTCAACAGTTTTTACAATTTCCTGTTCCTTAGCATTTGCTTTCCCACTGGCATCTAGATTGTGCTGGTTTAGTAACTATCATTATCTGATTATTCTATACTTAGATATAGTTTCCCCATATTCTGAGACTGTCGTAAGACCCATCCTCTATATGTACTTTTTTCTTTGGAGCTCTTATTCATAGTCAAGGTTTTGATCACTGTTTATTTCTATAGAGGTGACTTTGTAGACAGCTTGCAGTCTTAACTTTTATAATAATCTCTAACTTCATATCTTCATACCTGCTGCACATCTCTGTTTGTATGTAGTAGCACTGATACAGCTAAATGGCACAATAGTCAGAATGATGGGCCCGGAATCAGGTTGGCTCATCTCCTTGAGTTCACATCTGGTCTCATATGCTGATTGTGTGACCCTAAGTCATTTAAATTTACTCATCTGTAAAATGAATCAGACAAGAAAATGGAAAACCACTCCAGTGTCATTGCCAAGACAACCCCAAATGAGATCATGAAGAGTAAGTAGTGACTGAAAAATGATTCATGTGAAACATACTAGCACTTGCTCAGACTTTAAATTTCTAAAATAATTTGTCTTTTTCCCCAAAGAGATTTTCAATCTGGATCTCCCTTTTTTCTCTCTATGGTATCATGATAGTAGCAGTATCTTGAGGGCAGTACTTCCTTCTTTTCCTTCCTTCAAAGTTCAGTTTTTTCCCTCTCTTCCCATATTGACTAAATTTTTAAGTTTAGTGGATTCTCTCAAAGTATCCTTTTCTTTATTTCCATTGCTACATCCTGTTCAGATACTCATTGTCTTATGATTGTCAAAACACTCTTCTAGCTCGTTTTCCTTTCATCACTTGCTCACCACTTCCATTCATTCCTCATACTTCTGTTAAATATATCTTTTAATAACATGTATGTCTCCCTTCAGTGAATTTTTATCTACAGGATGAAAGTCCCACTCCTTAACCTGGGACTAAAGATTAATTTTTCTCTACTTATATATGTTTGAAATCCTTTTCTCTCACTATTTGATATTTCAAGTAAGTGAAAATCACTCCAATTATTTTGCAAAAACTACTCCCTCAAAAATTGCCAATGATCCCCTTAAATGCTCTATCACCTCAATTCTGACTTATCCTTATTTCTGCAACATTTTGAGATTTGTTGGTCACTTTCTTTTCCTGAATACTTTCTCTTTCCTAACACTGCCCTCTCTAGGTTTTCATTATACCTCTCTGGCCATTTCAATCACCTTTGCTAGGGCATCATCTATTTTCTTCTAAATATGATTGTCCACCAAAACTGTCTCTTTGTCCCTCTTTTCTTCTTTCTTGATGATGTTATCCACTCCCATGGGCTTAAGTGTCATCTCTGTGTGAATGATGAACTGGTAGGATTTTTATACTTATAGATTTTTTTTTTTATATTTTTTTACTTTTAGACCATCAAGGACATCTAGTCAGAATATCACTGATCTATAGCTGAAAGAGAGCTCAGAATTCATCTAGTCCAAATCTCTCTCATTTTTATTTATTTATTCATTTATTTATTGTCTATCCCTTTTCTTTCCCCCATTGGGAAAAATACGAAAAGTAGAACCCTTGTAACAAATAGGTAAGAATAGATAATTAGGAAAAACTAATTTCTCTATTAACCATGTCAAAATATTATGTCTCATTCATCCACCTCACTTTCCAGATGAAGAGAAGCCTATGGAAGTTAATTTTCTTGCCCCAAACTCAAGAGTAGGTATTGGAAATTGGGCTGGAATCCAAGTCATATGACTCTGCTTTCTGTTTCAGTCTGTTTTCTGAAATTCATGCTTCATTCCATCTCTGTGCATGTGCAAGAGCCAATGTTTAAAATGTTTAGAATGCATTCCTTTGTTATCTGTACCTTTCTTTAAGACTTAGTTCTGGTGTGACATATTAGAGGCATGGTTTGAAATTTCCTTCTCTAGATAATTTTACAAGTGGGAACACTGAGACAAATAGAGTTAAGGGACTTATTTAAGGTCAAATGAATGAGACCCAATTTGAACTCAGGTCTTCCTGACTCCTGTCCACCAAGCCTCCATTTAATTGCCCAAAGCATTCTACAACATAATTTTTAGTGTTTTCTCACTCATTAAATTTTCTTAGAGCATTTTGTTTGATCTCTCTCCAATGTCCTTCATTCTAGAACAAATATTTTCATCCTCAGTGTACTTGTCACATCCTCTCAATAAAATTCAAGCTCCTCAATGGAATGAAATATTTTCCCTCCATATTACCTAGAATTTTAAGTGTATGTTCATAGGTTAATGGATCTAAAACTAGAAGTTCAAAGACCTCATTTTAGAGAGGAGGAGGTTCCAATTATTTTATTTTAATTTACAAAATGTTCTCAATAAACTATCTTTCAGATTAATTCAAAAGATATTTCTGACATGAAGATAAAAAGACCTGTTCAAGATTATAGCATATAAGAATCAGAATGTAGGTCCTTCAACTCAGAGACCATTAATCTTTCTCCTGTACCAAGATTTTGTCGTTATTAAATATTATATCACAGTTAAAGTGCTCTTTGAATTTTCTATTAAATATATTGTTTTTGTAATCATTATTATTTTTTCTTATGTGTACAGTGTCTCCCAAAAGTCTTAGTGCATTCATTATTTTGTCTACAAAATTGTAAACTCTTTGAGTAGAGGGAGTTCATCTTATACTTTTTGTATTACAAAATTTTAGTTCAGAGTCTGAAAACAGGAGGCCTTCAGTAAATGTCTTCTGATTAATGAGGATGGTTTAAAAATATTATTTGATATTTTACAGTTGTCTACTTGGTCTATGCTAATATTTTAAAGAGATGATTGACTTCAGTACTAAATACATTAGCAAGATACATTTTCAATCTGATTTGTGGTTCAATTTATTATCTTAAAATAATAATGATAATAACTCAAATGGATTTTTCATTATTTTAAAGAATTTCAATCAAATTTCAGAAATATAGGAAAGTTACAAAGATATGTTTCATCTAGTGAGGTCTACAATTCAAAGAATAAGTAGTAGTTTTTTTTTTGTTTTGTTTTGTTTTGTTTTGTTTTTCTGGGAGAAAATATCATAAATTTTTATCTTCTTAAGGGAAGGGGTTAAAAGCTAAGTGGCTAATCAAAAGTGGACATATCAACATTTGACTTGAGTAGAATAGAGGGTACATTTTTTCCTTGTTGACCAAAGGAGTTACATCTTTTACTACTAAAACAACAGAAGTTGATAAATGATTTTGTGGCCATACATTAGGCTATATTTGTGATATATACTGATACGGAGAGATGCCTAAAATAATCATGGATTCCAGAATCATAGATTTAGAAATAGAGGGAACATTGTGATCAACTACTTCAACTACCTTCATTTGACAGATGAGGAAAACTGATGTTCAGAGAATAAAGTGACTGCATAGGTAGTAAATACTAAAGTCAAAACTTGAACCCAGATTCTCTTGGTGGTTTAAATGTTGTTCTGTTTTAGTATGTATGTTTAAGGCCAGGAATCATTGATATATATCTATTTATTTTGCATTGTTACATCTCATGATCCATATCAGTGATTAATTGCCTTTAGTGGTCAGTATAGCACATGAATAATTTTCAAATCTTCCTAAGGATATAGAAATCCCAGTTTTGGTCCTACTTCTCCAAGTCTTAATTTTCCTTATTTTTCCCCCTATTTTCCTAATTTTCTTATAAGAGACATGATGCCTTGGACCTGACTGATTCCAAAGTCTAATCCTGTCTTTCTCATCACTTCTTCATACTTCCTGGTTTACATTGTCTCATCCTCAAGCCTTTGTTAAAAATGAGTTTGTGACAGAGAGACCTGTGTTCAACTCTATCCTCTCACACTCAGTGCTTGAGTGATTATGAACCATGCACTTAAACTTTCTGATTTTCATCTGTAAAACATAAATTGTGATACAAGTCTTTTTTTTAGGCTCTTTATGAAACCAAATTTTGAAGTAAAGCATCTCTTAAAACTTAATTTAAAAAATGTTAACTAATATATTTGTTTCTGATTTTGTAACCAGAGCAAGTATATAGCAAGTATAACTTCCTAAAGGTTATGTTCTTAAATTATTGTGAATAAATATTCCTATGCAAAGATAGGTTCCTTTCTAACTCCCGAGACATATAACCTTTATCATTGAAATCCAAGTCTTACTTGGGTGGATCTATAGTTACAATAAAAGAAGAAAAGGAAGGAGAAGCTATTGTCTTTCCCACTATCCTTTTCTCAGATCTTTTTCTCAGATTTTCTCAATAATATGAGCAATTGTCCTCTGCTCTAGGAGAACATTTGTCCTTATTTAAGGTTAAAAATCTCAAATAGGTCACTTATGAAAGTTGTGATTTCTCAACTGCTGAACAAGATCTGGGATAGGCAAGTTGGATCTTCGAGTTCAATTACTGGTTTGGAATTACTGATTTTGAACAAGTCACATACTTGACTTGTCTCTGCCCAACTCAAGTAGATGACATAATAAATCATAAGATTTTTTTTCCCCCTCTTGTCAAGAGCTCCTATGAAGAAAGACACTACAGAAATACAAACTGTCAGTATTGAAGAGCTCAGCTCTTCACAAGAAGATCTGAGAAAATGATGAACAAGGCCATCTTCCTCCTTAGCAACACTCTTTGCAAGACTGTTTTCAAGCCTATTTTTTTATTTGGACACAAGATGACTGAAGCAAGAGAGTACTTCAGCAAAATCTCCTTCCTTAGGGCAAAGACAATCTAACACATTCACAACCTTAGAGAGGAAATGATTTGCTGAAACATCAACTGTTCTAAAGCCATCTTTCAAGAAAAAAAAAAAAATCACAATTGCTTGATAAAGGAACACATTATGATAGTTGTGATTGTTTACAGATGTTTAACTGGTACCCTTTCAGAAGGTCATGAATCTACAGACAAGGCCTTTATAATTATATCAATTTCTGTAAAGCACAGATGTGTAAATTAGGGCCCTCTTGGAAAAAAATAATTCCAAGTTGACTTTGCAGAATTAGGAAGAGTATGGTGCAGCTGTCAAAGTGAGAGTATAAGCCTCAGTAACTCCTACAAAATGAATGCTAGCACATTTCAGGAATAAACAATGAAGAGAGATGTTACAAGCAAAGTCCAGAAACCCAAAGAAATAGATATTGAGGCAAAATTGTTTTGTTTTGTTTTCTTTTATTTCCATTTACTATTAGATGGATGCCCTACTAAAAGTACAATAAGGTTGTCTATGGCCAGAAATTTTCTTTTTTCTTTAAAAAAATTATTTCCACTTCCAAACATGAAAAATAAAAAAAAAGGAAAAATGTTTCAATTCACAGTCTAGTTTGATGAGGTCTCTATCTAGAGGTATATGGCATTTTCTAGTTGTAGTTGCATGTTGTATTGATGTCATTAGGTTTTTCACAGTTAATTATCTCTACCTGGCTGATCGTGAGATTATGGTATTTCAAATTGATGAGACCTGAGGAAATTTCCAGTTCTTTATGTTACAGTGGAGGAAATTAAGGGCCAAAGAAATGTGGTGACTTATCTAGGTTCATATAAGTAGTGAGTTGCAAAGGAAAAGGAGGAAACAAGAATTTAATAAAATTTACTGTGTGTCAGATTCTTTGTCTCATTTACTCTTCACTATAACCTTGAGAAAACCAAGGCAAGCAGAAATTAAATGACTTTCCTTGGGTTGCATAGCTAGTACATTACTGAGTCCAGATTTGAACTCATGTTTTCTTGCCTTTAGTCCCAGAACTCTATCCATGGGGCCACCTCACTATCTCATTAATTCTTTTAGAACTGGGATGAAAGCCTCTCCTTTTTGTTATGTATGTTTGTGTAATATATACATAAATTATTAACATAAAATTTCACCTTGATACATTTTTAAAAGGACACTATACTGACAGCTAATATTTTGCAATAATTGAATAACCTCTTATCAAACATAAGAGTAAATAATCATACTTTACTTAAATTCCCTCTGTATGTTCAAATGTAGAACATTTGAAAGAAGTTTGTCTATCTTTTTTGATTTTCAGCTCTATTGTCCTGGAACAATCTTACTAAATCCAAGTCAATATATAACAATCCAAGGGGGAAAAACCCCAAACATTCTCTTTTAAGATAGTACATCTTTATTTACTGTCAGAAGTAATTTTTAAAAGTTGGAAGCATTTTATATTGTCAAGTCAAATCAATAGTATTTTTTTTAAGTGTATGCTATGCGCCAGGCATGGCTAAACTGAAGGAATTCTTTGTATGCAAACTCAATCCCCAACTTCAAGAAGCTCATAGTCTTATTTGGGAGAAACCTGCAAGCAACTATGTCCAAACAGGAGATATTGAGGATAAAGTGGAGATAAACTCATAAGGAAAGCACTGGCATTGTGGGAAATGAGAAAAGCTTCCCAAAGAAAGTAGTATTTGAGCTGAATCTGTGGAGGTTAGGACAAAGAGAAAAAGGAGGGAGAAAATTCCAGAGATGGGAGACAGTCATTGAAAAAATCATAGCATCTAAAGATGGAGTGTCTTGTGGAGCCATTGCCAAGGAGGACAGTGTTACTGGAATGTAGAATATTTGGAAGAGAGTATTTTTTATATTTTAAAAAAAGGTTACATTAAGTTATTTGGGGATTTCGCATACAGGGAAAGGTAAACAAGAGCTTTTCTTTCAAAATGTGTTCTGTTTTTGTGGCCATGGAGAAATGACAGTAGGATAAAACTAGATTTCAATAATTAAAAGTCTGCCTTATTTGGACTTAAAGCAAAAAGAAAATGAATGAGCCCCATCCGCATTATTAAGCAAAATCTCTTCTGCCTTCAATCATCCCTAGCTCAATTCCATCCAAATATAGTCCAAGAGTTGGTTATGTCTATTATGTATGAAGTATGTGGTAAGCCAAAAGGGTTAAGGGATAAAAGGAAAAGCAGTCTTTCTCTTCATGGAGCGTGTAGTCTTATGTAAGTATATGCATTTTAATTTGAAGAAGAAAACTTCTCTTAGGAGGAGATCCATGAACTCAGCTTTAAAGGAAGCTAAGAGATAGAATTGAAGCAGGAGCATATTGTAAGCAAGGGAACAGCTTATGCAAAAAGAAAGATGAAGAAGAAGGAATGTAAAAATGTGGGAAACAGCAATAGGCCAATTTGGTTAGAGTGTAAAATGTACAAATTGATATAATATAAAAGAAAATAATCTAAACTTTTTAAAATGGAAGACTGGAATTTGATTGTAATGTTCTTTAAATGCCAAACTAAAAAGTCAGTTTTTTTCTTAGAGACAATAGGAAGCCTTGAAGCTTCTTGAAAAATAAAATATCTGGTAAATTTTGTGCTCTAGACAGCAGCATTATATAGTATATAGTACACTGAATTTGAAGTCAGGAAAACCAGGTTCAAATTTCACCTAATTTGCTTACATTGTAGCCCTCAATAAGTCCCCTCACCTCTCTGGACTCCAAAAGAATGAATTTCATCTTCTGCAAGATGATAGACTTGAGCTTGATGGTCTATAAAGTCACTTCCAGCTTTCTGTCTGTGATTTGTGTCTAATGAATATGTTGACAACTGTGTGGAAAAATGTGTTAGAGAAGAAATGGGAAACAAGGATTTCAGTCAGGAGACTATTTCAATAGTCTATATAATTAGAGATGAAGGTATGGTGTATGGTCATGTGAGTATGGCTATTATTCACATGAGTGATGAGAGGGTTACAGTTGTGAAATATAGTGTAGAGGTATAATTGACAAGATTTGGCAAACTTATTAGATGGGGTAGTGAGAGAGAAGGAAGAGTCAAAGATAATATTAAAATTTTAAACCTGGGCAGTTATAAGGTGATGTCCATAACAGAAAAAGAGAAAGATGAAGGTGGGGTGGCTTGGGAGTGAAGGATAAATGAGTTTCATTTTGAATGTGTTGAATTTGAAGTGGATGCTTATGGAACATCCCACTGGGGATGTCCAAGAGACATTTGTTGATGAGTTACTTGAGGTCAGAAGAGATTCCAGGTGAATATATAGCTCTGGGAGCAATCTTCATTAAGACAATAACTAAACCTGCAGGAGACTATGAGATCACTAAAAGAAAGAGTAAATATATAGAGGAAAAAAATAAGTAGGGATAGGTTTCAGGGGACACTCAAGTTTAGGGAGAAAGCTATGGATGATGATTAATAGTTCATAAAGAAAACAGAGTGAAAGGTGGTTCAATAGGTAGGAGGACCAATTCAGCTTTAGAGGATTATGTAGCCCTCTTTTTTTTTTATCAATACTAAATCCTTCACATGTGTCTTAATTCTATTTCTTGTCCCTCTAAGACCCTCCACTGATCATACCTATCATTAGACATACCCCCCTCATCATTATTTTGCTTTCTCTCTGCCTTTAAACATGTTCAGGATTCCCTTAAAATAAAATAAAAAAGAAACAGAAAAGCCATTTCCCTTCATCTTGCTATTTTTCAATATCCTATTTCTTTTCTTCCTTTCACTGCTAAAATCTATATACGTAGTTCATATTTACTGTCTCCACTTTCTCAGCCACCTTACCATTCAAACCTTGTAGCTTCCATCTTCCTACTACACTTCTCAAATCCCTCTCTCTTTGGTTGTCTGTTATCTTTTCACTGTCAATCTAACTTTTTCTCTGCCTTCAATATACTTGACATTGCAAGGAATAGGCACTTGATGTCATCCTACTTTTGAAAATAGTTTTTCCTAGGTTAGGTTTCCATTATATTTATTTCTTCTTCTTTCTGTCATATACCTACCTCTATGACCATTCTTCAAGGTCTCCTTTGTTTGTCCATCTTCCTATTTTCACTTCCTAAGTATGGGTGAACCCCAAGGCTCTTTTCCAGCTTTTTTTTTTCTTTCTGATCCTTTAGTTATTTAATCTACTCCCATGGCTCCAATTATTACCCATATGCACCTGAGCTTTATATTCATCACAATCTTTCTCCAGTATCCCATCTTGTATTTCTAATAATCTCCTAGGCAACTCTAGTTGACTTTTCCACTATTACCTTAACTTTATATGTGCCAAATTAAGTTCATTATTTTCCGATTAAACCTTCTTCTTTCTAGTTATCCATTTCTATTATTGACATCACCATCCTTTTAGTTACCTAGGTTTCTGCACTTATAAATTTTCAATTTATATATGAATATATATATATAAATAATATATAATATGAAACATAAACATATCTTAACTTGAAATTTAAGGCCCTTCATGATCTTAATCTGTTTTTTTTTACCCTTGTTTCACATCCCTTTGTGCTTATATTTCTGTCGCACTGAAACCTCTATTTGTTTCTTGAACTGATTCTATTTTTTAACCTTTCCATGTTCACATAGACCATTTCAGATGCCTATATATTGTATTTTCTTATCATCTCTGCCTGTTGAAATTTCTTGCTTCCTCCAAGCTTATCTCTAGTGCCCTATCTTCTTCAAATCCTTTTCTGATCACCCCAATCAAAAATAATTTCTCTTTCCTCAAACATCACCTTTTCTTGATTTTCCTTTACTTTATCATATGCTAATTTGTGTGATATTTCCTGTGTACATTTCACATTATCTCGAATAGATTGGAAACTTTCTGAAGGCATCTTCATTAAGAATTAATCTTCAAATCTCCAAATGTAGCATAATGTCATGTGCATAAAAGGAAACTAAGAAATAGTTGTTGACTAACCATTAACTCCCCGCTGCTTACCTCATCAGAGGTCAACTGGTTCTTACCTTCTCCAGGTCTTCGGATGTCTTCATCTCAGATTATCTCAATCAGAGAACAACCTCAAGGGTCCCCCCCAGAACACCAGACTCACATTTGTATGTGGCAACAGGTCTTTATTGTATGACTTTACATCATGGAATTCCTCTTGTCTTCTGCAACCCTCTTTTTATAGTCCCCAGATCACATGTCTTGAGAGTGCATGAGCTAGAGCTTGCTCAGCAAAAGTGAGGAGGCTTTTCCTTGTTACTGAGGTTTACTCAGTACTGTCACTGTCCAGTTTCTCAGGCTCAGGCAGAATAAGCCTCCAAGTGCCTCTTATACTCTGCCCTTGAAATCTGCTCTTTACTCTAACAACCAACCATTCACAACTTTAAAATAAGAAATAAAATATTTATATGAATAGTTAACAATAGTTATTTAGCTGGTTGATAAATGCACCATGGGATAGCTGAGATTTAAAGAGAATTTTATTTGAAGCCTTTCAGGTAGACTCTCTTTGTGGCTCAAATTGAACTTTGCAAAACACTTTGCAGACAAAAGCATTATGAATTTGTCAGCTATTACTATTATTATGAAATGGAAATCTATCTATAAATATGTCATTATAATTATCTTTATAAACAAAGATAAGTATCTATATCTTCATCTATGTCTGCAAGCATACAGTGCCAGACATATGGCAAGATGTCCTGTGTGAATGAATGTGAAATATGATATGCTGGCAGCTAGAGTAGGTGAGTTCTCCAGTTTCCATGTTTTCATTCACCAGTTAGGACAACTAATCTCCAATGTGAAGTTTTGATGATGAGTGGATTCATTTCTCCAGGTAAGAGGACGTAGTCTCTGGAGGTCTAGACTGGAATGTGCTTTTCCAAGTGTAGAAAGGTAGGCTCCACCAAGGAGGATGGCAAAATTGTACACAACCAAAGATTCAGACTTTCTCTAAAAGCATACCCTTAATGTTGTTCTTGTTGCATTCTATTTTAGGGGGAATTAAACATTTCTGTGGAACAGGCATTTTAACCAGCAATACTGAAAACAATAATAAATCTTTATTTTCATATATGAATATAAAAACTTTCTCACTTTTTGCCAGACCCTGGTGGAAGAGTTACATTTTAAGTTAATCCACTAATTCATTCATTCATCAGACACATGTGTATTGAATATTTAAACCTGGCATTGAGGAAAGAACAGTAAATTTGCAATCACATGATTGTTATTCAAGTATCGGTTCTACTACTTGAAATCTATATATAACCTTGGATAAGTCACTCAAAACTCTCTAGCTCTTAATTTCCTTTTCTGAAAAATAAAAGAGTAGAGCAAGATGATTTCCAAATGCTACCTTCAGCTTTAATTCTATGACTATATCATCCTTTCTGATTTGGTGAATCTTCAGTTCTTCCAATTAAGGGGCATGATCTGGAGCAAAGCCTCTAAATCATTCCGAGACTTAGTTTCCTTACTTATAAATTGAGGGAGATAGATTTTTAAAATTGTAATAAATTTATTTATTTTAATACATATTTCTTTATGAATCACATTGGGAGAGAAAATCAGAGCAAAAAAAAAAGGGGGGGGGGAGAGATTAAAAAAAATTAATAATAACCCAGAAAAAAAAGTGAACATAGCCATGTGTTGATTACATTCTGTCTCCTTAGATCTTTTTCTGGATGCATATGGCATTTTCTGTTCAAAGTCTATTGGGGATTGCTTCAGATCACTGAACTGCTGAAAAGAACCAAGCCTGTCATAGTTAATCATTGCACATGCTTGCTGTTATTGTATACAATATATTCTTGGTTCTGCTTGTTTTGCTCAGCATCAGTTCATGTAAATCTTTCCAGGCCTTTTTATAATCAGCTTGTTCATCATTTTTTATTGAAGAGTAATATTCTATTACCTTCATGTACCATAGCTTGTTCAGCCATTCCCCAATTAATGGGCACCTACTCCTTTTCCAATTTTTTGCTACCACAAAAAGAGCTGCTACAAACATTTTTAAGTCCTTTTGAGGAGGATACATTAAAACTAGATAACTTTTAAAGAGATACAATGATAACTTTATGATTCTTTTTGGGTTAATTATTCCACAGAAAGAAAAAAAAATAATCCTTTCAAAGAGAAATGCTGAGATTGACACTTGTCTAGACTTTAAAAATTTTGTTGTTCTACTAACTGACTGAAAACTAATCTGATAGATAAATCTAATGCTGAAGGGTCACCTCTTCATTACTCCTTTCTACCCCTAATGTTCCTCTCCAATTTCATACTGAAACAGAAAAGGGATTTAAATTAAAATATCAGGGAGTAGGGCAGATCACTGAGGGTGATTGTCTTAGAGAGACTGACAAGACCCCGCAGATATCAGCAAACTGGAAAAATCCTGTTGAGTTAACCAGTATTGATCATATATGAGATCTATTTTATTTTATTTTTGTAACAATTTGCTTTTTCTCTCATTGCCTTTATTTTTTGGCCATGCTCTTGGTGTCTTCCTTCTTCTGTACACCCCCAGGCTCCACCACCCTTGAATTTTGACTCTTGACCAGCTCTTTGTTAGAGTTGCTCTCTCAATCTCTCTCTCTCTCTCTCTCTCTCTCTTTCTCTCTCTCTCTCTCTCTCCATTATTCCTTCTCTCCTTAATCTGCCCTCTGTGGTCTTCTGCCTTTGTCTCTGTGCTGCCCATTACTCAGACCCTCCCTTCTTTCCACCCTAAAGTCATTTTACCTTCCCTAGACAATCTGCTTGGCTGGCCTGGCCTGGTCTGACAGTGGAAGCCACTCCAGAGGAAGGGCTAAAAGGGCGTGGCTCTTGTGTTAAAGCCTGAAGTCAAGGCTGCTCCTTAGCCACTAGCTGCTAATGCAGCAGGAGAAAAGAACAGACATTGCTCTTGCAGCTACAGGCAAAGAAAGCAGTTGCTCCTCTCATTCCCGACACCCCTGGGAATTCTCTTCTTGCTTTCCTTGATCATTAGGGAGTTCTGTTTGATTTTAATGAACCTCTGCAAACTCTTGTTTGGGAGATAATTGCTTCTTTCCGTGACACAGAGGACAAAAGCAGGGACCCAGGCCCTCTTCAAAGCAGCCAAGAAGGAGGGATGCAGTGACTCTCTCTCCCTTCTTTACATAATGTGGCTTCATTGCCTGTCTGCAGCTGTCTGACTTCTAGAGACAAGACCTCTGTGCTGGCAAGGTTATTCCACCATGTTGTAGATTAAGAGAAGGTGGGGAAGAGGAAAGAAAGAGATGGGTGTTCTGGAAGCTGCTTCTCATTTTCCCTTATTGATTTTTGCCTTATACCAGGGCTGAGATAAACACATTAACATTCCTAATGCTTGTTAAGTGCAAGTCCCTTTAGGACGTTAAAAAGAGCCATGGATCAGAGGCCAGGTGGAGTTTCTATTTGTCAGGGTGAACATGGTATTATTATTTTTAAACATAAGGATAGTAAAGGAGAGAGAAGGGCAAAAGGGAGAAAAAGTAACTTCCTTTGGGAAAACAAATCATCTTCCATTTTAGGGAAATGATCACCTGGTTCCCCTAGGGTAAGCTGGTTTAGCATTACTATCACAGATTTTAGAATTGGATTTGAGCTGAGAATACTGGGTGCAAATTTTTCCATTATCAGTGGCACTTTCTTCAGGAATGCAGAAAATTGGGTCACTGATCCTTTGGGTGTGGTAGGATCAAGAGAGTTGGTTCAAGAATTAAAATGATTAGGCCTATAATATTTCCCATCATCATAAAACAGTATTAAGGTCCAGTGGAAAAAAAGAAAAAGAAGAAAATGAAGGGGCAGTTTGAGTAGGAACAGGAGTCACTTAAAATAGATTTAGGAACAAAGGAGTCTGAGAGATTGGCTTGGGAATATTTATGATGTATATGGGAAGCTGCTAGGAAGTTGGAAAAATTTTTTTTCCCTTTTCTATTTTCTGACCTCCTTTTATTTCTGTAACTAGGTTGAAACCAACTGTGGCTGAAGCTAGGGGCAGACTAGAAATACGTTTCCCCAGAATTTTTTAAAAACTAAACGAAGAGTATCCATCCCCTCCACTTTGTCCTCACTCCACAGTCCTCAGCTTTGCCATGTTTGACTCAAACATGATTTAAATTCTTTATGCACCATTGAACATTTTCAGAAAGAAGACTAAGGAAGGAGTGTGCTGATTAATGAATAATACACATAGCAGAGAACTGGGCATCCATCTCTCCTGCAAGAAATGGCAGATTTTCTTGAAGGAAGGGTCTTCTTTTGGTGCTAAAAGCATTACATGTGACTGTGAGAATGAAACAGAAGAAATAAACTGGATTAGCACTTAAGCTTGGAGAAAGATGTATCAAACAACTCCTCTACTGAGTAGCTTACATATGTTGTGTTACAGTTCTCTTTAATTGTCCTGACTCAGTTTCCTTAAATTGTCCTGACTCAGTTTCCTTAAATTGTTCTGCCTCAGTTTCCCTAAATTGGTTCTGCCTCAGTTTCCCTGAATTGTTCTGCCTCAGCTTCCCTAATTGGTCCTGCCTTGGTTTCCTTAATTGTTCTGCCTCAAGTTACTTATTTGCAATGCCCCTCCCCCCAGTTCATTAAGACTGGTATAACTCAATATGTAAATTCAGAAAGGGGGACTCCAGACATTCTGTCTGCAGCCAGACATTTTCTTAACTCCCAGTTAGTAAGAATTTATGGTCCTACCCTCCCTCCCCCAACCTGTCAGAACTGTTTTAATGGTTCCTGTATGGAGATTCCTGCTCACCAGTGTTTGCACTCCACCCCCCTGCCTTTGTTTAGTTACTGTGTATAAATATGCCATTGAGAACTCGAATTGGCTGCTGAATGCTGGCTGGATGCTGAATTCTTGGAGACAATAGTCTCATGCAGCCCTGGGACCAAATCATGGACCCATTTGGTCCCAGGAAATCTCTCCCTTTCAACAGAATATTAAAAACTCTCTAATCTCTATCTTGCCTCAGTTTTTCCAGCAATCCAGATAGAACCAAGAATACATGAGTTCAAAGCTGGCCTCAGACACCTGAGTGATCTTGGGCAAATTTACTTTAGTAAATAACTCTGTTTACTTTAGTTTTCTTATCAGTAAAACAGAGATATTCAAGGCACCTGTCTCCTAGTGTTGTTGTGCAGATGAAATAAGCTAATAATTGCAAAGTACTTAGCACAATGACTGGCACATAGTAAATAGTATGCAAATGTTAATTATTATTGTTTTCTACTTCAAGAAGTGACAACTACACACAGTAGGTACACTTTCTAAGGGACTACTGAGAGCTTCTCTGCTAAAGACTTAGCATTCAGAACGTTATAGTTCCTTGCCATCCAAACCTGAAGTGACTAGAAGTGCTTTTGAAATAATCTTTCAGAGATGTGTTTAAAAGGATGATGAGTTGCTCAGTACAGGTATATTTAGTCTCAGTGCTGTAGGCAGTATGCTTTTCATTTACTTTACTCTTCCCACAGAAAGCCTTGGAGATTTTAAGTTTCCCCTTTGCTCTTGCCAGCAGGGTCATTGTGTTCCTGGAGCTCATCTTCTAGATGTCTCTCACTGCTTCAGTCCTCATGCAGACCTTGAAATTGTTAGAAATCATCCCTAGAGGCAGACATGTTGAGCTGGAGAATATGATCTTCTGTCTAGTGACTTAACACCATTTAACTTAGTGCCACAAAACCACTTTCTCACATAAAGTGATTTCCTTAGCTCAGATGGTTTAAAAAAAAGAATTTCCATCTCACAAGTGTCCTTCCAGATGCATCTCATTTCCCTCCTTCTGGGCAAGCAGCTGGTACGGTGTTTTCTCACTTCAGCTGGGGCTCAGAAAATCTTCCCCAGACTTACACATCTTCCCACAAACCAACAGCTCTTTTATTTTGACTGGATAGCTTGTCTAAAATTCTTCTTTATAGTATACCTCTTGACCAGGACAGTATTTCTAGCCATTTCTACTATCATTAGTTTTTTTTTTTCCTCTGGCAGGCAAATTATATTGGAGGAAGGGGGAATAACCCTCTTTTCTCTTAGGAGTTAATTTATTTTTCCACAAGAGAATTTGGATAATTAGGATAGTAAAGAAACTATCTAGGAAGTTTGGGTTCAACTTATTTCTTGTACTATGTTTATATATTATTGGTAACAGAGGGTAGTGGTGTATTTGCTATTGGTTAGATGGGGCTATGATATTCAGATACTGTTACAAGAGAAAAGCCTCCAGCACATTAGATGCATTCCCTCTGGAGTACTTCAGAGCAACATGGAGAAGATGAAAATTGGATGAGAAGGAGAGGATGGTTGCTATCTGCACTCTTTGAGGGAGTAATACATTAAAGGCCATTATTCTGGGACTCTACCCTACCTATTTTGGTACATCAATAGATCAATGAGTTCCTCAATGTATGTGTAGGGTATATTTGCATTTGTGTGTATGTGTATGAGAATGTGTAGGTTCATACCCATACCTGTGCCCGTGCTCAAGCAGGGTTATGTGTGTCCTCATGGTTTTCTCTAAATGTAGCTCCTGAAGGAGACATGCATTAGGCATCTGTAGAGTCTTTTCCGTCAATCTTTCTCTAAAGGCAGTTTGTATTCCTTCCAAGAGGGAAACAAGAGATTAGGGCTACAAGGCTGTCCATTTTACTCTTCTTAGAGATGGGATACCAATCTAGAGTCTAAATATCTTAAATATTGCTAGTCTGGAGGGGGTACTTTTTTGGTTAACTTGCCCCAAACTATATATCTGTAGACTTGATTCCTTCCCCATTCAATGCCAATTACACAAAGATATAGAGAATAGCATATAAAGTCATTTATTCCAACCAATAGCAAAAAAAAAAGTTAGAAAACTTATATAGATTAAAATTTAGCATACAACATACAGAATAAGTGAACACTTCCACTAAGAGCAAGATATTTCAGCTTATCCAAAAATCAGTCTGTCAGTTAATAAAGATTTATCAAATAAAGAGAATGCTTGATCTAACCCAAAGGGAATTCCCTAAAGTCTCTAGTGTAATAATCTGGGAATAGGGACATGATTACTGGGGTATTAGCTCATCTTATATGTCACCTTTTCCCCAAACTCTTTCTTTCTAAAGAGGACCTGGAACAAAGTAAATTCACTCTTGAAGAGAGTCTTGGGCAAATGATTTTGAACCCCAGATTAATTAATTTTTTATAAGGAGCAAGTTGAAAACATGTGCAAAAAACCAATAACAAAACAAAATGCAACAATGCAGTAATGATCACAGAGTCAGCATTACTTTATAAAGAATTTTTTAAACAGAGTTACTAAATTGGTATAGCATATGACATCACAACCTTATGAACCTGGATTTCAATGAAGTAGTTGAAAAAATTTCTTAAGCTAGAAAAAAGTACATGGCATACTAAATGAAGTTCTGGACTTAGAGTCACAAAGAGCTGACTCAAAATCCTATCTTGGATTTATTAGCAGTGTGATTTAGGACATCACTTAACCTATCTGTCTCAGCATTTTCATCTACCAAATGATAGAGTGGGATGAGATGGCCTTTTATGACTTTTCTATTGTTAAATCTATAATCTTTGTGAGTGGGATAGATAGAGGTGGGCTAGATAGTAGTAAAGTGAATTAGAAACATGTTGAAAGACTGGATCTAAAGAGCACCATTAATAGGACAGTACCAAGTTGGAAGGAGGTCCCCAGTGAAATGCTTCAGGGATTTGTTTTTGATCTGGATCTGTACAAAATTTCCATCAATCGTTTTGTTGACTGTATAACTCATGATTCTTTTCACTTTAGTGTTATTTGAAAATTTGGTAACATCAGAAAACTGAATCAGAATTCAAAAAACTCTTCAAAGACTAAATCAATGGGCCAAATCTAATTAGACAAAATTTAGCTAGGATAAATGGAACTATGTGCAGTTTTAAAAATTTGTATGCAGTTTAAAAGTCAGCTTGGAAGTATATGATGAGGAAAAGGTGACTGGATGATAATTTTGGGAAAAGATTTGGGAGGTGAAAGTTCAATATGAATCAACAGTGTGACATGACAATCAAAAAAGCAACCCAATGTTAAAATAAGAGACAATGGTATTAGAAAGAGCACTGGACTTGAAGTTAGAGAGATAGGAGAACAAACCCCACTTCAAAAACATTAATTGTATGAGTTTAGTTAAATACTTTACTATATCAACTCTCAGTTTTATTGTCTGTAAAATGGGGATAATAAAATCTCAAGTACTTCTTTTTAAGACTCATTTTGAGGAACAAGTGAAATAATATATATAAAGTGCTTTGTAAGTTTTAAAACAATTAAAAGTCCAGCTCTCTGCTGCCATGGTTTTACTTCAACCATGTGAAGTGAAACTTCAATTTTAGTCTTGTCTTCAGATCTGGGTATTACATTTTAGTTAGGAAATTGACAAGCAGAGATGCCCAGTGGAAAATAATCATGATGGAGAACAGGCTATGTGAGGACCCTTTGGTTAGTGGGGTTGCTTAGTTTAAAGAAAAGATAGAATTGATATGATAATTGCTTTTAAATACTGGAAAAGCTGTCATATGAACGAAAGATTAGGGAAGGAGAAAAAGGATGGAATAAGCCTTTAGATAATTCCAGGAATTGTATTTTTGTTTGTTTGTTTGTTTTGCTTTAATAAACATTTTATTTCATCTTCACAACAACCCTGTGAGATACATGCTTCTATTATCCCCATTTTACCATACAAATGGTAAGTGTATGAGGCCAAAGTAAAGAAATGGGCTTGACTATTAATTGGGGAATGGCTGAACAAATTGTGGTATATTAAGTTATTGGAATATTATTGTTCTAAAAAAAAAAAAGATAAACAAGATGATTTTAGAAAGTTCTGGGGAGAGTTACATGAATTGATGCTGAGCAAAACAACCAGAATCAGGACTACATTATACACAATAACAGCAAGATTGTGTGATGACCAACTATGAAAGACTTGGTTCTTCTCAGGGGCTCAGTGATGCAAAGCAATCCCAATAGACTATGGACAGAAAATGGCATCTGCATCCATATAAAGAACTAAGGAGACTGAATGGAAATCAACACATGCTATCTTCATTTCTTTTTTTCTGTTTTTCTTCTCTCCCATGGTTTTTCCCTTTTGCTCTGATTTTTCTTTCAACATGATTCATAAAGCAATGTGTATTTAAAAAAATAAGGAAATTTGCTACAATTAAAAAGAACAAACCACAAAGCTAATTTTCTAAGAATGATGTTGGAGGAAAAGAAAAAGAATCAATTTTATAAAAATATCTATTGAAGGTCTTAGTAATGTCAAAAACTCATATGTCATTTATGCATTTTGCAGTTGAAGGATAGCTGAATGTATTGTGATAAAGAAATGTAATATTATTGTAGTATAAAGATAAACAAAAATTTTAAAAAATTAAAAAAATAAAAACAGAAGAAATGGGCTGGAAAAATTAGCAAATGACCAAAAAAATTCCAAATTGCAGCAAGTCTATCATTAATTGATTTAGTCTTTAATTTGGGCCAGATTCTTGTGTTTTCAGAGGTCCTAGAATTTGTCTCAACTTTGTATAAATGTTTCAGTAGAATCCCTGCTCATTAAGCATGACGTAGCGCCTGAACCAATTTTGTAGACATCTGGGATGATGAAATGGTACTCATGCAACTTACTTTTTTTTCCCCCGGAGGATGAGGAAGAATTCTAGGTATCTTACTCATTTGAATTTTGTTTTTTTCTTTGGGAATAGGGTGCTGTCATAACATAGCATATCCCAGTATAACCAAATTTTAATAACATGATAAATAATTATAATCATAAATAGTAGGATCACAGAGCTGGAAAGGATCTTAGATAATACCTAGTCCAATCTCTTCAATTTTTTTTCTTTATTTATTTTGCTACTCATGGAATATTTCCAGTAATGTTCCAAGGATCAAAAATAGATTTTTAATTTTTTTAATTCGCAACTAGAGTTAATTCATAGAATAATAAGATGAGACAGAAACAGTTCAGAACTGTTTAAGGGGCTTTTGATCAAAAATTCAGTCAGTGACTGAAATCATAGGGACTATTCTCCCATTTCATCCTCACACTTACTCTTCTCTCTTAAAAAAAAAATACTTTTTCAAATTCATTTTTTTCTTTCTTCAACTTCCCCATATTTTCTGAAAAAAAAAGAAAAAAAAAAAAAAAGAAAAGATAGAAGTACAGAATCCTTGTATCAAACAAACATAATTAAGCAAAAAAAAAAAAAAAAAAAAAAAAAAAAGGTCCCATATTGGTCATGTCTGGAAATGTGATTCTTTTATTAATTTTAGTCCATCATCCACAGGTTTTGTGATGGGTAGCATTTTTCTTCATCATTTTTTTGGGATGATTGATTACTTGGTTGACATAAGTTCTCAACTTTTTTAGAATTGCTCATTTTGTCAGTATTAATGCTGTGTCAATAGTTCCTCTGGGTCTACTCATTTCATTCTATATCAGTTCATTCAAATTTTTTCCAAAAAAGAGAACAAATTCATACATTCAGACATGGTCTCTACCGACATTTTTCAATAAATGTCTCTTGAATTAGTTTGCTCATTTAATAAAAATTTTGCCCTCCCTTGAGACTTGCTCTGTTCTTGCTTCTGGCATAAAATAGGAAACCTGATCTCTGTGCAGTCCTTAGCAGAACAAGTGGGAAGCTTCTTTGCTGGCAAGATCTTGGCAATGAAAATGAGTCACAGCATCACCTTAGTGATGACTTCCTAATGCTATAGCTTGTTTTTAACTCCATGATTTGAAATTTCTTTTTATTTTTACATTTTAAAGAGATTTTCTTTGCTAAGTAAAATAGCAGGAGGTGCCACAAGTCTTTCAAGTCCTAACATTTGCTAAGTTAAAGCCATAAAGAATGGAGTTAAAAAACTCTGAACCATAGGCCAAATTACATCTTGGCAGGTATTAGCAAAAACAAGCTCCTGGAAGGCATTCCCCACCCCCTCTAGTGATCTCAAGTCATTTACCACATAAACAGAATGATAACACTCAAATGTGGCAAGACAGATAGTAACAGATATTTTCATACTGGTAATAGTAGTGGTAATAATAAGCTAACATTTATTATATACATATCACTTTTAAAATGTGATCTCATTTTGTCTTTATAAGAGGCAGATGATATTTTATTTCTCTATATTTGAGTATAAGTTTGAATTCAAGTGTTCTTGATTCAAATGTTCCAGCTCCAGTGTTCTGTCAGTTATATTATAGCAAATTAAATTTATAAACTCTAATTAATATATACTTAAAATGAACTATAAAATATCATTCCTATTATTTGCTCCTTAGAGTCTGAGAACCTTCCACAAAAAAATCTGACTATTGAAAGGAATTTCACTTCAGTTTGTACTTTTTGAGCAGCAACTCAAGGTCATGATCTGGGCCAGCCTAGTTATAGTTTAGGATTTGAGGTTCAAAGGATAATCCTTTAACTGACAAACAATACAGTTGCAGAAAGCACCTTCCTTTGCCAGTCAGCAGCCAGGAACTCCTAAGTTCTTGAAGTTACTAGGGCTGGAAAAATCCATCTTTTAGTATCCTTGCTTGATCATTTGTGCTAAAGAATCAATTGAGCGCTCCAGGTTATACATACCTTTTATTTAGCATGTCTCTCTCCATGAAGCCAGAACATATGTTCTCATCTTCTTGAGAAATGTTCCAATCCAGCTCCCTACACATAGAATATCTCACTGATGATCCTGTGAAGAAGATACTGAAAGAATTATCATCCTTTTTGGAAGATAATGAAATAGATGATCAGAGGCATTACATGACTCAGTATTTATGATAGAATTCTGAAGTGTCAGAGAAGGAATTTAAATCCAAATCTTTCTGATGCCAAATCTAGTTCACTCCTATGCCTCATTACTTAAAGTTCAGAGTGTATGGATTCAATATTTAAAAGTAACTGATGAAAGGATTTAGTGAGTTTTATATGGAGTTGCTATCAAGTGCAAATATTTTTGAATTTTAATACCATTGCCATTATTACTGTTAAGATATTACCTCTAATTGCCAACTTTCATTTTTCAAAAGAGCTTAAGGTTATCTCAAAGTTTCACTATTAAATTTAAATTTATTCAATATTTTTTATTTCATTAGTTGTAGTTATTTTTAAATGAGTGACATTGAGCCATCATAGTCTTGTATTTGTAGACAAGAAGATTTCAGTTAAAATTTAACCTCTGATATTTTTAGAAACTATGTGACCAAGGGCAAATCAGTTTCATTATCTGTTTCTCAGTTTCATTATATGTAAAATGGGATAATAGAACCTACCTCAAAGTTTTGTGATGAAGTACTAATGAGATAATGTATGTAAATTGCTTTTTAAATTTTAAAGCATTATATAAATGGTAGTTTTATGTCAAACTTTATTCACTCATCAAATAGGTCAACATGGTCACTTTTTGTCTTTGTAGAGATGTACTTTGTTTCACCAATCCTCATTTTTCTAGACTTCTTAGTAGTATTTGACATTGTCAATCACTTTTTCTTCTTAGACACTTTTTTCTTCTTCTTTTTTGTGATACTGATTTCTCTTATTTTTTCTCTTTTCTGTTCTTGATGACTACACTTTCCCTGTCTCCTCTGCTAATTCTTCATCTGCCCTCTAATCTTGGCTGTGTCTCAAGGCTCTGTCCTGGTACTTCTTTTTGCTCCATCCTATCTCACTATCATTTACAATGGGCTCAATTACCATGTATATGCGTATTATTCCAAGATATGTATAGCCATCCTTACACTCTCTCCTGAGCTATAGTCATAAACCATATGGATGTCCTATAGGTATTGCAAACTCAACATGTCCAAAATAGAACTCATTATTTTTTCCCTTAACATATTCCCCTCTTTTAAATTCTTCTGTTTCTGTCCATGGTACCACCAACCTCCTAGTCATCCAGCCTCATAAGCTTGATGCCATCCTTAACTTCCTATTCTCACCCTCATATTTAATGTTGCTGAATCTTGCTATTTCTGTCCTCACAACATCTCTCATATGTGTCCCTTTCTCTCTAGTCATACAACTACAATCTGGTTAGTTCTACAATTACCTCTTGTTGGGGATTATTGCTATTGCCTTTTAACTATCTCATCTGCCTCAACTCTCTCCCCATTCCAAAGCATTCTCTACTAAATTGCCAAGGCTATTTTTTAAAAATCTATGTCTGATAATGCCCTGTATCCCTCACCCAATACACTGCTTAATAACATCCTGGGTGAAATATAAGCTCCCTTTTTTGAGGATGGAAATCTATCTATGATATTTCTTTCTTTCCTTTTCAATCTTCTTAGGTCTGACTTCCTCTATACCTTATTCATACTGTATCCTATTCTTTCTCCTTTGTACTAGCAATTTCCCATGCCTAGAATATCCTTTTTCCTTACTTCTTTCTCTTGGTTTCCTTGATAGCTCAAGTCTCATTTTCTGCAGGAAGTATTTCCCACTTTCCCTGTACTAAATGTCTTTCTTATAAGATTATCTTCTATTTACTCTGTATATGTATGTGTGCATATATATGTGTGTGTATATATAGATATAGATATAGATATATAGTATTTGCTTAGTTATCTTTTATATCTTTTCCCTATTAAAATGTGTTCTCCTGAGGGCAGAAATTATTTTTACCTCTCCTGATATCCTAAATATTTAAAACTATGCCTGGAATATATTAAGTTTTAATGAATACGTTTGACTGAATAACTAACTGTTTTCTAATTAACTCTTGTTTTGGAATTTTCTCACAAACAAGATAACAAACTAATTCCTTGAAGATGGAATTCTGGCATTTTAAGTGCTTTAATTGCTTCAATATCTATATGTCATAGAGATTTACACACAATAAAGATTTCATGAATGGTTATTTCATTAATTTACCTCCAAGTCTTGATAGTAGTAGATAGTATGTATATATATATACATATATTTATATATGTATATATATACACACACACACACACACATATATATATATATATATATATATATATATATATATATATATATATATATATATGAATAGGGACTAGATATAGAAACTTGTCATCTAATGAACATAATGAACTCCTACCAATGCAGTTAGGTACTTTCTCTGAAATTGATTGTTAGGGTTTTCTAGATCATTAAAAGTTTAAATGAATTGTCCAGGGTCATACTACTATTAGTATGTTAGTAGACATACTCTTCTAGTAGAATCACTGATCTAAAAGTCAGGAAGGGTTAATTATGGATATTTAGATCTAATATATGGCATGTTTTTCCGCAGACATGGGAAAATAAAAATCTCATCTCTGGATCACTCTCCATTAGGAAGTTCTGAGCCATCACTATTGATATGACTTGACCTATTGCAAAAGAAATACTAACATGCCAAAAAGAATAGAATTCTCTGGCATTACAAATATGCATTCATAAAAAAGTTATGTATTAAATAACCCAAGAAACATATTAACATTCATTTAAGAAAAGTTTTGAGTTCCAAATTCTCTCGTTACTCTTCTTCTCTCTCCCTTACTGAAAAGACAAACAATTTGATATAGGTTATGTATGCAAAACATATTTCCAGATTAGTTCTTTAGTAAGACCAAAAACAGAGAACAAGTATAAATGTAATGGAATATTATTGTTCTATAAGAAATGATGAGGAGACTAATTTCAGAAAAGTCTGGAAAGACTTAGATGAAATGATGCTGAGAGAAGTGAACAGAACCAGAACACTGTATACAATAACAATAAAATTATGTGATGATCAACTATGATAGACTTAATTTCTCAACAATACATTGATCCAAGATAATTTTAATAGCCTTGGGAGGGAAAATGCCATCTAGATCCAGAGGAAAAAACCATGGAGACTGAATGAGAATTAAAACATTATTTTCACCTTTTTAAAAAATATGTTTGCTTTTTCTTTCTTGTGGCTTTCCCTCTTCTGTTCTTTCTTTCACAGCATGAATAATATAGAAATGTGTTTAAAATGATTGTACACACATAACCTGACCAGATTGCTTGCTGTCTTTGGGAGAGGGAGGGAGAAAAGAAAATTTGGAACTCAAAATCTTATAAAAATGAATGTTGAAAGCTATCTTTACATGTAATTGGAAAAAATAAAATATTATTAAAAACAAAAAGCAAAATAATGTTTAAAAAAGTATGCTTTGATCTGTGTTCAGGTTTTGAAATCCTCCCTTTAATCATTTTTGTTATTGCAGAATACTGGTATTTCATCACATGTATATACCATGCCTTCTTCAGTCATTCCCCAATGAAGAGGATACAGATTTTAGAATAATTTGGGAAATAATATAGATAAAAACAAGGGACAGTCGACCATAGAAGTCTTCAAAATAGAAATAAATAGAAAATAAAGGCTTAGGAAATTAGAAATTCCACCATTCCCACTGTTAGCTTTCAGTTTTTACTAATGCTTAGTATCTGCTTTTGTCCTTCATATTCCCTACTAGCTCAGTACTACTGTTGCTTTAAGAAATTCCCAACAACTGGATTCCCATGCTTTTTCATCTTATCTGAAGTCTCACTCTGATGTAGAATGTATTAGTCTTTTATTAGCTTCTTAACATATTACCTTAACTCTCTATCATATTCCCCAATTCTGTTTTTTGAAGTTCCTCTTTATCCGTTTCCTATTCTACCTCTTTGGAATTTTCTCTACAAGTAAACCCACTTTCTATTGTACTAACTACCCACTTCAACTCTCTCTACTCCCTTTTCCCATTACTATAAAGTTCTCAATTTTTCATCCTTTTATTTCTCCTTACAGTTACAGAAAATGAAATAGCTTTCTTGTTTGTTGGGGATTAAATCCTCTATTTGTATTTTTCATCTCATTCATTCTCTGTCATCTCCTTGACCTTTGATGTTCACTCTTCTCACACATCCTTCATTCTTTCCTCTCTTTGACTCCTTTCTTTCACTTTGTAATAATTCCATATCTATGTCCTCAAACAAAAGTTAAAAAATCTTCTCTTGACCCATTTACACTATTTTTTATGGCTTTCTTCCCTTTCACAGAAGACTTCCAGAAAAAGTAGTCTATCCATCAGCTCAGCACACACTCACTCATTACCCCCTTACAATGCATCTTCCTTTTCCCAACCCTCTTCTAAAATAGCACTCTTCAATTGCACTAATGACCTTCTTAATTGCTTTTATCTACTTTCTGTTTCTCAATCATCATCCTCAATCTCTTTGCAGCATCTGACACTATGGACCATTTCCCTTTTCTTCACATTCTCTTTTTATTGGTTTCTGAGACTTTAAGGTAATTCTCCTCCTGCCTCTCTTCCTGATCCAAGTCAGTCCCTCTTTTTGACACCTGATCCCATTAATACTCCTTAATTGGAGGTGCCCCTCTAAAGTTCTGTTCTTGGCCTTAAAGAGCCTTGTCTCTTTCTACATATTTTCCTTTGATGGCTATCATGCACAATTTTTTTTTTACTTCAGTCATTCACTCTAATATTCCACTCAAATGTTTACCTCTAATAGGAGTTGTATTACATATTTCTAACAATTAATGAATAAGCAAGTCTTTATTGAACATTTAATATATGCCAAAACTTTTCTAGGCACTAGGAATATAGTACAAGGAATGAAATAATCCCTATTCAAAAGGAGCTTACATAATAATGGAAGAGCATAATTCTAATCATCTACAAGCCATTTTTATGTGGATATCTCACTGCACTAGCACATCAAACTTAATATGGGCCAAATTCAACTCCTTCCCCCATCCCAATCTGACTTTTCCTCCAACTTCTCATTTTTTGTTCATGATACCAACATCCTTGACTCATAATCTTGAACTTATTTTTTATTCTTCCTTCTCTATCAATCTCCATACCTAATTAATGACTATTACAGTTGATTCTATACCATCATTCTCTCTCCCATGTATATTTTCTTTCTATCTCTATAGTTCTGGTCCTTTCTTATCACAATATTGATATACTTTTAGCTGATCATCCATTTTTACTTTCATTTTCCAAACTATCTTTTTCACTTATTGTCCAAATCACAATATTACTCAACTCAAAATTTTTGAAATTTAAGAACATTTTCAATTCAATCTATCATTTCATACTATTCTTCTCAATTTAACTTCCCTGGAAGTCAGTTTCCTTTTACTAAAAAGATTTAGATCTTAGAGAAATTGCATAGATCATCTTATCCAGTTTCCTCACTCTAAAAATAAGACTCATCTAATGCAATTAAAACTTTGTTCAAGGCCATAGAGATAGCAGAGTTGTGGTTTCTTGGTTTCTTGGCACAAATTTGAAAACACTACCTTTTTTTTTCCCACTAAACCATTAGTTTAAGCAAGTAAATTAATCCCTTTTTAGATTCTAGGTGAGATTTTAAAAGAGACTTTTCTGCAATGTCATCCTGAAAGATGTCAAGTTATACATTTTCTTGGATGGAAAACAAATCAGAAAGGATTGTATTAGTGGGTAGGAGAGAGCTAAAAAGTGTTTTTAAAAGTAAAACTGGATTCTCAAATTAACTGGCTTTCTAGTTCCTTAACCACGTTGGGACTTTGGGTAACGGGGAATGGTTTGACATTTTGTAAAATAATCCTATCTTAATAGGAAAGGAAATAATCATCTCCCTACTGTGTTTTTTGCCATATTCACTGGCAAAGAATCTCTAATGTAGGAAAAACAGAATTGGGCCAAGAAAGGACTGGATTGCATTTATGAGCAATTTCTGCTTACCTCATTGAGAATAGATAGGTCACACAAATTGATGAGTTGATGAACCAGATTCTCCTCCCTATATGGAGAAACTAGTTCCTTTGAGAGCAAAAATGGACTTTCCCCCCACTCTAGCCTCAGAATATGACATCATTGCATGACCTGACATAATTAAAAGACTAAGGGGACCTTATAAACCCCCTCCAAATGAAGTGGACCACCCCAGGCATGAATAAGCAAAAACAGCAAGGCAGCTCTTCAGCTCTCCTCAGCATTGGGATATACATACATACATATATGTAAAAGATTCTTCTTAGTTGAGTTTAATTCATTCTTTTTGGTTTCTAATCATTTTTAAATCTCGAATCTCACTTTCTTCATTCAGACAAATTCTATAACCTAACAGTTGTCTATGATGATCTCTTTTATTCAAGGAGCAGTTAGGAAAAAAAAAAAAAAAGCATCGGAGGTGAGAGAGAGGGAAACACCCTAATGTGTACTCTGTTCTCTGTACCCAGGTAGTCATATAGTAATTAGTTCTCTCCTGAGAACTAATGAAGAACATCTTATCTACTTAACTAAGTAGAAGTAAAATATCTCTAAGTAAAATATGCATTTAAATTAATTATCTCTTAAAAGTTCAAGTATTCTAATAGTCTTTTCCACATTAACTCTATTGCCCTATGGAAGTAGGAAATTGCTCGTTGCAATTTTACCAATATACAAAATGAGACATAGAGAAGTTAAGTAATCTTATTGAGATAACTTATTAAATCAGTAGATGAATTGAGAATTTAAGATTCCCTTGATCTTTCTTAGAACTATTCAAATTTTAAAGAATTAAATATTATAGATGCAAAGCTAAAATGGACCCATCTAATTCTCTCACACTTGAAGATGAAGAAATGGGCACTTACTTATTCTGACTCATATTCCAGTAATTACAGACTTCTTGGGTTTGTGTCTTTGGTGTTTCTTACTCTAGAACATTGCATTTTTCTTTTATCATTTGTCCAGTTTTACTTGCTGAATTCATACTTTTAATGAAGCCAGACTTTGTACAAAGGAGAAATATTAGGATAGTTTTATATTCTGATCTATATTTTTTTGATTCCTGCTGCTGCTCTTGACCTTTGTTTGGGTTTGGGCAACACAACTGAAGACCTGCTCTAGTTGGCCTCCAGTAGATAGCTAGATGGATGGCTCTATTGGTTAGGACAATTAAATTACAGGCTCAAACTTGGTCTAAACTCCTTGCTCAGTCTACAGATTTAGACTTGGCTTTATTGGGTTTGTGATGCTGCTCCTTGTCCTGGTTTATAACTGAAGGTTCCAGTCTCAGTCCATGTTTGAATCTCTAACTCTGTTCCTACATCAGAATGACAGTATTGCCTGATCCTTTCCAGTTAACACTGCCTCAGGACTTATATGTGTAGGAATCTGAAACCAAGTATAGTTACAGATATCACTTTGACTCTCAGTGCTTGAAGGTTCAATATGGATCTTCCTGCTTAGACCCCTCTCCACAGACCAAAGCCTCTAGCCTTCTATTATGCTTACTTGAGCTGAAAGAACAGCTCACTATAGCTTCTCATTGGATTTACTTAGAAATCTCCTTGGAATCAGTATGGTATTCTCCTTTAATCTTTCTTGAGAACGTGAGAGAGAGACGAGTTTTACCATTTTCTTTTTGACTGCCATTTTTCTAGGCCACTAGAATTTTGGGGATTTTTAAAATAGCATCAAGTCATGAGATTTGGTGGTAGAAAAGGCTTTCTGTATTCATTTTTATCTTGGACATCTTGTACCCACATAAATCTATGCCTATTACTTCTGACATTGACTGATGTATGTTTTCCTTCACCCATATATAATGGTTTCCACCTTCATTTCTATCTGCCAGAAAATTGCTCTATTTAACATGCAAAAGATTCTGCCATAGACACTTTGTTATTGTGAGAGATTCTTAAAAGTCAGTCACCAGTATCCTAAATACAAAAGCTGAAAGTTGAGTCTCTTACTTTAGGGAATTTGAAACAGTGAAATAAATTGGAATTCTTAATGATTTTCAAGGTCTTTCCACCACATAACTGCCTACCTGAGACCAATCATTTGTGGGATGATGATTTTTCAGCAACTCAAATTTAAAGGGGACCTCAAAACCCATTTAATCCAACTTATATCTAAAGAAAATGTTGGGCTGGTTGCCTATAAATAGGCAACAGCTATCCTAAAATTTAAATCTCTACTCTGTACAACTTTATGGAAAAATTTGCATTTAAAGTGAATACATGTGTATATGTGAATATACTAGGTGGCACAATGGATAGATAGACTTCCAGAGCTGGAGTCAGGAAGACACATCTTCCTGAGTTCAAATCTGACTTCAAATACTTACTAGTTGTGTGATCCTGGGCAAGTCACTTAACTTTGCCTCAATTTCCTTATCTATATCTATATCTATCTATCTATAGAGAGAGAGAGCGAGCAAGAGAGAGATATTATATATCTATAAAATGAGTGTGGAGAAGGAAATGGGAAACCACTCTATTATCACTTCCAAGAAAACTCCAAATGGGATCAACAATAAATGGACACAACTGAAAAATGACTGAACAACACAAATCTATTTATGTATATATACATGTATACATATATATGTATGTGTGTATCACATATACATGAAATTAATATGCATATAGAAAATGGTCATATATGTACACATACATGTATACATGTTCTCTTTTAGTTTCCAATTCTTTGCAAGCTCAAATAAGTTGCTGTGGATACTTTTGTATATTTAGAGTTCTTATCTCTTTATTTGAACTGTTTGGAATATAGAACTAGATATTGGCAAGTCAAAGGGAATCTACAACTTATCAACTTTTCAGACATAGTCAAATAGATTTCCAGAATATTTGAACCAGTTAATAGGTTAATAGGTGACAATGTATGCATTTGCAATTTTCCTTTTTTCTGAACAACTTTGGCAATCTGATGGGTGTGAGATAGAACCTCAGAGTTACTTTGAATTTGCATTTCTCTAATTGTTAGTGATTTGAATCTTTTTATATGGCTATTCATCACTTGGATTTCTTTCTGTGGGAACTGTCTGATAATATCGTTTGCCCATTATCAATTGAGAATCCCCCTTCCACTTTTTCCTAACCTTCAGAAAACTGAATTCCAGGGGACAAGTCCAGAATTACTAAGACTTTTGACCATCTCAAATTTTACATTTTCCCCTTACTATAGCTTATTAGGAGTGGGAAGGAATTAGTGACTATACAGAGCTAGGCACTGTGTTATATACTTTTTTACAAATATCTAATTTGATTTATAGTATGAATTATTGCCACCAAACAGGTGTTTAGTTATAATTGCAACTTTTTTGTTTATTCTTTAATTCTTTGAGTTTCTTAAAGTTTCCAGGAAAAGGAAAAAAAAAAAAACCTCAAAAAGTAGCTGAATGGATCTTTCTCATAAGTAACCGTCACTTTAGAGAATGACTATGCTTAAATATTTTATTTTATTTTGATTTAGTTTTATTCTTTTGGAAGGAGGGAAAAATTTGAAACAAATGCTTAAATAGTCCAAGGAAGATCAGGTGTATGATGAGGAAATCTGACTTGTTTATTTCTTTTGGTCTCTATCTGTGGGCTTAAAAGACCACTTCTGGTGTGGAAACTCTCTCCATGGATGGAGATCAGTAGTAATCCTCTGCAATTGAAAGTCTTCACTGAGATGTTAAGCAATTTTCCTAGAATCACACAGCTAGTACTCATCTGAGGTATTGCTTGAGCCAGGGTCACCCTGACTCCAAACTAGGCCATTTTGTCCATCCATCAAAAGGAAAATATAAACCTAGATTTATCATCTGCTGTAGGAGAGTTAACTTATTCCTTGGTGAGATCTACCCTAACTCTCCATTTACAGAGAACATTTGGGCCTCTAAATCTGTGGACTCTACGTAGCTCTTTGCCCTCAATCTCCTGTCTTTGTTCTCAGAAATCGACCCACAGCATCTTCCCACTTGGGGTACCACTTTACTAGATGTCTGAGGCTCAGTAGGGGCATGAACTATTGATCAACCAATCAATTTACATCCATTGATTAAGCACTTATATACCAAACATGTGCTAGGCCCATGAAGATACAAAAACAAAAGTAAAGACTACTTATGGTCTCAAAAAGCTTATAGTTTAGTGGAGAGAATAAACATGTACTTATATAGGAATATACTAATATTATATACAGTGAGACATACATGCAAGTATACATATACAATTAAAACATACTGCGTTCACACTTTGTATCTGTTATTCATATATGTGTGTGCATGTATATACATATAACCTATTACATTTATTCTGTACATATATATTTGTATTTAAACACACAAACTATCACTTCTCTATCAGGAGTTGAATAACATTCTCCATTAACTTTTTTTTTTTAAAGAGAAGACTTTAAAATTAGAGTTATCATTAGCATTCTTATTATTATGGCAGTTTGAAGAAGTATATATAGACAGGGTGTGAGTTGAATATGAAGGAATAATACCTTTTTTTAAAAATGATGAAATTAAGGGGTGAGAGAGGAATGTACTGGAAGAAAGAGAAAGGGAGAAGTGGAATGGTGCAAATTATCTACCATAAAAAGATTCAAGAAAAAGCTTTTACAGTGGAGGGAAAGAGGGTGAGAAGAGAGTTAGTAAGTGCATCTTATTTTCATTAGAATGGCTCAAGTAGGAAATAACATATGAACTCAATAAGGATATGGAAATCTATCTTACCTTACAGGAAAATAGGAGGATATGGGATATGGGAAGGGGGTAGGCTGATAAAAAGAGAGGACATAATTGTGAGTGGAAATAAGGAAGAACCCAGAGCTCAAAGATCTTAAAAAACAAATGTAAAAGATTATTTTGACTATAATTAGAGAAAATATTAAATAAATAAATTTTTTAAAAATTAGAGTTCTCTTAAGGTACAACAATGCCTTCTTGAGACCAAGATAGTGATTAATTTTCTTGCACAAAATTGCATCTCTGACTTCAATGGACTCACAGAAAATATTTTTCTCATTCTTAGCACTAGTACCAATGCTTTCCAATTCTTCCTTTGATATATGGGTTCATTCAAAAAACCAAAATTGGAGTAAAATTACTTGCATCTTGGCTCCATGCTCAGTTCACAACTGTTAATTTAACAGGGTTATGCTTCCATCTTCTAGTTGAAGACATCCTCACGGGAACAGCTGCTCCATTGCCTCAGATTGTGCTGTGTAAATCACAGTAGGAGATGGCAAGAACAGCAGGATTTCAGGGAAGGTAGTTATGTATCAGAGAATAGGCTAGTGTTATAGCATGGGATTGATAAAAAGGTAGCTAGTAGGCAGAAGTAGGGAGAAGAAGGCTCTCTTTCTATTCATTTATTCATTCATTCTTCATATTGGTAAATAAATAGTTATAGGAAGCCAGAGTTTTCAACTTACATATTAATATGAAACCATATTTTTTTTTACTTTGATTCATTTGTTCATTTGTAAGTATTATCATCTGTGCTATGTACATTAATAAGCTGATGCACTTATCTACAAAGAGGCACTGTGATACAATGGAAAGACTAAACATCTGAGTTTGAATCATTGTTTTGCTGACTTTGGCAGTGTTGACCTTGGCTAATTTTTCTCAGCTTCATCTTCCTTGTCTTTGAAATTAAATTATTAAACTAGATCAAAGATTCTTAACTGGGATTTACAGACTCCCAAAATGGCCACATATAGACTTTGGCAGGTCTGTGCACTTGAATGGATTAAAAAAAATACATTCTGGCCTAGCCATGCCAGATCTAAAAGTCTATTGTAAAGTGGCAATCATCAAAAACATTTGAAAAGTGCTGAATCTAAGGATTAGGTTAGGTAGTAAATGACTTTAGTAATCTACTCTCTGATAAATTCAAAGAGCACAATTTCTGAGACTCTATTTGGTAAAAACTTCTTGGAAAACTGGAAAATAGTATGGAAGAAATTAGCATGGATCAGCTTCTCACACCCTAAACCAACATATGATCGAAATGGGTTCATGATTTAGACATAAAAGATGATACTATAAGCAAACTAGAAAAATAAGGTGGAGAGAGGAGGAATTTATGGCCAAGCAAGAGATAGAGAACATTATTAAATGCAATATAGATAATTTTGATTGCATTAAATTAAAAAGGTTTTGCACAAACAAAACCAATGCAACCAAAATTATAAGGAAAACAGAAAACTGGGAAAAAATTGCAATAAGTATCTCTGATAAAGCCCTTATTTCTCAAATATATAGAGAAAGGAGTTAAATTTAAAAGAATGCAAATCATTCTCCAATTGATAGTCAAAAGATTATGAATAAGTAATTTTCAGATAAAGAAATAAAAGCTATCAATACTCATATTAAAAAAAGTTCTAAACTATTATTGATTTGAAATAAGCAAATTAAAACAACTGTGAGTTACCACCTCCACACATATCAGATTGACTAATGTGATAAATGTTGGAGATCATGTAGAAAAAGTGGGACACCAATGCATTGTTAGTAGAATTGTGAATTGATCAATCATTCTGGAAAACAATTTGAAACTGCTCCAAAAGGCTTTGAAAATAAGCCTACCCTTTGATCCAATAATACCACTACTAAGTATATATCCTGAAGAAATCATAAAAAAGGAAAAAAGTATCTACATGTGCAGTACTTATTTTTGTAGTGGCAAAGTATTGGAAATTGAGGGGAAGAACATCAATTGGAGAATGGCTGAACAAGTTGTGATACATGAATGTAATGGAATACTATTGTTCTATAAGAAATGATGAGCAGACAGATTTTAGATAGCCTAGAAAGACTTACATGAACTGATGGTTACTGAAGTGAATGAAGGAGAACATTGTGCAAAGCAACAGTAGCATTATGTGATCTATTATGAGAGACTTAGCTCTTATTATCAATATAGTGAATCAAGACCTTTCCAAAAGACTTGTGATAAAAAATGTCATTCACATCTGGAGAAAAAACTATGGAACCTGAATGCAGATTAAAGCATATTATTTTCACTTTTAATTTGGTTTTTTTTTTTTGTATTTTTTTCTTTCTCTTGTTTTTCCCTTTTGTTGAGATTCTTCTTTTACAATATGATGAATATAGAAATATGTATGGCATGATTGCACATGTGTCACCTAGATTAGATTACTTGCTGTCTTGGAGACAGGGTAGGGAAGGCTTGGAAGGAGAAAAAAAATTGAGACTCAAAATCTTATTAAAAATGTATGTTGAAAATTATCTTTACATCTAATTGGAAAAATAAAATACTATTAAGTGCAAAAAAGAATGTAATTTGGAAATGTCTAATTAAAAATTAAAATACTACATAAAAGAAAAATACACTTTTTTCACTAACTTCCAATTTAAATTTAGTATTTCATTTTGTTATTTAAAAACATTCTAAGAAAGCACACATATACTTTGGCAAACTATTAAATGGGTCCATGACACTTAAAAAAGGCCAAGAATGCTTAGGCCATATGATCTTAATATTCCCTTCCATTTCTGCCATTCTCTGACTCTATACATATTTTTACTTTGATATATAGGCCTGTATCACTAATTAGCAGAACCTGGAGTAAAATAGATATAATATGAATTAGTATGTTTCTTTGGTGGTTTATACTGCCTTAACCATTTAACAAATCAATACTAAAGAGACTAGGGTCACAGTCAAGTCATCCTGGAAGTTAGAGAAAAAGTTAACTAATTCCCAAAAGCTCTCCAGTTGTTCATTTGGGGAATTTTTTGCACTTTCTCTTTTCTTTCTGACCCCATACCATTTACATAAATATATTGCATAAATATAAATATATTATTGTTAGCTTTCCAATTAATTCATAGGAGTGATAGTAGAGGGCACTGGGGAGACAAGTAAGATTAGTAAGAGTCTCTTGTGGCTCAAACAGCTTGAACAAATCCTTAGAGGTTAATAGTTCTAGAACTGATCTTTGATATTTGAATGTATTGATTTTTGTTTGGTGCAGACATTTTAAACAAGGTGACCTCAGGTGACCCTCTTATTCCCACCTACAATGAGGGATCAAAATGGCGGATTCAATATTGAACAGCAAACACAGCCCTTGTGATGCATTCATTATTTTCTTAAAAGCAAGATGAGAGATGGACAATTTATTTTTCTTTTAAAGGTTTATAATATTTTTATTTTTATCTTGCATTATATTTGTTTCTAACTATATCCTTCCCTATTCCCTTACCCAGAGAGAATCTTTTGTAACAAAGATTAAAACATAAAGAGAAGACAAAACAGGGAAAAACATTATTCTCTGTTATTTTATTCAGAAGTAAAATAGGAAGGGCTGAGGCTGTTTCATTTTTAAGACTAAGCTTTTTAAAAAGGGATCAAACATATTTGGAACAAACATATCAGCATTTGTGAATTTTCTGTGCTTGAAAAAACTAGATCAAGAAATGATGTAGTTTGCATTCATATTTATTTATGGAGCATATATGTCACTTTTCATTTTATTGTCCTATACCTTTTTGAAGGGACGTGTGTGTGTGTGTGTGTGTGTGTGTGTGTTTACTGAATCTGCAATTTTATTGGCCTAGGGAACTCCTGGGTGAGGCCTCCCCATCTACCAAGAACATTACTTTCTCTGAAAATTAAAGACATATAGTTACCTGGAGCATTGAGAGATTAAATATGTTGTCCAGGGACACCCAGGCAGTCCAAGTGAGGCAGAATTTACACTCAAGTCTTCTTGGTTTTAAGTATAATAGCTCTTTATTCACTAGGAAACAACTCTGTCTCTGTTTCTGTTGTCTTTCTTTGTCTCTTTGTCTCTCTTATCTGTCTCTCTGTCTCTGTCTCTCTGTCTCTGTCTCTCTCTCTCTCTCTCTCTCTCTCTCTCTCTCTCTCTCTCTCTCTCTCTCTCTCTGTCCCTCTAGTGTTCTCTCTTTCTAATTCTCTGTCTCTTTGTCTCTGTCTGTCTCTTGTTCTCTCTGTCTCTATCTCATTTTTTTTTTATTAACAAAGGTTTTTCACTGTTTGTAGATTTGAAAACCTTTTTTTATGCTGAGGCACATATGCAGTTTTCAGAGAGGCATAAATATTAATCCCAAGGCAGGAAAGTCAGGATACTCTGCTAGTCTGATATAGTTCATTGTTCCTGTTCTTTAAATATATTTCTTTAATTTCTGCTTGGAATACAGAAGAGCAGAAATGCTTTTGAGCTTATAAAATCTCATTATACAGGCTGTCTTAAAAGTCTTAGTACATTTTTAGGCTTTAATAACTTTAAACTTCACTTAGAGATTTGGGACACTTTTTATCTGTTTTTTGTTGTCTACCCTAATAAAATATGAGATTCTTGAGAATTGGGATTATTTCATTCTTTGTATTGTATTTTCCATGCCTGAAACAACATCAAATGTCTTCTGTATTTTTTTGTTACCTGTTGTAGGGCAGAATGTTATCATAGGATTCTCTGTTGGACCATTTTACTTAGTAATAGATAAGCAACCATCTTCATATATTTACTTAGGTCCTTTCCCCAACTCCAGTTATAGATAAATATATTCATTGTCCAAAAATTCTTAGCAAAAAAAGGAATATCTTTACAGAATATAAAACTGTACTTGAAAAGTTTTCTTTTACTACTACCACTGTTATTACTATTACTACTGATGCTGCTGCCATTTTAGTTACCACCACCACCACCACCACCATCATCACTACCACTACTATTATTACCTACTACTACTACTATTATCATCAACAATAACATAAGCTGTGCAGAAAGTATCCTTAGAAAAAAGAAATATGAAAATTTCTTATTTCTTGGGCTCCAGGTTCTGGGGAACAGAGACCTCCTCTTTTCCCCACAAGGTCCCTAGGGATATGACTATTTAAGCACTTGGCTTTAATTCTAGGTTAGCATGGGACAAAATGGTGTATGTCTAAATGAAATGCTCTTTATTGCCTAAATTCCCACTTCTCTGCTCTTAGGGAAGTATGGCTTACCTCCAGAGCATCCTTAATGGAATCCTTAAATGCACTATAGCCTGAACAGTACTTACTAACTTTGCTTGTGCTCCCAAATTGGGTCCTAGCTCAGCTTAGAAATATGTCATTATACTCTTCCTGAGAGAGCTCAGAGAATGGTAGTGCCTTCTGCTGACATAGTAGAAATTTGTAGGTTAAGAAAAGGCAAATTATTGAAAAGTAAAATAAATATTGTGGGGAGATCATAGAGAAGAGATGGGAGACCACAGAGAAAAGTGATTTGTGAATACTTTTAGCAAAACAAATAAAATATTTGTTCTCTCTACTATTACTACTACTGCTGCTGCTGTTACTAATGCTACTGCTGCTGTTGCTGCTGGTTCAGCTGTTACAACTACCACTACTACAACTACTAATACTTCCTACTACTATTATCATGAACAACCCACATAAGCTTTAGAGAAACTATTCTTAGAAAAAAGAAATATAAAAATTGCTTACTTCTTGGACTTCAAGGACTAGGGACTGAGACCTCCTCTTCCCCCCTACAAAGTCCCTAGGGACTATTTAAACACTTAGCTTGAATTCTAAGCTAGGGTGGGGACAAAATTAAATGCTCTCTTTCTCTCTCTCTCTCTCTCTCTCTCTCTCTCTCTCTCTCTCTCTCTCTCTCTCTCTCTCTCTCCCCACACTTAAATACACAAATGTATATTCATTTAGCCTGTGTCAACATCTATAAATTTCTTTACTTCCTAATAGACTGTACCTTGCAAATGGTATAATTTGATTCTTTGTATTTATGCCCTGGATTTGGCACAGTGTTTGGTTCATAGTAGATCCTTAATGGATGCTTATTGATTGATTGGTAGAATTTATAATGAAGCTTCCCTGTGAATTATAGATTATATCCATCCAGCGGATTGGAAGAATATCTTTTTTTCATAATTCATGGAGTCTGAAACATTTTTTATCTAATGGAAGTTTCTTCAACATAAGTGAATTTTTCATTGTTTCCCATAATAACTTTTAGGTAGTAGACAGAAGGTAAATAAAAGTTGAGTGAATGAGTGCTGATGAATGACTGACTGAGATGAAGAATAGGAATCACCAATTCTAGGAACAATAATGGTGAGATGCATTTACAGAGTGTTTTCTACAGAGCAAATATTCTGTTCCATGAGTTATTATTCTATTGCATAATCGCCCAGATTCAGAAAATGGTCATTGATTCCAATGTGGGTGCCAAAAGTGAAAAACTATGTGTTCTGTCCTTTTGACTTCACCATTAGGATAATTCTACTGAAGGTAACAAAATTAGAGTTTATAATACGATGCCCCCACTTTTTGATAGGAATGGATTGCTTTTCTCATGTTTTAGTTAATTTGTCACTTGAAAAAATTGAAACTGTATTTTTTAAATGAAATTTTAAACCAATCCATTAGCAAGATAACACTTTTAAAATGATTTCTTTATTCTGGTTTGGATGAGTGGTCTTTGAGAATAAATTGAATAAATGAGGGAGAAGAAGGAAAAAAATTTGAAGGTGAGAGAGGATAGAGAAAGACAGACAGAGATAAAGAGAGACAGAAAGAGACATAGGGAGAGAAACACACATAAAAGGGAGAAAGAGAGAGAGAGAGAGAGAGAGAGAGAGAGAGAGAGAGAGAGAGAGAGAGAGAGAGAGGGCATTACTTGGAAATTATTAGACTAAAGAGTTGATTTGATTGGGATAATTCCTTAAAATTCCTAAATCCACATTTGTCTTGGGTTAGAAACCAAACCTGGTTTGGTTTGCTTGGTACCAGTTTTACTATGCTATCTGTATTGAATCTATCATTGTTATAAACTCAAGCTTTAAATTCTGGGAGAACAGAATTTTTTTTCATAGAATTTCTTGGCATACTACACTTTGTGTCCAGCCAGAAATACTAGAAACAGCTTTACTGGGAGCACTTTGGTTATAAATTGGGAGCAAACATGGATTGTGGCCCACCCAAAAAGCACTGGTTTGAATTTAGTGAGAGAGAATGCTTATAATGTTGCTGAAAAAATTTTTCTTTTCTTTCTTTTTGTATGTAGCCCTTTGGGATCATCAGAGGTTCAATATGTTGGGATTTTAAAATCTAAGCCACAGATGTCAGAGCCAGAACAGTTTTTTTAAAATAATATCCCTGGTCCCTAAAGACTACAAGTATACTGTTTTCTGGTAAAACAATCTGCCCTTCTTATCTGCTAGAAGCAAGTCTGGCCCAAATCTTGTCTTATGGAGAAGATGGGATGCTATTTGCTTTCTGCCTTGAGCTTTTTGTTTTTGAGCAAAATGGTATAGTTGAAAGAGTTTGGAGTTAGTTTGGGGTTAGATGTATGTTGAAATTTTGACTTATCCATTAGGATAATTCTATTGAAGATAACAAAATTAGAGTTTATGATATAAATCTTCCCTTTTTTGATGGAATGAGTGGCTTTATATTGCTTTTCTAATAGGGGTTCAAATCCCAATTCAGTTGCTCACTAGCAATATGACTCTTTGTAGATCATTTAACATCTCTGTTTTTCATCTTTAAAATACAGGATCAAGTTAAGATGATTGGTTTTCCATTTGCTTTTTGCTGAGGCAATTGGGATAAGGTGACTTGCCCAAGATCATACAGCTAGGAAGTGTTAAGTGTCTGAGACCAGATTTGAACTCAGGTTTTCTTGATTTCAGGGCCAGTACTCTATCCACTGTACCATCCAGCTGCACTTTCAAGATGGTTTCTAATATCCTTTCTTATTCTAAATTTATGATCCTGAGATCCTATATATCCTCACGGTCTTTCCCTCTTTTTTTCTTTTTCTTTTTCTTTCTTTTTTTTTTTTTTGTTCCTTTTCTTTCTCTAGGTTGAAAAGAATGATGATGCTGACCAAAAGATTGAACAAGATGGCATCAAACCTGAAGATAAAGCTCATAAGGCAGCCACTAAAAATTCAGGCCAGCTTCCGTGGACACATAACAAGGAAAAAGCTCAAGGGGGAAAAGAAGGGAGATGCCGGAGCTGCTGAGGCTGATGCAAAGGAGAAGAAGGAAGAAGTCGCTGCCTACCACCGAGGCAGTGGAGAAAAAAGCGAGTGATGCTCCTTGTGGCTACGGAAGCTGCCCCAGCTGCTGGTGCTAAACCAGAAGAGGCTAGCAAAGCTGGGGAGACTCCTTCAGAGGAGAAGGAGGCTGGCACCCAGGCTGCTGCTTCTGAGCAGGCAGCCCCCCAAGGCCACTGCCCCCCTCAGAGGAGAAGATGGCCTCTGCCGAAACAGAAAGTGCCACTAAAGCTTCCACTGACAACTCGCCGTCCTCCAAGGCTGAAGATGCCCCTGCCAAGGAGGAGCCTAAACAAGCCGACGTGCCTGCTGCTGTCCCCGCTGCTGCTGCCACCACCCCTGCTGCTGAGGATGCTGCTGCGAAGGCAACAGCCCAGCCTCAAACTGAGACAGCAGAAAGCAGCAAAGCCGAAGAGAAGACAGGTGAGTAAAGGGCTAAGGACCAGTCTCGGAGGAGTGCCCAGGCTTTCCTACTCTGAGAGAAGGGGCAGCAAGGGACAAGCTGTCAGGATTCACTTAGCTCATACAATCCTCCAAGACCTTGTGGACACTCAGGCTGAGTCTGCCCAGCACAAAGTGAAGACAAATTCTTATCTTTTGTATTTTTTAAATTTTTATCTTTTATATTTATTTATATGTTTACATAATATTTATTTTTATATCTTTTTATGTTTTAATCTTTTTTAATTTGATCAGTGTAAACAGCTAAACTAGCTAATGCAGGTCAAAATTTCACTTTGTTCTAGGTAGACATAGTCTAATAGGTAATTACCCAGACCACATATTTTGTGCATGACAAAAATTATGTTCATTTGACTCCAAGTAGTACCTATTATAAATACCATCAACTACCTATTGATTAGACATAGCTTATAAGGTAATTACTCAGACCACATATTTCCTGCATGACAATCAGTATGTTCATTTGACTCCAAGACGATATCTCTTACAAATACCATCGAGTACAGGTTAGCCATGGGCAGATTATCCACTTTATGAATTGTCTCCAAAAATAACCCATAATCTCAAATTGGCTCCCTCCCATTACTCACTGTTTCTGGGCTGTTTTTCCCCGTCGGTCATTGTGGAATGCTTGATTTTAATGTTAGTTTAAATAAAACATAAGTAGATAATTTTGCTGGCTTAGCAGCAAAGACGTACACAGTACATCCTGAAATCCAAACATGGGTGAGATGTAGATGATCTACCCTGGTCTTGTCATCAACATGGATAATTGGGATTTGACTTTGAAGATATAATTGTCAACCTATAAGACTTGATGTATGAAGGTAAAAGGGAACTTTTTGGGGAGTTACTCTTTGAAAGCTGAGATTGTTTCTTGATTCTTTGAAATTTTTAATAGATCAGAGCTGAATGAGCTCACTTTTGCCCAGTAGCAACCACCACGATGATCTATCACCTAAAAAGCCTTCTTAAACTTTTTCCACTTTCCGTTTTCAACTCCTTTTCACCTGGGAAATTTTTACATAACACTGGGGATATAGATATATAAAATAGGTATACAAATCAAATATTTACTTATAATAAATGATAATTTCATGACCCTCTTCAGTTACATGACCTCTTATAGGATTGTGAACTACAATTTAAGAAGCTTTCTGCTAGACTAAGGGTCCAGGCTACTGGATCAAAATGCTTTCACTATTCTGGAATGGCCCACAAAAGTGTGATCTTTAAAGTAGTCTTTAAGAATAACTCTAGAATATTAGATTACTTTTAGGCTTTTATCTGTTATTTTCTCAATGCTACAACTTCCCCTATTTTTCCTGGTTTCTTTCATGGCCATCTCCCCATAGGTGGGTGAAGCTTTTCTCCTATTTTGCTTCTGATCTTAAAAACAGCATTTTCTTTTATAGATTGGAAAAAAAAATACAAAGTGGGAAGAGACAATATAAACAGGCAGAGAAGATAAAGGTGAAAAGACAAATGGACTTTCCCTAGACTCCCTATATCAACTATGAGAAACTATCCACAGACACATTCTTCTTACTGTCTTCTTCCTTCCTGTTAGCATCCATCAGCCAGGTTTCATCCTTGATATTAATACAATGCTAACTCTCCTGCTGTGGTTTTAGCTGCCAAAACTGTTAGTTGTTCAGCCTCCTGCAATCTGTTTCCGAAACACACGGTGACAGAAGGGGGGAACTTGCAGTTTGGGCCAGGTCTTCTTCTTTCTGTAGGCTTCATCCTCTTTTCCAGCTGTGTAACCTCTTTTGGTTATTTGGCATGGGAAAATACTAGCAACCTTGAAACCAAGCAATCAATCAACAAAAAATTGTTAAATGCAGATCATATTCCAGGAATTATGATGTGTGTCAGGCATATAAGTATAAAAGAAGAAAGTAAACTTGTTTAGCATTATCTTTTATAGTTATATCCCTGTGTTGGTAAGTTTCATAGGATCACAGAAATTAGAGGTGGCAAAGAGATCTATAAGAGTACATTGGACCCAAATCTTTAGGTATTTTGTACCATATTTTTTTCACTGATTTCTGTTGAATTTTATTTTAATCCAGGTATATATATCCCAAGTGAAGACTCTTCCTTTCTTCTTTGGAGAAATTTCCCCCCTTTTTAGGATGTACATGTAATATTTAATGTTTTAATTAAAACTCAGCCTGAATTTTGCTTTCTAGTAATATAGCACAAAATGTTCCTACCTCCCCATCATCATATACTACTTAAAGGAAAAGAAACAGGTAATATCACCAAAATTCCACTAAACAAGAGGTTCCAACTCACAACATTATTACCTCACATTTTCAAATTTGGGTGGCCTCTTTGGCAAAAGATATTCAAAGCATGCTACCTATATCAATTCCTGGAAGGTATGGATGTTCAAATGAGACAACGAAGGGGGAAAAAAAACATGGAGAGGGAAGAAAGCATGTGACAAAGGTAGGGAAAATGAAAAGCTGAGGGAAAAAGAAAGAGGGAAAAAATAAAAGAAGATAATTCCTTTATAAGTCATGGTTGGATCAGATAAAGTAAACATTTTAACATTACCTTCATTGATTCTTACTGGTTGACAGTAAGATTTTTAAAAATTCCTCACAATTTCAAAATCTACTTGTTTTAACTTTCTCATCTCTTTCTATCCTTTTTTCCCTTCTCTTTTCCTGTCTCCTGTCTTTGTGAAAGAATTCCAGTGCACTGTTATCTATGCCCCTTTGGCTCTCAAAACAATCTCTCTCCTTTAAAAAAAATATTTTAACCTTTTAGATGTGGATAGAGAATTCTAAAGACTTTATTTTGCTATATAACTTATGTGGCTTTGCTAGTTTCTCTGCTAGAAAGCCAGAAATTGTTTTTGCCAATTTCCTTATATTTTAGTAGTTAGCTTTCTTCAGGTCCCATACTCTAGCACCATTTAGAGCTCACCTCTTTCTTTTTCTGTAATCCAGGTTTGTAGTACTATATGATGATGCTACATTGCCAATATGATGATGTTATATTGCCAAGGGTAACACTTCCAGCTGGCTACTGGCCATTGTCATTGATTGGATGTTTGCCATGGTTTGCTTGGCAGCTGCTACTAAGAAGAGCAACTGTAGGTCACTCAATATTTTTATGGTGCTTACCCAGATTATATTTTTGAATGGACTTATCCCCTCTGATAAATTATTATCAACAGAAAGGAAATCTGAGCCTTTCCTTTTCAATCTCTCATTTGACTAAAATAAGTCTTTATAATCAAAAAAAGATAAAAATATGATATGATTCCTGGATACGGGATATGATTCCTGGATTCAGGGAAAATAAATCAGATATCTATCAGTTTTCTACTATACAATATTTAAGAAACATTTCCTACAGAATGAAATTAATTGACTGCATGAAAACACATTAGGCAAAATTTGAAAGCCTTAAGAACTCTGATCAATATAATGACCAACTATTATTTTAGAGGACCAAAGATGAAGCAAACATTCTACTCAATAGTTAACAAAAAGTTTATACTCAGAATTCAGAATAAGATTTTTTTGGATATGGTTGATATTGGAATTGTTTTTGTTTTACTAATCATATTTATTTCAAGAGTTTTCTTTTGCAAATTGAAAATAAAATTTAATTAAAAATTTAGGTGAAATGTTTCTGGGACATTTCTGAGTTTGTCTAGGAGTAAATTTTTTTTGTAAATTTTAGTGCTTGCTTAGCAATTCAGCTTTGGGACAAGGTTTTCAGACTTTGTGGTGTGATTAATGATGATATGTTCATGATTGTAAGGCCACATATTTAGTGTTGGAAGAGACCCAATGGGCCATTTAGTACAATCTCCTTATTTTATAGCTGTTTTTCCATCGATGTATGGGTATTTTATGTGTGTCCATTATACTATCTGAAATTAGGGAAAGGTGGCATGGCATAGTAGATAGAATGTCAAATATAGAATTAGTAAGGCCAATATTTGAATTTTACTTCTGACCTTGTGCAATCTTGCACATTTCAATTAACTTTTTTTTTTTCTTTTTTTTCCCCTGAGGCTGGGGTTAAGTGACTTGCCCAGAGTCACACAGCTAGGAAGCGTTAAGTGTCTGAGATCAGATTTGAACTCTGGTCCTCCTGAATTCAGGGCTGGTGCTCTATCCACTGTGCCACCTAGCTGTCTTTCAATTAACCTTTCTAAACCTTAGCTTCCATATCTATAAATTGAGGGTAGTGGTCCAGATGACCTCTGTGACTCCTGATAACCCTAAATCTATGATGGTGTCATCCTTTTTCTTCTAGACCCTTGTTTTCTAATTTGCTTGTTCTTTCCTCTTAAATGCCTCATGAAATCATCAATTCCATTCTCCAGCCTCCTCAATGATATGTACATTATAAAATAGTTTCCAGCAAGTTTAGTCTAATCTTACTTCTAAACTTTGATATTTCCCCAGGATATTTACATTTGTATAGCAGGGTGCCTCATAAGCAATTCTGATTTGAACTTTAGTGGGTTTTTAAAGCTATTTCCCAGATTTACATACAGCCCATAAAAAAAGGAAATTCAGGAGGTCTGTGAAAACCTATAAATGCTGTCTATAAATGATGGGCACCCTGTCAAATTCTCAGCAGAATACTTTTTAAATACTATTTATTATTTAAAATTTTATGTTGTATTTTTTATATTACTACAATAATCATTTTTATTGGCTCCTCTCGACAATAACCCAATGGTTTCTGATAAAATTATCTTTCCCATT